>NW_027397109.1:10818822-10847664 GCF_003265705.2 Callorhinus ursinus | reverse complement strand
TTCTTTTCTTTTCTTTTCTTTTCTTTTTCTTTTTCTTTTCTTTTCCCTTCTTCTTCTTCTTCTTCTTCTTCTTCTTCTTCTTCTTCTTCTTCTTCTTCTTCTTCTTCTTCTTCTTGTAGCAGAGAGTCTAATTCTAATTTTATGTTGCTGTACTATTAATTTTGAAGTTAACTTTAAAAAATCTTATTATGTATCCCAATCCTTTTTTTAAAATTTTATTTTATTATGTTATCTTAGTCACCATACAATACATCATTAGTTTTTGATGTGGTGATCCACGATTCATTGTTTTCATATAACACCCAGTGCTCCAGGCAGCACGTGCCTTCCTTGATACCCATCACCAGGCTAACCCATCCCCCTCCCCCCTCCCCTCTAAAACCCTCAGTTTGTTTCTCAGAGTCCATAGTCTCTCATGGTTCATCTCTCCCTCCGATCCCTTCCCTCATTTTTCCCTTCCTTCTCCTAATGTCCTCCATGCTGTTCCTTATGTTCCACAAATAAGTGAAACCATAGGATAATTGCCTTTCTCTGCTTGACTTATTTCACTCAGCATAATCTCCTCCAGTCCCATCCATGTGGATGTAAAAGTTGGATATTCATCCTTTCTGATGGTTGAGTAATATTCCATTGTATATATGGACCATATTTTCTTTATCCAATCATCTGTTGAAGGGTATCTCAGCTCTATATATCCCAATCTTACCAGCACACACTTTTCTTTTCCACAATATTTACCCACAATCTTATACAACTTAATATATATATATATATATATATATATATATATATATATTCATTCAGTTTTTGTCTTATTCTTATACTCTTTCTCATTCCTAGAGAATAATTCATTCTACTTTAGGACAAACTTATTCTTTTTCCATGAGAGAAAAACACATCTGTCATACCTTTCCTTATCAAAAACATGCTATGCTGTTCCCTTGTCAAATGTTTTTCTCTATGCCTTTATTAGACTTAGTATTGCTTACATATTTTAATTAGAATTTTGACCAATAGTTTCATTTATTTTTCAGAGAAAACTAAGGAATTGTTAGCTATATCGCACAGGATATCACTTTGTAGCAAATTTATGAATACAGTTTTTCAAAAATTTCTGGAGTCATATGTCTTTTTCATAGTACAATTTCTCATGTTTAAAATGCTTCAATATATTTATCTTTTCTATACCATTAAAATTAAGATGCCCAAAATAATAAAGTTATATTCAGTGGTTAGCATTTCTTTTTTTTTAATTTTATTATGTTATGTTAGTCACCATACATCATTAGTTTTTGATGTGGTGATCCATGTTCCATTGTTTTCGTATAACACCCAGTGCTCCATGCAGTACGTGCCCTCCTTGATACCCGTCATTTCTATGATTTTTCTTCTGAAATGATCTTGATATTCAAATCATTTTATTTTAACTTGTATAGCTTCAATGTTTCAAATTACCAAAAAAGTTTGTGAAACAATTTTTAAAGCATACTATCAACTGGAATTATTATAAAACATAATATAAAATAAATAATGATGTTATAAAACTTAATTATTAAAAAGGTCATTTATAAATTTTGCGAACTGACTTAATTTAAATGTACAGCATGAAACCATAAAATTCCTATAAGTCAACATGTAAGTTCCACAAGATCAGCCTTGGCAATATTTTTTTTTTATTCACACCAAAAGAAAGGGAACAAAGCAAAAATAACTATGTGGGATTACATCAAACATAAAAGCTACTAAACCAAAAGAAAAACAAAAGCAAACAAAACAAAACAAAACAAAACAGGAACAAAAGACCAAAAAAAAATTCAATAAAATAGAAAGGCAGCCTATGTAATTGGAGAAAATATTTGCAAGACTTGTATCTGCTAAAGCCTTAATATCCAAAATATATAATACACAAAGGTCAATAGCAAAACAAAAACAAAAACAATCTTATAACTGAATACACATTTTTTCAAAGAAGATATATAAATGACCAACAGATAATGTAAAGGTGCTCAACATCATAAATCATCAGGGAAATGCAAATCATAACTACAGTGAGAGAACACCTTACTCTTACTAGAATGACTATTGTCAAAAAGACAAGAGATGTAAAACTGGACAGCTACAGGCAAAAAATGAACCTTGACTGTTTTACACTGTACACAAAATATAACTCAAAATGGATTAAACACTTGAATGTAAATCCAAAAATATAAAATTAGTAGAAGAAAACACTAATGGTAAACTCCTTGACATAGATCTTGCAATGAGTTTTTAAAAATTTTAATTCCAGTATAGTTAACAAACAGTGTTACATTGGTTTCAGGTATACAATACGGTGATACAACAATTCTACACACCATATGTGACTCATCATGATAAGTGTACTCTTAATCCCCTTCACCTATTTCACTCATCCTCTACCGACCATCCCTCTGGTAACCATCCATTTGTTCTCTATAGTTAAGAGTCTGTTTTTCGGTTTATCTCTCTTTTTTGTTCATTTGTTCTGTTTCTTAAATTCCACATGAGTGAAATGATACGGTATTTGTTATACTTGGACTGAATTCTTTCATTTAGCATTATAACCTGTAGATCTATCCATGTTGTGTAAGTGGCAAGATTTCATTCATTTTATGGCTGAGTAATCCATGGTGTGTATGTGTGTGTGTGTGTGTGTGCGTGTGTATGTGTGTGTGCGTGTGTGTGTATCTCACCTCTTTATACATTCATCTATTGATGGACATGGGCAGATTGCATAATTTGCCTATTTTAAATAATGCCTCAATAAACATAGGGGTGCACATATCTTTCAACTTAATGTTTTTGTATTTGTTGGATAAATACCCAGTAATTAAATTACTGGATCATATAGTAATTCTATTTTTAATTTTTTAAGGACCTTTCATACTGTTTCAACAGTAATTGCACCAGTTTGCATTGCCACCAAAAGGGCAAAGCATTAATTTTTCTCCACATCCTCATTAACACTTATTGTTTCTTGTGTTTTTTATTTTAGCCATTCTGACAGGTGTGAGAGATTTCATTGTGACTTCGACTACCATTTCCCAGATGACAAGTGATGTTTAGTATCTTTTTATGTGTCTGTTGTCCATTTGTATGTCTTTTTTGGAGAAATGACTGTTCCTGTCTTCTGCCCACTTTTAAATGGAATTGTTTTTGACATTGAGTTGTATAAGTTTTTTATATATTTTGGATACTAACGCTTTATCTGATATGTCATTTGCAAATATATTTTCGTACTAAGTACATTGTCATTTAGTATTGTTAACAGTTTCCTTTGTAGTGAAGTTTTTCATTTTGATGTAGTTCCAATAGTTTATTTTTTTTATTTTATTCTAATTCCCTCCTGAGGCATATCTAGAAAAAACAGTCCTAGGGAAAATGTCAGAAAAACGACTCCCTGTGCTCTCTTCTACGATTTTTATGGTTTTGGGTCTCACATTTAGGTCTTTAAACAATTTTGAATTTATTATTGTGTATCCTGAGTGGAAATGGTCGACTTTTATTGTTTTGAATGTAGCTGTCCAGTTTTCCCAACACCATTTGTTGAAGAAACTTTTTATGTATTTATGAATTTATTTTTACTTTTTTCTTACCTTCAGTTGGCCAACATATAGTACAACATTCGTGTTTGATGTAGTGTTCAGTGATTCATTAGTTGCATATAACACTCAGTGCTCATCACCACACGTGCCCTCCTCAATATCCATCACCTAGTTACACCATCCCCCAACCCCCTCCCTTCTGTAACCCTCAGTTTGGTTCCCAGAGTCCAGAGTGTTTCATGGGTTGTCTCCCTTTCTGATTTATTCCCATTCAGTTTTCCCTTCCTTCCCCTGTGGTCCTCTGCACTACTCCTTATGTTTCATATATGAGTGAAACCCTATGATAACTGTCTCTCTCTGCTTGGCTTATTTTACTTAGCATAATCCCCTCCAGTTCCATCCATGTTGATGTAAATTGTAGATATTCATCCTTTGTGATGGCTGAGTAATATTCCGTGGTATAAATGTACCACATCTTCTTTATCCATTCACCTGTTGGAGGGCATCTTGGCTCCTTCCACAGTTTGGATATCGTGGACATTGCTACGAACATTGGGGTGTATGTGCCCCTTCTTTTCACTACATCTGTATCTTTGGGGTAAATATCCAGTAGAGCAATTGCTGGGTCATAGGGTGGCTTTATTTTTAATGTCTTGAGGAACCTCCATACTGGTTTCCAGAGTGTCTGTACCAGCTTGCATTCCCACCAACAGTGTAAGAGGGATCCCCATTCTTCCCATTCTCGCCACCATTGGTTGTTCCCTGCCTTGTTAATTTTTGCCATTCTAACTGGAGTAAGGTGGTATCTCATTGTGGTTTTGATTTGTATCGCCCTGATGGCTAGTGATGTTGAACATTTTTCATGTGTCTGTTAGCCATTTGTATGTCTTCTTTGGAGAAGTGTCTGTTCATGTCTTCTGTCCATTTGCTGCCTGGGTCATTTGTTTTTTGGGTGTTAAGTTTCATAAGTTCTTGGGGGGCGGAGCAAGATGGCGGAGGAGTGGGAGACCTGGATATCATCTGGTCTCAGGAATTCAGCTAAATAGGGATCAAACCATTCTGAACACCTATGAACTCAACAGGAGATCGAAGAGAAGAATAGCAACAACTCTCTGAACAGAAAAGCGACCACTTACTGGAAGGTATGACGTGCGGAGAAGTGAATCAGAGGCGATATTCGGGAGGATAGACGGCGGGGGAGGGGGCTTCCATCGGCCGCTTCTGGCAAGTGATAGAGCCGCAGAGCACAAAATCAGAACATTTAGAAGTCAGCTCCGCTGAGGGACATCGTTCCAGTGGCTAAGCGGGGGAGGGAACCCTCGCAGGACAGTGTGGTCTCAGGACCCTCGGGGTCACAGAAAGACCGGGAGTGCCTGAGTTCAGCAGAGCTCCCAGGTATCAGAGAAGGGAAGCTGGCTGCAGAGACGGAGCTGAGGCATGGGCTCTCAGCTCGGGGTTGCCATAAACTGTGATCTGCAGCCCAGTCGGGCCACTGCTCCTCCAGCAGGGACCCAACAAGTGGCAGATCCGGAGAGACTCCCCTTCCTCCCCAAGGAGGAGTGGCGCGGGAACGCACCGCAGGGATCTGCTGGGTTTGGAGACTCCACACCGAGTCGGGGGTCAAAGATAGAAATGCTCGGTCACAGGCCCGATGAGCATGGAGTGTGGCTGGAGACCCGGGACACGGGAGTGACTGACTACTTTTCTCTGGGGGCGCACTGAGGAATGGGGCCCCATGTTCTTGGCTCCTCTGGGCGGAGATTGGGAGGCCACCATTTTCACTCTCGTCCTCCAAAGCTGTACGAAAAGCTTGCAAGGAACAAAGCTTCCCGAGAGCAAACCCAAGCAGATTGCTTAGCCCGGACAAGCAAGGGTGGGGCAAATTCGCCTCCAGCAAAGACATTTGGGAACCACGGCAAGCCAAGAAAAAGTTTACCAATCAAGGAGAACGGGAGAAATCCAGCGCTAGGGGAATACTGCACATAGAATTCAAGGCTTTTTTACCATGATTCATTAGTTTTTCAAAGTTAATTCTTTTAACTGTTTTTTTTTATTTTTCTTTATCCCTTTTTCAACCAACATCTTATCAATCCCTTTTTGAAAAAAAAATTATTTTTCATTTTTAGAGTCATATTCTATCCCTTCATAGTAGATACCCTTATTTTTGGCATATCTATTTAAGTTGTTCTCTCTTTAAAATCTTGAGATACAGTTTCTTCTAACAGATCAAAATATACCCTAAATCACTAGTGTATGGCTTTGTCCTAGTCTCCTGCCTGATCACATTCCCTCCCCTTTTTTTTCTTTCTTTTTTAAATATTCTTCTTTCTTTTTTCGAACAACTTCTTATCTTATCAATTCCTTTTATAAAATCTTTTATAATTTTCATCTTTACAGTCATCTTCCATCCCTTCATTGTATCAACTCTTATTTTGTACATATATAAGTCTTTCTTTCTTTAAAATTTTAGGGGGCACTTTCTTCTAACAGACCAAAATACGCCCAAAATCTAGGGTGTGGCACTGATCTATGCACTACCTTTATCATATTTGATCATATTCTGTTTTTTTGTTGTTCTGTTTTTGTTTGTTTTTATCTTTTTCTTTTTCTTTTTTTTCCCTTTCTTTTTTCCTTCTTTCCCTTTCTTTTCCCCTGGTTTCAGGTCTTTTCCGATTTGTTTGGAGTATATTTGCTGGTGATGTTGTTAACCTGCTAAGCATTTTGTTCTCTCATTCATATATTCTCCTCTGGACGAAGTGAAAAGGCAAAAAAATCACCTCAGGAAAAAGAACAAGACGTAGTACCGTCTGCCAGGGACCTACTCAATACGGACATTAGTATGATGTCAGACCTAGAGTTCAGAATCATGACTTTAAAGATACTAGCTGGGCTTGAAAAGAGCATGGAAGTTATTAGAGAAGCCCTTCCTGGAGAAATAAAAGAACTAAAATCTAACCAAGTTGAAATCAAAAAGGCTATTAATGAGGTGCAATCCAAAATGGGGGCACTAACTGCTAGGATAAATGAGGCAGAAGAGAGAATCAGTGATATAGAAGACCAAATGATGGAAAATAAAGAAGCTGGAAAAAAGAGAGATAAACAACTACAGGATCATGAGGGCAGAAATCGAGAGATAAGTGATATGATAAGATGAAACAACATTAGAATAATTGGGATCCCAGAAGAAGAAGAAAGACAGAGAGGGGCAGAAGGTATACTGGAGGAAGTTATAGCAGAGAACTTCTGTAATGTGGGGAAGGAAACAGGCATCAAAATCCAGGAGGCACAGAGAAACCTTCTAAAAATCAATAAAAATAGGTCAACACCCCGACATTTAATAGTAAATCTTACGAGTCTCGGAGACAAAGAGAAAATCTGGAAAGCAGCTCGGGAGAAGAGATATGTAACCTATAATGGTAGAAACATTAGATTCGCAATAGACCTATCCATAGAGACCTGGCAATCCAGGAAAGACTGGCATGATATCTTCAGAGCACTAAACTAGAATAATATGCAGTGAAGAATACTATATCCAGCTGGGCGGTCATTGAAAATTGAAGGAGAGATAAAAATCTTCCAGGAAAAACAAAAACTAAAGGAATTTGCAAACAAGAAACCAGTCCTACAAGTAATATTGAAAGGGGTCCCCTAGGCAAAGAGAGAGCCTAAAAGCAGCATAGACCAGAATGGAACACAGAGAATATAGAGTAACAGTCAACTTACAGGCAATACAATGGCAATAAATTCATATCTTTCAATAGTTACCCTGAATGTAAATGGGCTAAATGCCCCTATCAAAAGACACAGGCTATCAGATTGGATAAAAAAACAAGACCATTCGAATTGCTGTCTGCAAGAGACTCATTTTAGACCCAAAGAGACCCCCAGATTGAAAATGAGGGGTCAAAACATTTACCATAATAATGGACAACAAAAGAAAGCTGGGGTGGCAATCCTTATATCAGAAAAATTAGATTTTAAAACAAAGACTGTAATAAGAGATGAGGAAGGACACTGTATCCTACTTAAAGGGTCTATCCAACAAGAAGATCTCAAAATTGTAAATAACTATGCCCCTAACATGGGAGCAGCCAATTATATAAGGCAATTAATAATTAAAGAAAAGAAACACATTGACAACAATACAATAATAGTGGGGAATTATAACACCCCCCCTGACTAAAATGGATAGATCATTTAAGCAAAAGATCAACAAGGAAATAAAGACTTTAATCGACACACTGGACAAAATGGACTTCACAGACATATTAAGAATATTCGAACCCAAAGCAACGGAATACACATTCTTCTCTAGTGCCCATGGAACATTCTCCAGAATTGATCATATCCTAGGTCACAAATCAGGTCTCTCCGGTACCAAAAGTTTGGGACTATTCCCTGACTATTTTCAGACCACAGTGCTTTGAAACTAAAACTCAATCACAAGAGGAAAGTCCGAAAGAACTCAAAAACATGGAGGCTAAAGAGCACCCTACTAAAGAATGAATGGGTCAACCAGGAAATTAAAGTAGAATTCAAAAAAACTCATGGAAACCAATGAAAATGAAAACACAACTGTTCAAAATCTTTGGGATTCAGCAAAGGCAGTCCTGAGAGGAAAGTATATAGCAATACAAGCCTTTCTCAAGAAACAAGAAAGGTAAATACACAACCTAAACCTACACCTCAAGGAGCTAGAGAAAGAACAGCAAATAAAGCCTAAATACAGCAGGAGAAGAGAAATAATGAAGATCAGAGCAGAAATCAATGAAATAGAAACAAAAATAACAACAACAACAACAACAAAAAAACAGTAGAACAGATCAACGAAATTAGGACCTGGTTCTTTGAAAGAATTAACAAGATGGATAAACCCCTGGCCAGACTTATCAAAAAGAAAAGAGAAATGATACAACTTAACAAAATCATGAATGACAGAGGAGAGATTACAACCAACACCGAAGAAATACAAAGAATTACAAGAACATATTATGAGCAACTCTATGCCAGCAAATTAGATAACCTGGAAGAAAAGGATGCATTCCTAGAGATGTATCAACTACCAAAAGTGAACCAGGAAGAAATAGAAAACCTGAACAAACATATAACCAGTAAGGAAATTGAAGCAGTCATCAAAAATCTCCCAACAAACAAAAGCCCAGGGCCAGATGGCTTCTCAGGGGAATTCTACCAAAGACATAAAGAAGAATTGATACCTATTCTCCTGAAACTGTTCTAAAAAATAGAAATGGAAGGAAAACTTCCAAACTCATTTCATGAGGCCACCATTACCTTGATCCCCAAACCAAAGACCTTATCAAAAGGAGAGTTAGGGACCAATATCCTTGATGAACATGGATGCAAGAATTCTCACCAAAATACTAGCCAATTGGATCCAACAGTATATTAAAGGGATTATTCACCTTGACCAAGTGAGATTTATCCCTGGGGTGCAAGGTTGGTTCAACATCCACAAAACAATCAATGTGATACAATATATTAAAAAAGAAAGAACAAGAATCATATGATCCTCTCAATAGATGCAGAAAAACATTTGTCCAAGTACAGCATCCTTTCCTGATCAAAACTCTTCAGAGTATAAGGATAGAGGATATATACGTCAATATCATAAAAGCCATCTATGAAAAACCTACAGCAAATATCACTCTCAATGGGGAAAAGCTGAGAGCTTTCCCCCTAAGGTCAGGAATGCGGCAGGGATCTCCATTATCACCACTGCTAGTCAAGATAGTATTAGAAATCCTAGCCACAGCATTCAGACAACAAAAGGAAATCAAAGGCATCCAAATCGGCAAAGAGGAAGTCAGACTCTCACTCTTTGCAGATGATATGATACTTTATGTGGAAAACCCAAAAGACTCCACCCCAAAACTGCTAGAACTCATACAGGAATTCAGTAAAGTGGCAGGATATAAAATTAATACACAGAAATCAGTGGCATTCTTATACACCAACAACAAGACAGAAAAGAGACAAATTAAGGAGTCGATCCCATTTACAATTACACCCAAAACCATAAGATACCTAGGAATAAATTTAACCAAAGAGGCAAAGGATCTGTACTCAGAAAACTATAAAATACTCATGAAAGAAATTGAGGAAGACACAAAGAAATGGAAAAACGTTCCATGCTCATGGATTGGGAGAATCAACATTGTGAAGATGTCAATGCTACCTAGAGCAATCTACACATTCAATGCAATCCCCATCAAATACCATCCACTTTTTTCATAGAAATGGATCAAATAATCCTAAAATTTGTATGGAACCAGAAGAGACCCTGAATAGCCAGAGGAATGATGAAAAAGAAAAGCAAAGCTGGCGGCATCACAATTCCGGACTTCCAGTTCTATTACAAAGCTGTCAACATCAAGACAATATGGTACTGCTACAAAAACAGACACATAGATCAATGGAACAGAATAGAGACCCAGAAATGGACCCTCAACTCTATGGTCAACTCATCTTTGACAAAGCAGAAAAGAATGTTCAATGGAAAAAAGACAGTCTCTTCAATAAATTGTGTTGGGAAAATTGGACAGCCACATGCAGAAGAATGAAAATGGACCATTTCCTTACACCACACACAAAATTAGACTCCAAATGGTTGAAAGACCTTAACGTGAGACAGGAGTCCATCAAAATCCTAAAGGAGAACACAGGCAGCAACCTCTTCGACCTCAGCCACAACAACTTCTTCCTAGAACATCGCCAAAGGCAAGGGAACCAAGGGCAAAAATGAACTATTGGGATTTCATCAAGATATAAAGCTTTTGCACAGCAAAAGAAACAGTCCACAAAACCAAAAGACAACCGACAGAATGGGAGAAAATATTTACAAGTGACATATCAGATAAAGGGCTAGTATCCAAAATCTATAAAGAACTTATCCAACTCAACACCCAAAGAACAAATAATCCAATCAAGAAATGGGCAGAAGACATGAATAGGCATTTTTCCAAAGAAGGCATCCAAATGGCCAAGGGACACATGAAAAAGTGCTCAACATCGCTCGGCATCAGGGAAATCTAAATCAAAACCTCCATGAGATACCACCTCACACCCGTCAGAATGGCTAAATTTAACAAGTCAGGAAACGACATATGTTGGTGGGGATGCAGAGAAAGGGGAACCCTCCTACACTGTTGGTGGGAATGCAAGCTGGTGCAACCCGTCTGGAAAACAGTATGGAGGTTCCTCAAGCAGTTGAAACTAGAGCTACCATATGAGCCAGCAATTGCACTACTGGGTATTTACCACAAAGATAGAAACGTAGGGATCCGAAGGGGTACGTGCACCCCAATATTTATAGCTGCAATATCCACAATAGCCAAACTGTGGAAAGAGCCAAGTGTCCATCGACAGATAAATGGATAAAGAATAAGTGGTATATATTCACAATGGAATATTATGCAGCCATCAAAATGAATGAGATCTTGCCATTTGCAATGACGTGGATGGAACTGGAGGGTGTTATGGTGAGTGAAATAAGTCAATCAGAGAAAGACATGTATCATATGACCTCACTGATATGAGGAATTCTTAATCTCAGGAAACAAACTGAGGGTTGCTGGAGTGGTGGGTTGTGGGAGGGATGGAGTGGCTGGGTGATAGACATTGGGGAGGGTATGTACTATGGCGAGTGTTGTGAATTGTGCAAGACTTTTGAATCACAGGTCTGTACCTCTGAAACAAATAATGCAATATATGTTACGAAAAAAAGAAGAAGAAGAAGATAGCAGGAGGGGAAGAAGGAAGGGGGGAAATCGGAGGGGGAGACCAACCATGAGAGACGATGGACTCTGAAAACAACCTGAGGGTTCTGGAGGGGAGGGTGGTGGGGGATGGGTTCGCCTGGTGATTGGTATTAAAGAGGGCACTTTCTGCGTGGATCACAGGGTGTTATGCACAAACAATGAATCATGGAACACTACATCCATAACTAATGATGTAATGTATGGTGATTAACATAACAATAAAAAATTTTAAAAAATAAATATGCAAATGAATAAGCCATTTTAATTATTTAATACCTTTTTGAAAAAACTATAATACCCATATCTAAGTAGGTATAGTAATACAGATACTCATATATTGCTGCCAAAAATATAAAGGAAATATTTTTGGATTTTTTTATTAAAAGCATTCATAGTTTTGATCCAGTATGTAAATGCTTGGTAATTAAGACCAAAAAAAAAATTCAAAAGCTAGAACTACAACTTTGTACAAACTTTATTTCATGTTGCAGTCAAAAAAGGAAACCATCTTAAATATGAGGTAATAAAGGGTTTAAATAAACAATAAAAAAAGTTTGATAAGTTCTTTATAGTTCTTGAATACCAGCCCTTTATCTGAAATGTCATTTGCAAATATCTTCTCCCAATCCGTAGGTTGTCTTTTAGTTTTGTTGATTGTTTCCTCTGCTGTGCAGAAGCTTTGTATCTTTTTTTTTAAGATTTATTTATTTATTTGAGAGAACGAGAATGAGAGAGAGAGAGAGAGAGAGAGAGAGAGAGAGTACATGGTGGGGTCAGAGGGAGAAGCAGACTCCCCGCTGAGCAGGGATCCCAATGCGGGAGTTGATCCCGGGACTCCAGGATCACGACCTGAGCCGAAGGCAGTCACTTAACCAACTGAGCCACCCAGGCGCCCCCAGAAGGTTTATATCTTGATGAAGTCCCAAAAGTTCATTTTTGCTTTTGTTTCCCTTGCTTTTAGAGATGTACCTTGCAAGAAATTGCTGTGGCTGATGTTGAAGAGGTTACTGCTTATGTTCTCCTCTAGGATTATGGGGGGTTCCTGTCTCACATTGAGGTCTTTCATCCATTTTGAGTTTATCTTTGTGAATGGTGTAAGAGAATGGTTCAACTTCATTCTACTGCATGTGGCTGTCCAGTTTTCCCAGCACCATTTACTGAAGAAACTGTCTTTTTTTTCCATTTGATGTTCTTTCCTGCTTTCTCAAAGATTAGTTGACCATAGAGTTGAGGTTCCATTTCTGGGGTCTCTATTCTGTTCCATTGATCTATGTGTCAGTTTTTGTGCCAATATCATGCTGTGTTGTTGATCACAGCTTTGTAATAGAGCTTGAAGGGAAGCATTGTGATACCCCCATCTTTAGTTTTCTTTTTCAACATTCTTCTGGTGATTAAGGGTCTTTTCTGATTCCCTACATATTTTAGGATTGTCTGTTCCAGCTCTATTACAAATGAAGTTTCCTCATGATCTTAAAAATAAAACTACCCTATGACTCAGCAATTCCACCACAACTGCACAAAAAGAAAAAGAAAATTTATTTGAAGAAATAAAAGCTAAAAACCTCCCTAAGCTAGGGAAGAACAGATGTCCAGAACCAGAGGCGCAGAGATGCCCCCCAAAAATCAACCCAACGGTATCTAAATCAAGACACATAGTATTAAAATAAAAAAATTTTAAAAAAGCAGTGATAAAGAATTTTAAAGGCAGCAAGAGAACAGAAAACAGTTATGTACAAGGAAAACTCCATAAAACTATTAGGTGATGTTTTCAGCAGAAACAATGAAGGTCAGAAGACAGTGGCATGATATTTCCAAAGTGCTGCAAGGCAAAATCTGCAGCCAAGAATACTCTATTCAGCAAAGCTATCATTCAGAATAGAAGGAGAAATAAAGAGGCAAACAAAACCAAAGGAATACAAGACCACTACACCAGCCCTACCAGAAATATTAAAGGGGACTCTGAATGGGAAGACCATAACTGAGGGTTTGAAAAGTAAACATCACAAAAGCAGTAAATATAAGTATTTCTGTAAAAATCAGTCAAGGAATTCATGAAATAAAAGGATATGGGCCCCTGGGTGGCTCAGTCAGTTAAGTGTCAGCCTTCGACTCAGGTCATGATCCCAGGATCCTGGGATCGAGCCCCACATCAGGCTCCCTGCTCTACGGGAAGCCTGCTTCTCCCTCTCCCACTTCCCCTGCTTGTGTTCCCTCTCTCGCTGTGTCTCTCTCTGTTGAGTAAATAAATAAATCTAAAAAAAAAGGATGTAAAATATTAAGCATACTGAAAATGTGGGGGGAAAGCAGTAAACAAGGGGTACAAACTTAAGAGACTTTAATTTAATATAGAATGCTATATGCAGAACATATATATGAACATAATGGTAGCTACAAATCAAAAACACATAATAGTATTGCGCTGGCAAAAAAAAAAAAAAGACACATGGATTGATGGAACAGAGTGGAAAACACAGAAATGGACTCACAACTGTATATTCAACTAATATTCAGTAAAGCAGGAAAGAATATCCAATGGAAAAAAAGACAGTGTCTTTAACAAATCATGTTGGGAAAACTGGGCAGCAACATGAAAAATGAAGCTGGAACACTTTCTCACACCATACACAAATATAAGTTCAAAATGGATGAGAGACCTAAATGTGAGACAGGAAACCATCAAAATCCTAGAGGAGAACAGAGATAGCAACCTCTTTGACTTCAGCCACCACAACTTCTTACCAGACACGTATTCAGAGGCAAGGGAAACAAAAGCAAAAATGAACTTTTGGGACTTCATCAAGATAAAAGCCTTCTGTACAGTGAAGGAAAATTTGACAAAACTAAAGGGAGATGATATTTTAAAATGACATATCTGCTAAAGGGTTAGTTTCCAAAATTTATAAAGAGGTTATCAAACTCAAGACCCCAAAACAATCCAATTAAGGGCAGAAGACATAAATTGGCATTTTTCCAAAGACCTCCAGATGGCTAACAGGCCATGAAAAGATGTTGAGCATCACTCATCATTAAGGAAATATAAATCAAAACCATGGTGAGATACCACCTCACACTGGTCAGAAATGCTAAAATTAACAACACAAGAAAAAACAGGTGCTGCCAAGGATGCAGAGAATGAGGAACTCTCTTACATTATTGGTGGGAATGTAAACTGTTGTGGCCACCCTGGCAAACAGTATGAAGGTATCGCAAAAAGTTAAAAAGAGAACTACCCTCTGACCCAACAAATACACTAATAGATATTTACCCAAAGGATACAAAAATACAAATTCAATGAGGGACATGCATCCTGATGTTCATAACAGCATTATCAACAATAACAGAAAGATGGTAGGAGCACAAATGTCCCTTAACTGATGAATGGATAAAGATTCAATTTTCTATCTATCTATCTATCTATCATCTATCTATCTATCTATCTATCTATCTATCTATCTATCTATCTATCTATCATCTATCTATCTATCATCTATTTATCTATTTATATCTATCTATCTATCTATATCTATATCTATCATCTATCATCTATCTATCTATCATCTATCTATCATCTATCTATCTATCTATCTATCTATCTATCTATCTATCATCTATCATCTCTATCTATCTATCTATCTATCTATCTATCTATCTATCTATCATCTATCTACCCAATATTACTCTGCCATCAAAAAGAATGTAATCTGCCATTTGCACTGATGTGGATGGAGCTAGAATGTATTTTTCTAAGTGAAATAACTCAGTCAGAGAAAGACAAATACCTTATGATCCTACTCATATGTGGAATTTAAGAAACAAAACAGATGAACATATGCCAAAGGAAAATAAAACAGAGAAAGAAACCATAAGAGACTCTTAAAGATAAAGAACAAACCACGGGTTGATGGAGGGGTGTGTGTGAGGGATGGGCTAAATGGGTGATGGGTATTAAGGAGGGCACTTGTTATGATGAACATGGGGTGTTATATGTAAGTGAAACACTATATTCTTTTTTAATGTTTTTTATTTTTGTTTTTTAATTATTATGTTAAACACCATACATTAAATCATTAGTTTTTGATGTAGTGTTCCATGATTCATTATTTGCATATAAAACCCAGTGCTCCATGCAGAACATGCCCTCCTTAATACCTATCACCAGGCTAACCCATCCCCCCAACCCCTCCCCTCTAGACACCTCACTATGTTTCTCAGAGTCCATAGACTCTCACGGTTTGTCTCCCCCTCCTTTTAACCCCCTTTCATTCTTCCCCTCCTGCTATATTCTTCTTCATCTTTTTAAAACATATAATGTATTATTTGTTTCAGAGGTACAGATCTGTGATTCAACAGTCTTACATAACTCACAGCACTCAGCATAGCACATACCCTGCCCAATGACTATCACCCAGTGACGCCATCCCTCCCAGCCCCCACCACTCCAGCAACACTCAGTTTGTTTCCTGAGATTAAGAAATCCTCATATCAGTGAGGTCATATGATACATGTCTTTCTTTGATTGACTTCTTTTGCTCAGCATAATACCCTCCAGTTCTATCCATGCTGTTGCAAATGGCAAGATCTCATTCCTTTTGATGGCTGCATAATATTCCATTGTGTACACGTAACACCTCTTCTTTTTCCATTCATCTGTCGATGGACATCTTGGCTCTTTCTACAGATTCGCTATTGTGGACACTGCTGCTATAAACATCGGGGTGCACGTACCCCTTCAGATCCCTATATTTGTATCTTTGGGGTAAATACCCAGTAATGCAATTGCTGGGTCATATGGTGGCTCTATTTGCAACTTTTTGAGGAACCTGCATACAGTTTTCCAGAGTGGTTGCACCAGCTTGCATTCCCACCAACAGTGTAGGAGGGTTCCCCTTTCTCTGCATCCCCACCAACATCTGTCGTTTCCTGACTTGTTAATTTTAGCCGTTCTGACTGGTGTAAGGTGGTATCTCATTGAGGTTTTGATTTGGATTTCCCTGATGTCGAGCGATGTTGAGCACTTTTTCATGTGTCTGTTGGCCATTTGGATGTCTTCTTTGGAAAAATGTCTGTTCATGTCTTTGCCCATTTCTTGATTGGATCATTTGTTCTTTGGGTGTTGAGCTTGAGAAGTTCTTTATAGATTTTGGATACTAGCCCTTTATCTGATATGTCCTTTGCAAATATCTTCTCCCATTCTATTAGTTGTTTTTTTGGTTTTGTTGACTGTTTCCTTTGCTGTGCAAAAGCTTTTTATTTTGATGAAGTCCCAAAACTTCAATTTTGACCTTGCTTCCCTTGTCTTTGGCGATGTTTCTAGGGAGAAGTTGCTGCGGCTAAGGTTGAAGAGATTGTTGCCTGTGTTCTCCTTTAGGATTTGGATGGACTCCTGTCTCACATTTAGGTCTTTCAACCATTTGGAGTCTATTTTTGTGTGTGGTGTAAGGAAATGGTCCATTTTCATTCTTCTGCATGTGGCTTTCCATTTTCCCAATACCATTTGTGGACGAAACAGTCTTTGTTTCATTGGATATTTTTTCCTACTTTGTCAAAGATTAGTTGACCATAGGGTTGAAGGTCCATTTCTGCGCTCTCTATTCTGTTCCATTGATTGATGTGTCTGTTTTTGTGCCAGTACCATAGTGTCTTGATGATGACAGATTTGTAATAAAGCTTGAAGTCCAGAATTGGATGACACCAGCTTTGCTTTTCTTTTTCAAAATTCCTCTGGCTTTTCAGGGTCTTTTCTGGTTCCATACAAATTTTAGGATTATTTGTTCCATTACGTTGAAAAAAAGTGGAAAGTATTTTGATATGGATTGCATTAAATTTGTAGATTGCTCTAGGTAGCAATAACATCTTCACAATATTTGTTCTTCCAATCCATGAGCATGGAACGTTTTCCATTTCTTTGTGTCTTCCTCAATTTCTTTCATGAGTATTTTATAGTTTTCTGAGTACAGATTCTTTGCCTCTTTGGTTAGATTTATTCGTAGGTATCTTATGGTTTTGGGTGCAGTTGTAAATGGGATCAACTTCTTAATTTCTTTCTTCTGTCTTGATGCTGGTGTATAGGAATGCCACTGATTTCTGTGCTTTGACTTTCTATCCTGTCAGTTTACTGAATTCCTGCATGAGTTCTAGCAGTGTTGGGGTGGAGTCTTTTGGGTTTTCCACATAAAGTATCATATCATCTGCAAAGAGTGAGAGTTTGACTTCTTCTTTGGTAATTCGGATGCCTTTATTTCTTTTTGTTTGATTGCTGTGGCTACGACTTCTCATACTCTGTTGAGTAGCAGTGGTGATAGTGGACATTCCTGTGATGTTCCTGACCTTAGGGGGAAAGCTCTCAGCTTTTCCCCATTGAGAATGATATTCGCTGTGGGTTTTTCATAGATGGCTTTTATGATATTGAGTTATGTACCCTCTATCCCTATAGTCTGAAGAGTTTTGATCAAGAAAAGTTGCTGTCCTTTGTCAAATGCTTTTTCTGCATCTGTTAAGAAGATCATATGTTTCTTGTTCTTTATTTTATTAATGTATTGTATCACATTGATTGATATGTGGGTGTTGAACCAACCTTGCAGCCCAGGGATAAATTCCACTTGGTCGTGGTGAATAATCCTTTTAATGTACTGTTGGATGCTATTAGCTACTATTTTGGTGAGAATTTTTGCATTCATGTTCATCAAGGATATTGGTCTGTAATTCTCCTTTTTGATGTGGTTTTGTCTGGTTTTGTGTCAAGGTAATGGTGACCTTATAAAACGAGTTTGGGAGTTTTCCTTTCATTTCTATTTTTGGAACAGTTTCAGAAGAATAGGTATTAATTCTTTAAATATTTGGTAGAATTCCCCTGGGAAGGAATCTGGCCCTGGGCTTTTGTTTGTTGGGAGATTTTTGATTACTGCTTCCGTTTCCTTAGTGGTTTTAGATCTGTTCAGGTTATCTATTTCTATCTGGTTCGGTTTTGTTAGTTGATACATCTCTAGGAATGCATCCATTTCTTCCAGATTATCTAATTTGCTGGCATAGAGTTGCTCATAATATGTTCTTCTAGTTGTTTGTATGTCTTTGGTTTTGGCTGTGATCTCTCTTCTTTCATTTATGATTTTATTTATTTGAGTCCTTTCTCTCTCTCTCTCTCTCTCTCTTTTGATAAGTCTGGCCAGGGTGTATCAGTCTTGTTAATTCTTTCAAGGAACCAGCTCCTAGTTTTGTTGATCTGTTCCACTGTTCTTTTGGTTGCTATTTCATTGATTTCTGCTCTGATCTTTATTATTTCTCTTGTCCTGCTGGGTTTAGGCTTTATTTGCTGTTCTTTCTCCAGCTCCTTTAGGTGTAGTATTAGGTTGTGTATTTGAGAACTTTCTTGTTTCTTGAGAAAGGTTTGCATTGCTATATACTTTCCTCTTAGGACTTCCTTTGCTCCATCCCGAAGATTTTGAATGGTTGTCTTTTCATTTTCATTTGTATCCATGAATTTTTAAAATTTGTCTTTAATTTCTTGTTTGAGCCATTCATTCTTTAGTAGGATGCTATTTATCATCCATGTATTGGAGTTCTATCTGAATTTCCTCTTGTGATTGAGTTCTAGTTTCAAAGCATTGTGGTCTGAAAATATGTAGGGAATGATCTCAATCCTTTGGTACTGGTTTGACCTGAATTGTGACCTAGGATATGATCTATTCTAGATCTATTCTGGACAATGTTCCATGGAGAAGAATGTGTATTCCGTTGCTTTGCGATGGAATGTTCTAAATATTTCTTGAAGCCCATTTGGTCCAGTGCATCATTTTAAGTCTATTTCCTTATTGATCTTTTGCTTAGATGATCTCTCCATTTCACTGAGGGGGTGTTAAAGTCCCCTGCTATTATTGTGTTGTTGTCGATGTGTTTCTTTACTTTTGTTATTAATTGGCTCAAATCATTAGCTGCTCCCATGTTAGGGGCATAGATATTTACAGTTGTTAGATCTTCTTGTTCGATAGACCCTTTGAGTAGGATATAATGTCCTTCCTCATCTCTTATTACAGTCTTTGATTAAAATCTAATTTGTCTGATATAAGGATTGTCATCCCCGCTTTCTTTTGGTGTCCATTAGCATGGTAAATGGTTTTCAACCCACTCACTTTCAATCTGGGGGTGTCTTGGGTCTAAAATGAGTCTCCTGCAGACAGTATATCGATGGGTCTTGTTTTTTTTTTTTCCCCAATCTGATAGCCTGTGCCTTTTGATTGGGGCATTTAGCCCATTTACATTCAGGTCAACTTTTGAAAGATATTAATTTAGTGCCATTGTATTGCCTGTAAGGTGACTGTTACTGTGTATTGTCTGTGTTCCTTTCTGGTCGATGTTACTTTTAGGTTCTCTCTTTGCTTAGAGGACCCCTTTCAATATTTCTTGTAGGGCTGGTTTTGTGTTTGCAAAATTCCTTTAGTTTTTGTTTGTCCTGGAAGTTTTTTTATCTCTCCTTCAATTTTCAATGACAACCTAGCTGGATATAGTATTCTTGGCTGCATATTTTTCTCATTTAGTGCTCTGAACATATTATGCCAGTTCTTTCTGGCCTGCCATGTCTCCTTGGATAGGTCTGTTGCCAATCTAATATTTCTACCATTGTAGGTTACAGATCTCTTCTCCCGAGATGCTCTCAGGATTTTCTCTTTGTCTCTGAGACTCATAAATTTTATTATTAGATGTTGGGTTATTGACCTATTTATATGGATTTTGAGAGGGGTTCTCTGTGCCTCCTGGATTTTGATGCCTGTTTCCTTCCCCAAATTAGGGAAATTCGCTGCTACATTTTGCTCCAATATACCTTCTGCCCCTCTCTCTCTCTAAATTCTACTCCTCAAACCAATATTACACTATATATTAACTAACTAGAATTTAAATAAAAGTTTGAAAATAAAAAAATAATTGGGATAAATCTGGGAGTTAAAAAACAAAAACAAACAAACAAAAAACAGGTAATAGACATGCAAAGTATAAGGAGAAAGGTATCCAAGTATATCAGTAAAGAAGGCCAACAAACATTGAAAGAGACCAAGAGAACAAAGGATGAGAGAAAAACTATAGAAACAACAACAAAACAATTAACAAAAAGGCAGTGAATACATATCTATCAATGATTACTTTGAATGTAAATGGATGTAATGCTGAAATTCAAATATATAGGGTGACAAAGTGACTAGAAGCATAATACCAATCTATATGTTGTCTACATGACAAGATTATTTCAGATCCAAAGGCAAATACAGAGTGGAAGTGAGTGGATGGAGAAACATTTCTTATGTTAAAGGATGTCAAAATACAGCCAGGGTAGCAATACTTATATCAGATAAAATAGACTTTAAAACAATGACTGGAGGAAGAGAGAAAGAAGGGCACTATATAATAATAAAGGGGAAAATCAAACAAGATATCATCATTGTAAATGTTTATGCACCCAACATGGGAGCACCGAAAAGCATTAAATTCTTAATAACAAACATGAAGGGCATAATCAGTAATAATACAATAGTAAGGAACTTTAACACCCCAGTTACATAAATGGACAAAACATCCAAACAGTTAATCAACAATAAAACAATGGCTTTGAAGGATGCACTGGACCACATGGATTTATCAGATATATTCAGAATATTCCATCCTAAAAAAGCATAATACACATTCTTTTCAAGTGCACATGGAACACTCTCCACAATAGATCACATATTAGGTGACAAAACAAGTCTCAACAGATTCAAAAAATCAAAGTCATACCATACATCTTTTCAGACCACAACACTATGAAACTGAATCTTAACCACAATAAAATATCTGGAAAGAACACAAATACATGAAGATTAAATAACATGCTACTAAACAATGAATGAGTCAATCAGATATACAGAACAAACAAACAAACAAAAATACAAGGAGGCAAATGGAAATGGAAACACAATAGTCCAAGAAGAGTTAAGATGGTGGAGGAGTAGGGGACCCTAATTTCGTCTGGTCCCTGGAATTCAGCTATAGACTTATCAAATCACTCTAAACACCTGCAAAATCAATGGGAGATTTGAGAAAAGAATTGCTGTTATCCTACAAATAGAAAAATGACCACTTTTTAGAAGTTAAGAGGTGTGGAGAAGTGAATCTGGGGTGATATATCAGAAGATAGGAAGGTGGTTAGGGAGGTTGCTTAAGGAGGCTACTACAAAGTATAAGAAGCAGAGCACAAAATCAGATCTTTTAGAAGTCTGCTACAGAGGGGGACGTCATTGGCTTAAAGGTGTTCAGGTGGCAAAAATGGGGCAGAATCCCAGGTGCGACAGCACGGACTTAGGATCCCTAGGGTCACAAAAAGAATGGGGGTGCTTGAGTGCAGCAGAATTCCCAGACACTGGAATGGGGAAGTCAGCTGCAAACAGTGAGTGTAGGTGCTGCCTCTCTGCTCAGTGTTGCCATGAACTGCGAACCTCTGCATGGTATGCAACGGATCTCCAGGCATGGGCCCAGCAAAAGGCAGAAGAGTGGTAAGACCTTCCTCCCTCACCTGGGAGGAATGTAGTGGATCTGTACAGCAGAAGGTCAATAAGGAAACAAAGGCTTTAAATGATGCACTGGACCAGGTGGACGTCACAGATATATTCAGAGCATTTCATCCTAAAGCAACAGAAAACACATTCTTCTCAAATGCACATGGAGCATTCCCCAGAAAAGGTCACATGCTGGGTCACAAATCAGGTCTTGACCAGTACAAAAAGACAGATATTATTCCATACATGTTTTTAGACCACAATACTTTAAAACTTTAACTCAATCACAAGAAAAAATTTGGAAGGAACACAAATGCATGGAGGTTAAAGAGCACCCTGCTAAAGAACAGATGGGTCAACCAAGACATTAAAGGAGTTTAAAAAATACTTAGAAACAGATAAAAATGAAAACACGACACTTCAGAAATTTTGGATGCAGTAAATGCATATACTTCTTATGAGGGAAGTATATAGCAATACAGGTCTTTCTCAAGAAATAAGAAAATTCTCAAATACACAATCTAACCATACACCTAAAGGAGCTGGAGAAAGAACAGCAAATAAAGTCTAAATTCAGCAGAAGAAAAATAATAGAGATTAGAGCAGAAATCAATGAAATAGAAATCAAAAGAATAGTAGAATATGTCAACAAAACTACGAGCTGAAAGAATTAATAAGATTGGTAAACTCATAGCCAGGCTTATCAAAAAGAAAAGAGAAAGGATCCAAATAAATAAAATCATGAATTAAAGAGGAGAGATCATAATCAACACTGAAGAAATACAAACAATTATAAGAACATATTATGAGCAACTATATGACAACAAATTAGGTAATCTGGAAGAAATGGATGCATTCCAAAAATCTCCCAACAAACGAGAGTCCAGGGCTGGATGGCCTCCCAGCCAAATTATACAAACAGTTGAAGAATTAAACCTATTCTTCTGAAGCTGTTTCAAAAATGTAGAAATTGAAGGAAAATGTCCAAATTCTTTCTATGAGGCTAGCATTACCTTGATCCCAAAACTAGACAAAGATGCCACCAAAAACGAGAATTACAGACCCATAACCCTGATAAGTATGGATATTTCCTCTCAATAGATGCAGAAAAAGCATATGAGAAAATACAGCATCTTTTCTTAATTAAAACACTCTGCAATGTAGGGATGGGGGAACATACCTCAATATCATAAAAGCCATATATAAAAATCCCACAACAAATATCATCTTCATTTGGGAAAAATTGAAAGCTTTTCTCCTAAAGCAAGGGACATGACAGGGATGTCCACTGTCACCACTGCTGTTCAACATACTACTGGAAGTCCTAACCTCAGCAATCAGACAACAGAAAGAAATAAAAGGCACTTAAATCAGCAAAAAAGAAGCCAAACCTTCACTCTTCACAAATGACTTTATACTTTATGTGGAAAACCCAAAAAACCTCACCCCCAAATTGCTAGAACTGATACAGGAATTCAGCAAAGTGGTAGGAAATAAAAATCAGTGCACAGAAATCAGTTGTGTGTCTATACACTAACAGTGAGGCAGAAGAAAAAGAAATCACGAATCAATCACATTTACAACTGCACCAAAAACCATAAGATACCTATGAATAAATCTAACGAAGGAGGTAAAGGATCTGTACTCTGAAAACTCTGAAAGAAATAGAGGAAGACACGAAGAAGGGGGAAAACGTTCCATGCTCATGGATCGGAAGAACAAATGTTGGTAAAATGTCTATGCTACACAAAGCAATCATACATTCAATTCAAACCTTATGAAAATACCATCAACAATTTTCGCACAGCTAGAATAAAATCCTAAATTTGTATGGAATCAGAAAAGACCCAGAATAGACAAAAGAAAGTTGAAAAAGAAAACCAAAGCTGGAGGCATCAAATTGTGGACTTTAAGCTATGTTACAAAGCTGTATTCATCAAGACAGTATGGTACTGATACAGAAACAGACACATCAATGGAATAGAATAGAGAAGACAGAAAGGGACACTAAACTTTATGGTCAACTCTTTTTTGACAAAGCAGGAAAGAATACCCAATGGAAGAAAATATAGTGTCTTCTAGAAATGGTATTGGGAACATTGGATAGCCACACACCGAAGAATCAAACTGCAGCACTTTCTTATATCATACACAAAAACGAAGTCAAAAGTGAAGAAAGACCCATATGTGAGACAGGTATCCCTCAAAATCCTAGAGAACACAAGCAGCAACGCTTTTGATCTCGGGTGTAGGAACTTCTCACTATATATGTCTCCTGAGGTAAAGGAAACAAAAGGAAAATGAACTATTGGGACTTCATCAAGATAAAAAGCTTTTGCACAGCAAAGGAAACAGTCAACAAAATGTAAAGGCAACCTACAGAATGTGAGAAGATATTTCAAATGTCTTATCAGATAAAGGACTAGTATCCAAAATCTATAAAGAACTTACCAAATTGAACACCCAAAAAAACAAACAAAAAAATCCAACCAAGAAAAGGGCAGAAGACATGAACAGATATTTCTCCAAAGAAGACATACAAATGCCCAACAGATGCATGAAATAAGCTCCACATCACGTAGTATCAGGGAAATACAAATTAAAAGCACAACGAAATACCACCTGACACTGGTCAGAATGGATAAAATTTACTCAGGAAATGGCAGGTGTTGGTGAGGATGTGGAGAAAAAGGAACCCTCTTAAAATGTTGGTGGGAATGCAAACTGGTGTAGCCACTTTGGAATAGAGTATAAAAGTTACTCACAAAGTTGAAAATAGAGATAGCATTTGACCCAGCCATCACACTACTAGGCATTTACCCAAAGGTTATATAGTATTCATGAAGGGGTACATGCTCCCAAATATTTATAACAGCAATGTCCACCATACATAAAAATTTGCAAAGAGCCCAGATGTCCATTGACAGATGAATGGATAAAGAAGATGTGATGCACCCCCACAAGAGGGGGCAGGGCAACTCTCCCCAAACAGCGTTACCTGAGTAAAAGCAAGGCAGGCCCCTCCCTCAGAAGACAGGCTGGGAAAAAAAGAGGCCAGCAACCCTAAGGTCCCTAGAAAACAGGTGCATCTTGCTTGGGTTGCTGTCAATAATTTGGACTCTATACATTCCTTCCACCACCCCTCAACAGAATGACTAAGAAGAAGAACCCACAAAATAATAAAAAGACTTAGAGCCTGTGACTTATGCCACAGATTTACAAATGGATACCATCATAACCAAGATGTCGGAGATGGAATTCAGAGTAGCAATTGTGAAGATGATAGCTAGAATGGAGAAATCGAATAATGACAACATAGAGTTTCTAAGGGCAAAAATGAAAGCTGAATTAGCAGAAATTAAAAATGCTAACAATAGATCCAATCTAATCTAGATAATCTAACAACTAGGGTAAGCAAGGCGGAAGAACAAATTAGTAATTTAGAAGACCAATTAATAGACAAGAAAGGAAAAGAGGAGGCCAGGGACAAACAACTCAGAATCCATGATAATACAATTGGAGAAATAAGTGACACCATAAAACATTACAATGTCAGAATTATTGGAATCCCTGAGGGGTGGAGAGAGAGAGAGAGGACTAGGAGATATACTTGAGCAAATTGTAGCTGAGAACTTCCCTAATCTGTGGAATGAAACAAACATTCATGTCTTAGAGGCAGAGAGGACCCCTCCTAAGATCAAGGAAAACAGGCCAACACCTTAGCACGTAATAGTAAAACTCACAAATCTTAGAACTAAGGAAGCCATCTTAAGGGCAATTAGGGAGAAGAGATTCCTTACATACAGATGGAGGAATGTCAGAATAATGTCAGACGTATCCACAGAGACCTGGCAAGCCAGAAAGGCCTAGCAAGACATATTCAGGGTACTAAACGAGAAGAACATACAGCCAAGAATACTTTATCCGATAAGGCTGTCATTTAGAATGGATGGAGAAATGAAGAGCTTCCAAGACCAGCAGAAACTGAAAGAATATGTGACCACTAAATCAGCCATACAAGAAATATTAAGGGGGGTTCTATAAAAGGAGAAAGACCCCAAGAGTGATATACAACAGAAATTTACAGGGACAATCTATAAAAACAAGGTCTTCACAGGCAAGATGACGATAATACATTCATTTTTCAATAATCACTCTCAACGTGAATGGCCTAAATGCTCCCATAAAACGGCACAGGGTTGCAGATTGGATAAAAAGATAGGGCCCATCCATATGCTGTCTATAAGAGACTCATTTTGAACCTAAACATACATCCAGACTGAAAGTGAAAGGATGGAGATCCATCTTCCATGCCAGTGGACCTCAAAATAAAGCTGGGGTAACAATTCTTATATCAGACAAATTAGATTTTAAACTAAAGTCTGTAGTTAGAGATATAGAAGGACATTATATCATTCTTAAAGGGTCTATCCAACAAGAAGATCTAACAGTTGTAAATATCTATGTCTGCAACATAGGAACAGCCATCTACATAAGCCAACTGCTAACCAAAATAAAGATTCATATTGATAACAATATGTTAATTATAGGAGACCTCAATGCTCCACTCTCAGCAATGGACAGATCATCTAAGCATAAAAACAACAAAGAAACAAGAGCTTTGAATGACACACCAGACCAGATGGACCTCATAGACATATACAGAACATTCCACCCTAAAACAACAGAATACTCATTCTTTTCAAGTGCACATGAAACTTTCTCCAGAAGAGACCACATACTGGGTCACAAATCCAGTCTCAAACAATACCAAAAGATTGAAATTATTCCCTGCATATTGTCAGATCACAGTGCCTTAAAACTGGAACTCAATCACAAGATACAACAAGACTGAAAGTGAAGGGATGGAGATCCAACTTCCATGCCGACGGACATCAAAAGAAAGCTGGGGTAACAATTTTCATATCAGAAACATTAGATTTGAAACTAAAGTTTGTAGTTAGAGACACAGAAGGAGATTATATCATTCTTAAAGTGTCTGTCCAAGAAGAAAATCTAACAATTGTAAATATCTATGCCTGCAACATGGGAGCAACCATCTACATAAGCCAACTGTTAACCAAAATAAACAGTCATATTGACAATAATACGATAATTGTAGGAGACCTCAACACTCCGCTCTCAACACTAGACAGATCGTCCAAGCAGAAAGTCAACAAGGAAACAAGAGCTTTGAATGACACACTGGTCCTGATGGACCTAATAGGTATATACAGAACATTCCACCCTAAAACAACAGAATACACATTTTTCTCAAGTGCACATGGAACTTTATCCAGAATAGACGACACACTGGGTCAAAAATCAGGTCTCAACAAATACCAAAAGATTGAGATTATTCCCTGCATCTTCTCAGACCATAATGCTTTAAAACTGGAACTCAATCACAAAAAAAACTTAGAAGAATTTCAAACACTTGGATGCTAAAGACCACTCTGCTCAAGAATGTTTGAGTCAAACAGGAAATCAAAGAAGAACTTAAGCAATTCATGGAAACCAACGAGAACGAAAACACATTGGCCCAAAACCTATGGGATACTGAAAAGGTGGACCTAAGGAAGAAATACATAGCCATCCAAGCCTCACTCAAAAAAATAGAAAAATCCTGAATTGACCAACTAACTCTCCACCTTAAAGAACTGAAGAAAAAGCAACAAACGATGCCTAAGCCATGCATTTAAAGAGAAGTAATTAAGATTAGAGCAGAGAACAATGAATTAGAAACCGGAAACATAGTAATCAGATCAATGAAACTAGAAGTTGGTTCTTTGAAAGAACTAATAGGATCAAGAAACCACTGGCCAGACTTATCGAAAAGAAAAGAGAAAGAAGGGGCACCTGGGTGGCTCAGTCGTTAAGCATCTGCCTCCGGCTCAGGTCATGATCCCAGGGTCCTGGGATCGAGTCCCACATTGGGCTGCCTGCTTGGTGGGAAGCCTGCTTCTCCCTCTCCTACTCCCCCAGCTTGTGTTCCCTCTCTTGCTGTCTCTGTCTCTCTGTCAAATAAATAAATAAAATCTTTAAAAAAGAGAAAGGACCCAAATTAATAAAATGAATGGAAACTGATTGATCATGACTAACACCAAGGAAATGGAAACAATTATTATCAACAACTTTATGCCAATAAATTGAGAAACCTGGATGAAATGGATGCCTTCCTGGGAACCTATAAGCTGCCAGGATGGAAACAGGATGGAATTGACAACCTGAATAGGCCAATAACCAGTAACGAGATTGAAGCAGTGATCAAAAACCTCCCAAAAAACAAGTGTCCAGGGCCTGATGGATTCCCTGGGGAATTCTACCAAACATTCAAAGAAGAAATAATACCTATTCTATTGAAGTTGTTTCAAAAAGTAGAAACAGAAGGGAAGCTTCCAGACTCATTCTATGAGGCCAGAATTACCTTAATCCCCAAACCAGGCAAAGATCCCATCACAAAGGAGAATTTCAGACAGTAATCCCTAATGAATATGGATTCCAAAATCCTCAATGAAATCCTAGTTAATAGGATCTAACAATACATAAAAGGATCATCCACCATGACCAAGTGGGTTTTATCCCCGGGAGGCAAGGGTGGTTCAACATTTGCAAATCAATCAGTGTGATAGAACACATTAATAAGAGGAGAAAGAGGGACCATAGTGTCCTCTCAGTTGATGCAGAAAAAGCATTTGACAAGATACAAAATCCTTTCCTGATTAAAACCCTCAAAGCATAGGGATAGAGGGAACATTCCTCAAGTTCATAAAATCCATCTATGAAAAAGCCACAGTGAATGTCATCCTCAATGGGGTAAAGCTGAGAACCTTTCCCTTAAGATCAGGAACACATCAAGGATGCTCACTTGCCACTATTGTTCCACATTGTACTAGAAGTTCTGGCAACAATTTGCAACGACGTGGATGGAACTGGAGGGTGTTATGCTGAGTGAAATAAGTCAATCAGAGAAAGACATGT
>NW_027397109.1:10478646-10798822 GCF_003265705.2 Callorhinus ursinus | reverse complement strand
GGGGAATACTGCACATAGAATTAATGGCTTTTTTACCATGATTCTTTAGTCTTTCAAAGTTAATTTTTTTAACTGTCTTTTTTTTTCTTTTTCCCTTTTTCAACCAACATCTTATCAATCCCTTTTTTAAAGAAAGATTTTTTTTTTCATTATTAGAGTCATAGTCTCTCCCTTCATAGTAGTTACCCTTATTTTTGGCATATATATATAAGTTGTTCCCTCTTTAAAATTTTGAGATACAGTTTCTTCTATCAGATCAAAATATACACTAAATCTCTAGTGTATGGTTTTGTTCCAGTCTCCTGCCTGATCACATTCTCCCCCTTCTTATTTTTTCTTTTTTTTTTAATCCTCTTCTTTCATTTTTCAAACAACCTCTTATCTTATCAATTCTTTTTTTAAATTTTTTATAATTTTCATCTTTACACTCATATTCCATCCCTTCATCATATCAAACCTTATTTTGTATATATATGTCTTTCTTTCTTTAAAATTTTGAGAGGCACTCTCTTCTACCAGACCAAATACACCCAAAATCTAGTGTATGGCACTAAACTATGCACCAGCCTGATCATATTTGATCATATTCTGATTTACTTTGTTGTGCTCTGTTTTAGTTTGTTTTTGTCTTTTTTCTCTTTTATTTTCTGTTTATTTTTTATAAATTTTTTATTGTTATGTTAATCACCATACATTGCATCATTAGTTTTTGATGTAGTGTTGCATGATTCATTGTTTGTGCATAACACCCAGTGCTCCATGCAGAATGTGCCCTCTTTAATACCCATCACCAGGCTAACCCATCCCCCCACCCCCCTCCCCTCTAGAACCCTCAGTTTGTTTTTCAGAGTCCATTGTCTCTCATGGTTCGTCTCCCCATCCGACTTACTCCCTTTCATTTTTCCTCTCCTGCTATCTTCTTTCTCTTTTTCTTTTTTTCTTAACATATGTTGCATTATTTCTTTCAGAAGTACAGATCTGTGATTCAACAGTCTTGCACAATTCACAGCGCTCTCCAGAGCACATACCCTCCCCAATGTCTGTCACCCAGCCACCCCATCCTCCAATCCCCACCACTCCAGCAACCCTCAGTTTGTTTCCTGAGATTAAGAATTCCTCATATCAGTGAGGTCATATGATACATGTCTTTCTCTGATTGACTTATTTCACTCACCATAACACCCTCCAGTTCCATCCACGTCGTTGCAAATGGCAAGATCTCATTCCTTTTGATGGCTGCATAATATTCCATTGTGTATATATACCAATTCTTTATCCATTCATCTGTCGAAGGACATCTTGTCTCTTTCCACAGTTGCGCTATTGTGGACATTACAGCTATAAACATTGGGATGAACGTACCCCTTCAGTTCCCTACATTTGTAAATTTGTGTTAAATACCCAGTAGTGCAATTGTTGAATCATATGGTAGCTCTATTTTCAACTGCTTGAGGAACCTCCATACTGTTTGCCAGAGTGGTTACACCAGCTTGCCTTCCCACCAACAGTGTAGGAGGGTTCCCCTTTCTCCACATCCCCACCAACATCTGTCGTTTCCTGACTTGTTAATTTTAGCCATTCTGACGGGGATGAGGTGGTATCACATTGAGGTTTTGATTTGGATTTCCCTGATGCTGAGTGATGTTGAGCACTTTTTCATGTGTCCCTTGGCTGTTTGGATGTCTTCTTTGGAAAAATGTCTGTTCATGTCTTCTGCCCATTTCTTGATTTGATCATTTGTTTCTGGGTCTTGAGTTTGATAAATTCTTTATAGATTTTGGATACTAGCCCTTTATCTGATATGTCATTTGCAAATATCTTCTCCCATTCTGTTGGTTGACTTTTGGTTTTGTGGACTGTTTATTTCCTGTGCAAAAGCTTTTTATCTTGATGAAATTCGAAAGGTTCATTTTTGCCCTTGCTTCCCTTGCCTTTGGCGAGGTTTCTAGGAAGAATTTGCTGCGGCTGAGGTCAAAAAGGTTGCTACCTGTGTTCTCCTTCAGGATTTTGATGGACTCCTGTCTCACGTTTAGGTCTTTCAACCATTTGGAGTCTATTTTTGTGTGTGGTGTAAGGAAATGTTCCAGTTTCATTCTTCTGCATGTGGCTGTCCAATGTTCCCAACACCATTTGTTGAAGAGACTGTCTTTTTTCCATTGGACATTCTTTCCTGCTTCATCAAAGATGAGCTTACTATAGAGTTGAGGGTCCATTTCTGGGCTCTCGATTCTGTTCCATTGATCTATGTGCCTGTTTTTGTGCCAGTACCATACTGTCTTGATGACGACAGTTTTGTAATAGAGCTGGAACTCTGGATTTGTGATGCCACAAGCTTTGCATTCTTTTTCAATGTTCCTCTGGCTATTCAGGGTGTCTTCTGGTTCCATACAAATTTTAGGATTATTTGTTCCATTTTTTGTAAAAAGTGGATGGTATTTTGATGGGGATTACATTCAATTTGTAGATTACTCTAGGTAGCATTGACATCTTCACAATGTTTTTTCTTCCAAACCATGAGCATGGAACGTTTTTCCATTTCTTTGTGTCTTCTTCAATTTCTTTCATGAGTATTTTATAGTTTTCTGAGTACAGATCTTTTGCCTCTTTGGTTAAATTTATTCCTAGGTATCTTATGATTTTGGGTGCAATTGTGAATGGGATTGACTCCTTGATTTGTCTCTCTTCTGTCTTGTTGTTGTATAGGAATGCCACTGATTTCCATGCATTGATTTTATATCCTGCTACTTTACTGAATTCCTGTATGAGTTCTAGCAGTTTTTGGGTGGAGTCTTTTGGGTTTTCCACATACAGTATCATATCATCTGCAAAGAGTGAGAGTTTGACTTCCTCCTTGCCGATTTGGATGCATTTAATTTATTTTGTTGTCTGATTGCTGTGGCTAAGACGTCTAATACTATGTTGAATAGCAGTGGTGATAGTGGACATCCCCCCCGCGTTCCTGAACTTAGGGGAAAAGCTCTCCGCTTTTCCCAATTGAGAATGTTATTCGCTGTAGGTTTTTCATAGAAGGTTTTTATGATATTGAGGTAGGTACCCTCTATCCCTATACTCTGAAGAGTGTTTACCTAAAAGAATGCTGTACTTTGTCAAATGCTTTTTCTGCATCTATTGAGAGGATCATATGATTCTTGTTCTTTCTTTTGTTAATATATTGTATCACGTTGATTGATTTGTGGATGTTGAACCAACCTTGCAGCCCAGGGATAAATCACACTTGGTCGTGGTGAATAATCCTTTTAATGTACTGTTGGATCCACTGGCTAGAATTTTAGTGAGAATTTTTGCATCCATGTTCATCAAGGAAATTGGTCTCTAATTCTCCTTTTTGATGGGCTCTTTGTCTGGTTTTGGGACAATGTAATGGTGGCCTCATAAAATGAGTTTGGAAGTTTTCCTTCCATTTCTATTTTTTGGAACAGTTTTGGGAGAGATGGGTATTAATTCTTTAAATGTCTGATAGAATTCCCCTGGGAAGCCCTCTGGCCCTGGGCTTTTGTTTGTTGGGAGTTTTTTGATGACTGGTTCAATTTCCTTAGTGGTTATATGTCTGTTCAGGTTTTCTATTTCTTCCTGGTTCAATTTTGGTAGTTGATACATCTCCAAAAATGCATCCATTTCTTCCAGGTTATCTAATTTGCTGGCATAGAGTTTCTCAATATGTTTTGATATTTGTTTGTATTTCTTTGGTGTTGGTTGTGATCTCTCCCTTTCATTCATGATTTTGTTGATTTGGGTCATTTCTCTTTTCTTTTTGATAAGTCTGGCCAGGGGTTTATCCATCTTGTTAATTCTTTCAAAGAACCAGCTCCTAGTTTCATTGATCTGTTCCACTGTTCTTTTGGTTTCTATTTCATTGATTTCTGTTCTGATCTTTATTATTTCTCTTCTCCTGTTGGGTTTAGGCTTTATATGCTGTTCTTTCTCCAGCTCCTTTAGTTGTAGGATTAGGTTGTGTTTTGGAGACCTTTCTTGTTTCTTGAGAAAGGCTTGTATTGCTATATACTTTCCTCTTAGGACTGCCTTTTATGTATCCCAGAGATTTTGTACAGTTGTGTTTTCATTTTCATTGGTTTCCATGAATTTTTTTTAATTCTTCTTTAATTTCTTGGTTGACCCATTCATTCTTTAGTAGGATGCTCTTTAGCCTCCAAGTATTTGAGTTCTTTCCGACTTTCCTCTTGTGATTGAGTTCTAGTTTCAAAGCATTGTGGTCTGAAAGTATGCAGGGAATGATCCCAATCTTTTGGTAGCAGTTGCGACCTGATTTATGACCTAGGATGTGATCAATTCTGGGGAATGTTCCATGGAAACTAGAGAAGAATTTGTATTCTGTTGCCCTGGGATGGAATATTCTGAATATGCCTGTGAAGTGCATTGGTCCAGTGTCTCAAATAAAGCCTTTATTTCCTTGTTGATTTTTGCTTAATCTGTCCATTTCAGTCAGGTGGGTGTCAAAGTCCCCCACTATTATTTTATTGTTGTCAATGTGTTTCTTTGCTTTTGTTATTCATTGGCTTATATAATTGGCTGCTCCAATGTTAGGGGCATAGATATTTACAATTGTTAGATCTTGTTGGAGAGGCCCTTTAAGTAGGATATAGTGTCCTTCTTCATCTCTTATAACAGTCTTTGTTTTAAAATCTAATTTGTCTGATATAAGGATTGCCACCCCAGCTTTCTTTTGTTGTCTATTAGCGTGGTAAATGGTTTTCCACCCTCACTTTCAATCTGGGGGTCTCTTTGTGTCTAAAATGAGTCTCCTTGGTATAGCATATTGATGGGTCTTGTGTTTTAATCCAATCGGTTAGCCTGTGTCTTTTGATTGGTGCATTTAGCCCATTTACATTCAGGGTAACTATTGAAAGGTATGAAATTAGTGCCATTGTGTTGCCTGTAAGGTGACTCTGACTCTATATTGTCTGTGTTCCTTTTTGAACTCTGCTGCCTTTAGACTCTCTCTTTTCTTAGAGGACCCCTTTCAATATTTCTTTTAGGGCTGGTTTCGTGTTTGCAAATTCCTTTAGTTTTGGTTTGTCCTGGAAGCTTTTTATATCTCCTTCTATTTTCAATGACAGCCTAGCTGGATATAGTGTTCTTAGATTAATATTTTTCTTTTAATGCTGTGAAGATATCATGCCAGTCCTTTCTGGCCTGCCAGGTCTCTGTGGATGGGTCTGTTGCCAATCTAATATTTCGACCATTTTAGGTTGCATATCTCTTCTCCCGAGCTGCTTTCAGGATTTTCTCTTTGTCCCTGAGACTCATAAGTTTTACTAATAGATGTCGGGGGGTTGACCCATTTTTATTGATTTTGAGAGGGGTTCTCTGTGCCTCCTGGATTTTGATGCCTGTTTCCTTCCCCACATTAGTGTAGATCTCAGCTATAATTTGCTCCAATATACCTTCTGCCCCTCTCTCTCTTTCTTCTTCTTTTGGGATCCCAATTATTCTAATGTTGTTTCATCTTATTGTGTCGCTTATCTCTCGAATTCGGCCCTCGTGATCCTGTAGTTGTTTCTCTTTTTCTCAGCCTCTTTATTTTCCATCATTTGGTCTTCTATATCACTTATTCTCTCTTCTGCCTCATTTATGTTAGCAGTTAGTGCCCCCATTTTTTATTGTACCTCATTAATAGCCTTTTTCATTTCGACTTGGTTAGATTTTAGTTCTTTTATTTCTCCAGAATGGGTTTCTCTAATAATTTCCACGGTTTTTTCAAGCCCAGCTAGTATCTTTAAAATCATGCTTCTGAACTCTAGGTCTGACATCGTATTACAGTCCATATTGAGTAGGTCCCTATCAGACGGTACTATCTCTTGTTCTTTTTGCTGAGGTGATTTTTTTCGTCTTGTCATTTTGTCCAGAGGAGAATAGATGAATGAGAGAACAAAATGCTAACAGGTTAACAACGTCCCCAGCAAATATACTCCATACAAATCAGAAAAGACCGAAACCAGGGTAATAGAAAGGGAAAGAAAGGAAAAAGAAGGAGAAAAAAAAAAAGAAAATGATAAAAACAAAAACAGAAAATTACAAAAAAAAAGCAGAATATGATCAAATATGATCAGGCTAGTGCATAGATCAGTGTCACACACTAGATTTGCGTCGTATTGTGGTCTCTTAGAAAAAAGTGCCTCCTAAAATTTTAAAGGAAGAAAGACTTATATATGTACAAAATAAGGGTTGATACAATGAAGGAATGGAAGATGACTGCAAAGATGAGAATTATAAAAGATTTTTTAAAAGGAATTGAGAAGATAAGAAGTTGTTTGAAAAAAGAAAGAAGATTTAAAAAAAAACAGTAATGAAAAAAAAGGCAGAGCATGTGATCAGGCAAGAGACTAGAACAAAGCCATACACTAGTGATTTAGGGTATATTTTGATCTGGTAGAAGAAACTGTATCTCAAAATCTTAAAGAAAGAACAACGTATATATATATATCCCAAAAATAAGGGTAGCTTCTATGAAGGGATAAAATATGACTCTAAAAATGAAAAATAAAAAAGTGTTTTTTTTAGAAAAGGGATTGATAAGATGTTGGTTGAAAAAGGGATAAAGAAAAATTCAAAAAAAAAACAGTTAAAAAAATCAGCTTTGAAAAACTAATGAATCATGGTAAAAAGCCACGAATTCTATGTGCAGTATTCCCCTAGCGCTGGAGTTCTCCCGTTCTCCTTGTTCGGTAAACTTGGTCTTGGCTTGCTGGATGTTCCTGCTGATCTTCTGAGGGAGGGGCCTGTTGTCATGGTTCCCAAATGTCTTTGCTGGAGGCAGAATTGCCCTGCCCTTGTTGGTCCGGGCTAAGCAAGCTGCTCGTGTTTGCTCTCAGGAGCTTCTCTTCCCTGCAAGCTCTTGGCACAGCTTTGGAGGACCAGGGTGAAAATGGTGGCCTCCCAATCTCCACCCGGAAAAGCTGAGAACTACGGGCCCCGCTCCTTAGTGTGCTCCCAGAGAACAACATTCACTCCGGTCTCTCCGGTCTCCGGCCACACTCTGTGCTCACCCGGCCTGTGACTGAGCATTTCTATCTCTGTCACTCGACCCCGTATGGAGTCTCCAAACCCAGCAGATCCCTGTGGTGCACTCCTGCGCCACTCCTCCCAGGGGAGGAAGGGGAGTCTCCCCAGCTGTGTCACTTTTTGGGTCCCTGCTGGACGAGCAGTGGCCTGACTGGGCCGCAGATCACAGTTTATGGCAACCCTGAGCTGAGAGCCCACGCCTCGGCTCCATCTCTGCAGCCAGCTTCCCACTACGATACCTGGGAGCTCTGCTGCACTCAGGCACCACCGGTCTTTCTGTGACCCCGAGGGTCCTGAGACCACACTGTCCCACGAGGTTTCCTTGTCCCTCTTAGCCACTGGAGCAACGTCCCTCAGCAGAGCGACTTCTAAAAGTTCTGATTTTGTGCTCCTTGGCTCTATCACTTGCCAGAAGCGGCCAGTGGAGGCCCCTCCTCCGCCGTCTATCCTCCCGAATATAGCCTCGGATTCACTTCTCCGCACGTCCCTACCTTTCAGTAAGTGGTCGGTTCTCTGTTCAGAGAGTTGTTGCTACTCTCTTCTTTGATCTCCTTTTGAGTTCGTAGGTGTTCAGAATGGTTTGATCCCTATTCAGCTGAATTCCTGAGACCAGACGAAATCCAGGTCTCCTACTGCTCTGCCATCTTGCTCCGCCCTCCATCTTTTTTTTCTTTCTTTTTTCTTTGTTTCCCTTTATATTCCCCTGGTTTCAAGTCTTTTCTGATTTGTTTAGAATATATTTTCTGGGGACGTTGTTACCCTGTTAGCATTTTGTTCTCTCATTCATCTATTCTCCTCTGGACAAAATGACAAGATGGAAAAAATCACCTCAGCAAAAAGAACAGGAGGTAGTACCATCTGCCAGGGACCTACTCAGTAATAACAGTAGTCTGATGTTGGACCTAGAGTTCAGAATCACGATTTTAAAGAAACTAGATGGACTTGAAAAGAGCATGTAAGTTATTAAAGAAGCCCTTTCAGGAGAAATAAATGAACTAAAATCTAACCAAGTCAAAATAAAAAGGCGATTAATGAGGTGCAATCCAAAATGAGGTGGATGGGCTAAATGAGGCAGAAGAGAGAATCAGTGATATAGAAGACCAAATGATGGAAAGTAAAGAAGGTGGGAAAAAGAGAGATAAACAACTACTGGATCATGAGGACAGTGAGGAATTTGAGAGATAAGCGATACCATAAGACAAAACAACATTAGAATATTTGGGATCCCGGAAGAGGAGGAAAGAGAGAGAGGGGCAGAAGGTATATTGGAGCAAATTATTATAGAGAACTTCCCTAATGTGGGGAAGGAAACAGGCATCAAAATCCAGGAGGCACAGAGAACCCCTCTCAAAATCAATAAAAATAGGTCAACACCCCGACATCTAATAGTAAAAGTTACGAGTCTTAGGGACAAAGAGAAAATCCTGAAAGCAGCTTGGAAGAAGAGATATGAAACCCATAATGTTAGAAACATTAGATTGGCAACAGACCTATCCACAGAGACCTGGCATGCCAGAAAGGACTGGCATGATATATTCAGAGCACTAAACAGGAAAATTAGGGAGTTAAGAATAGTATATCCAGCTAGGCTGTCATTGAAAATAGAAGGAGAGATAAAAAGATTCCAGGACAGAGAAAAACTAAAAGAATTTGCAAAAACAAATCCAGCCCTAAAAGAAATATTGAAAGGTGTTGTCTCAGCAAAGAGAGCCTAAATACAGCATACACCAGAATGGAACGCAGACATATAGAGTAACAGTCATCTTAGAGGCAATACAATGGCACTAAATTCATATCTTTCATTAGTTACCCTGAATGTAAATGGGCTAAATGCCCCAATCAAAAGACAGAGGCTATCAGATTGGATTAAAAAACAAGACCCATCAATATGCTGTCTGCAAGAGACTCATTTTAGACCCAAAGACACCTCCAGTTTGAAAGTGAGGGGTTGGAAAACAATTTACCATGCTAATGGACACGGAAAGAAAGCTGTGGTGGCAATCCTAATATCAGAAAAATTAGATTTTAAACAAAAGGCTATAATAAGAGATGAGGAAGGACTCTATATCCTACTTAAAGGTTCTATCCAACAAGAAGATCTAACAATTGTAAATATCTATGCCCCTAACATGGGAGCAGCCAATTATATAAGCCAATGAATAACAAAAGCAAAGAAACACATTGACAACAATACAATAACAGTGTGAGAATTTAACACTCCCCTGACTGAAATGGACAGATCATATAAGCAAAAGATCAACAAGGAATTAAAGACTTTAAATTACACACCGGACCAAATGGGCTTCCCAGAAATATTGAGAACATTCCATCCCAAAGCTAGGGAATACACATTCTTCTCTAGTGCCCGTGGAACTTTCTCCAGAATAGATTACATTGTAGGTCACAAATCAGGTCTCAACAGGTACCAAAAGATTGGGATTTATTCCCTGCATATTTTAGGACCACAATGCTTTTTTTTTTAAGATTTTATTTATTTGAGGGAGAGAGAATGAGAGACAGAGAGCACGAGAGGGAAGAGGGTCAGAGGGAGAAGCAGACTCCTTGCTGAGCAGGGAGCCCGATGTGGGACTCGATCCCGGGACTTCGGGATCATGACCTGAGCCAAAGGCAGTCGCTTAACCAACTGAGCCACCCAGGTGCCCAGGACCACAATGCTTTGAAACTAGAACTCAATCACAAGAGGAAAGTTGGAAAGAACTCAAATACATGGAGGCTAAGGAGCAGCCTACTAAAGAATGAATGCGTCAACCAGGAAATTTAAGAAGAGTTAAAAAAACTCATGGAAACTTATGAAAATGAAAATACAACTGTTCAAAATCTTTGGGATCCAGCAAAGGCAGTCCTGACAGGAAAGTATGTAGCAATGCAAGCCTTTCTCAAGAAACAAGAAAGGTCTCAAATACACAAACCATCCCTACACTTAAAGGAGGTAGAGAAAAAACACCAAAGTCTAAACCGAGCAGGACAAGGGAAATAATAAAAGATCAGAGCAGAAATCAATGAAAGAGAAACCAAAAGAACAGTAGAACAGATCAACAAAACTATGAGCTGGTTCTTTGAAAGATTTAATAAGATGGATAAACCCCTGGCCAGACTTATCAAAAAGAAAAGAGAAATGATCCAAATCAACAAAATCATGAGTGAAAGAGGAGAGATCACAACCAACACCAAAGACATACAAACAATGATAAGAACATATTATGAGCAACTCTATGCCAGCAAATTAGAAAACCTGGAAGAAATGGGTGCATTCCTAGAGATATATCAACGACCAAAATTGAACCAGGAAGAAATAGAAAACCTGAACAGACCTATAACCACTAAGGAAATTGAAGCAGTCATCAAAACTCTCCCAACAAACAAAAGCCCAGGGCCAGATGGTTTTCCAGGGGATTTCCACCAAACATTTCTGGAAGAATTAATTCCTATTCTTCTGAAACTGTTCCAAAAAAATTGAAATGGAAGGAAAACTTCCAAACTCGTTTTATGAGGCCAGCATTACCTTGATCCCCAAACCAGACAATGACCCCATCAAAAAGGAGTTTTACAGACCAATATCCTTGATGAACATGGATGCAAAAATTCTCACCAAAATACTAGCCAATTGGATCCAACAGTACATTAAAAGGATTATTCACCATGACCAAGTGAGATTTATCCCTGGGATGTAATGTTGGTTCAACATCCACAAATCAATCAACGTGATAGAATACTTTAACAAAAGAACAAACAAGAACCATATGATCCTCTCAATAGATGCAGAAAAAGCGTTTGACCAAGTACAGCATCCTTTCTTGATCAAAACTCCTCAGAGTATAGGGATAGAGGGTACATACCTCAATATCATAAAAGCCATCTCTGAAAAACCTACAGCGAATAACATTCTCGCTGCGTAAAGGTGACAGCTTTCCCCCTAAGGTCAGGAACGCGGCAGGGATGTCCACTATCACCACTGATATTCAACATAGTATTAGAAGTCTTAGCCACAGCAATCAGAAAACAAAAAGAAATCAAAGGCATCCAAATTGGCAAAGAGGAAGTCAAACTCTCACTCTTTGCAGATGATATATTTTATGTGGAAAACTCAAAAGATTCCACCCCAAAACTTCCAGAACTCATACAGGAATTCAGTAAAGTGGCAGGATATAAAATCAATGCACAGAAATCAGTTGAATTCCTATACACCAACAACAAGACAGAAGAGAGATAAATTAAAGAGTTGATCCCATTTATAATTCACCCAAAACCATACCACACCTACGAATAAGTCTAACCAAAAGGCAAAGGATTCGTACTCAGAAAACTAAAAAATACTCATGAAAGAAATTGAGGAAGACACAAAGAAATGGAAAAACTTTCCATGCTTATGGGTTAGAAGAACAAATATTGTGAAGATGTCAATGCTACCTAGAGCCATCTACACATTCAATGCAATTCCCTTCAAAATAGCATCCATTTTTTCAAGGAAATGGAGCAAATAATCCTAAAATTTGTATGGAACCAGAAAAGATCCCAAATAACCAGAGGAATGTTGAAAAAGAAAAGCAAAGCTGGTGGCATCACAATTCTGGACTTCCAGCTCTATTACAAAGCTGTCATCATCAAGACAGTATGGTACTGGCACAAAAACAGACACTTTTATCAATGGAACAGATTAGAGAGCCAAGAAATGGACCCTCCACTGTATGGTCAACTTATGTTTGACAAAGCAGGAAAGAATGTCTAATGGAAAAAAGACAGTCTCTTCAACAAATGGTGTTGGGAATATTGGACAGCCACATGCAGAAGAATGAAACTGGACCCTTTTCTTACACCACACACAAAAATAGACTTCAAATGGTTGAAAGACCTAAATGCGAGACAGGAGTTCATCAAAATCTTAAAGGAGAACACAGGCAGGAACCTCTTCGACCTCAGCCGCAGCAACTTCTCCCTAGAAACATCGCCAAACACAAGGCAAGCAAGGGCAAAATGAACTATTGGGATTTCATCAAGATAAAAAGCTTTTGCACAGCAAAAGAAACAGTCAGCAGAACTAAAAGACAACTGTCGGAATGGGAGAAAATATTTGCAAATGACATATCAGGTAAAGCGCTAGTATCCAAAATCTATAAAGAACTTATCAAACTCAACACCCAAAGAACAAATCATCCAATCAGGAAATAAGCAGAAGACATGAACAGACATTTTTCCAAAGAAGGCATCCAAATGGCCAACGGACACATGTAAAGGTGCTTAACATTGCTCGGCATCAGGGAAATCCAAATCAAAACCTCAATGAGATACCACCTCACACCAGTCAGAATGGCTAAAATTAACAAGTCAGGAAACGACAGATGTTGGTTGGGATATAGAGAAAGAGGAACCCTCCTACACTCTTGGTGGCAATGCATGCTGATGCAACCACTTTAGAAAGCAGTATGGAGGTTCCTCAAAAAGTTAAAAATAGAGCTGCCATACGATCCAGCAATTGCACTACTGGGTATTTACCCCAAAAATACAAATGTAGGGATCCGAAGTGGTATGTGCACCACGATGTTTAGAGCAGCAATATCCACAATAGCTAAACTGTGTAAAGAGCCAAGATGTCCATCGACAGATGAATGGATAAAGAAGATGTGATATATATATAGAATGGAATATATGCAGCCATCAAAAGGAATGAAATCTTGCCATTTGCAATGACGTGGATGGAACTGGAGGGTATTATGCGAGCGAAATAAGTCAATCAGAGAAAGACATGTATTATATGACCTCACTGATATGAGGAATTCTTAATCTCAGGAAACAAACGGAGGGTTGCTAGAGTGGTGGGGGTTGGGAGGGAATAGGTGGTTGGGTGATAGACATTGGGGAGGGTATGTGCTATGGTGATCGCTGTGACTTGTGTAAAACTCTTGAATCAGAGCCCTGTACCTCTGAAACAAATACTACATTATTTGTTAAAAAAAGAAGAATAAGAAAATAGCAGGTAGGGAAAAATGAAGGGGGAGATTTGAAGGGGGAAACAAACCATGAGAGACTATTGACTCTGAGAAACTAACTGAGGGTTCTAGAGGAGAGGGTTGGCGGGATGGTTTAGCCTAGTGATGGGTATTAAAGAGGGCACGTTCTGCATGGAGCACTGGGTGTTACGCACAAACAATGAATCATGGAACACAACTCAAAAACTAATGATGTAATGTATGGTGATTAACATAATAATAAAAAAATGATATTTTATGATTTGCGTGATATGAATAGAACTCGAGGGTATTATGCTCAGTGAAAGAATTCAGAGAAAGACAAATACCAAATGATTTCACTCATATGTTGACTTTAACAAACAATACATAGGAAATTAGTGGAATGAAGGAAAAATAAAATAGTATAAAAATATGAAGGAGGCAAACCATGAGAGATTCTTAACTTTAGGAAACAAACTTTGGTTTGTTGGAAGGCAGGTGGGTTAAGGAGGGCATTTCATGTAAGGAGCCCTGGGTGGTATATGCAACTGATGAATCACTAAGTTTCACCCCTGAAACTAATAATATATGATATGTTAACTAAATTGAATTTAAAGTAGAAAATATAAAAAGCCATATTCAAAAACAGTTTTTTTAATAAAAAAATCACTAAAGTCTACCTCTATAACTAAGAATACAGCATTTGTTAATTTTTGAATTTAGGTTTCAAAAAGTGTACCACTACCATGTATCCATTTTTATTGCCTTTTAGCTCCTAACATGTGGTAAAGGATTACAAGGCTAGGTGAGGGTTATTAAAGAGGGCATGTGTTGTGATGAGCACTGTAATTATACACAACTAATAAATCATTGAACACTACATCAAAAACTAATGAGACACTATATGCTGCCTACCGAACATAATAAATAATAAATAAATAAATAAATAAATAAAATTACAAGGGGTATAAGCATTCCAAAAACAAGAAAAAAGAAAAAGAGAGATAGAAAGAGAGGACAGAGAGAAAGAAAAAAGAAAGAAAGAAAGAAAAGAAAGAAAGAAAGAAAGAAAGAAAGAAAGAAAGAAAGAAAGAAAGAAAGAAAAGAAAGAAAGAAAGAAAGAAAGAAAGAAAGAAAGAAAGAAAGAAAGAAAGAAAGAGAGAAAGGAGAGAAAATACAATGGTCAAAATTCTTTTGGGTATAGCAAAAGCTGTTCTAAGAGTAAAGATTATAGCAATTCAGGTCTGCCTTATGAAACAACAACAACAACAAAAATCCCTCAAATTAACAACATGAAATTAAACTAAAGCAGCTAGAATTGGAAGACAAAACTCAAATCCAGTAGAAGGAAAGAAATAATAAATATGAGAACAGAAATAAATGAAATAGAGTCTAGAAAATAGAAAAGATTAAATAAACAGGAATTAGTTCTTTGAAAATAGCAACAAAATTGTCAAATTTTAGCCTGACTCCTCAGAAAAAGGTGAGACTCAGGATTGAGTCCCACACCGGGCTCCCTGCTTAGCAGGGAGTCCGCTTCTCCCTCTGACCCTCACCCCTCTCATGCTCTCTCTCATTCTCTCTCTCAAATAAATAAATAAAATCTCTTTTTTTAAAGTGTGCCTGGGTGGCTTAGTTGTTTAACAAAAAGGTGAGAGAGAATTCATATAAATAGTCAGAAATGAAAGAGGAGAAATAACCACCCACACCACAAAAATACAAAGGATTATGAGAGTAATATGAAAAATGATATGTGAACAAATGGGACAAACTAGAAGTGGATAAATTCCTAGAAATATGTGATATTATAAAGCTCAATCAGAAAGAAATAAAAAAATTGGAAGAGATTGGTTATCAATGAAATTGAATCTCGACTAATAAACATCTCCCAACAAACTAAATTCCAGAATCAGATGATTCACAGGTGAATTCTCTCAAACTTTTCCAAGCAGCTGATGGGGAAGGAAAGTGTTTAAAATCATTCACCTTGATACCAAACCAGAAAATTTTATTAAAAGATCCATTAAAAATAAACAACAAAAAAAATACAGGCCAATATCTCTGATGACCCTAGATGTAAAAATCTTCAACAAATATTAGCAAACCAAATTCAACTATACACACACACACACACACACACACACACACATAATCTTTCACCAGGATCAAATAAGATTTCTTCCAGGAATGCAAGAGTGGTTCCATATTTGCAAATCAATCAACATGATACATCACATTAACAAGAGAAAGGATAAAAATCCCATGGTCATCTCAATGGATATAGAAAAAGCCTTAGGCAAAATTCAACATTCATTGTAAAAACTCTCAATAAAGTAGGGTTGGATGGAATATATCTCAATATAACAATATTCAATATATGTGAAAAACCCACAGCTAACATCATATCCAATGGTGAAAAAACTAAGAGCTTTTCCTCTAACACTAGGAACAAGACACAGATGACTACTTTAACATCTATTCAAAATAGTACTGGAAGTCCTAGCCACAGCAATCAGACAAGAAAAAGCAATAAAAGATCCAAATTGGTAAGGAAAGAGTTAAACTTCACTATCTGAAGATGACATGATACCGCATACAGATAACTCTAAAGACTCCACTAAAAAACTACTAGTACTGATATATGAATTTAGTAAAGTCACAGGATACAAAATTAATATAGAAAAAAATGTTTGCATTTCTATACACTGATAATAAAGTAATAAAAGGTAAATTAAGAAAACAATTCCATTTATCACTGCACTAAAAGAATAAAATACCTAGGAATAAAATTAACCAAGGAGGGTATGTGCTATGGTGAGCACTGTGAATTGTGTGAGACTGTTGAATCACAGACCTGTACCCCTGAAACAAATAATACATTATATGTGAAGAAGAAGAAGAAGAAGAAGAAAAGAAGAAGAAGAAGAAGAAGAAGAAGAAGAAGAAGAAGAAGAAGAAGAAGAAGAAGAAGAAGATAGCAGGAGGGGAAGAATGAAGTGGGGGGAATAGGAGGTGGAGACGAACCATGAGAGTCTATGGGCTCTGAGAAACATACTGAGGTTTCTAGCGGGGGGGTGGGAAGATAGGTTAGCCTGGTGATGGGTATTAAAGAGGGCACGTTCTGCATGAAGCACTGGGTGTTATACGGAAACAATGAATCATGGAACACTACATCACAAACTAATGATGTAATGTATGGTGATTAGTATAATATAATAAAATAAAATTTAAAAAAGAAAAAATATAACGAAGGAGGTGATTCACCTGTACTCTGAAAACTTTAAAATACTGATAAAAGAAATTGAAGATGACACAAACAAATGGAAAGACATTCCAAGATTATGGACTCAAAGAACCAATATTGTTAAAATGTCCATAAAAGCCAAATATTCTTCAGAGTCAATGTAATCCCTGTCAAAATATGAACAGCATTTTTCACATAACTAGAACAAATAATTGTAAACTGTGTATGGAACCACAAAAGACCTCAAATAGCCAAAACAATCATGAAATGAACAAAGCTGGATGTTATCACAATCCCAAATTTCAAGGTATACTACAAAGCTACAAAGCTGTAGTAATCAAAACAGTATGGTCCCAGCACAAAAAGAGACACATGGATCAGTAGAACAGATGAAAGCCCAGAAATATGTCCATGCTTATATGGTCAATTAATTTGTGACAAAGGAGTCAAGAATATACAATGTGGAAAAGACCATCTTTTAACAAATATTTCTGGGAAAACTGGATAGCTACATGCAAAGGAATGAATCTGGACCACCTTCTTACACCATACACAAAAGTCAACGAAAAATGGATTAAAAACCTGCTGTAACCATAAAATACCTAGAAGAAAACAATCTCTTTGACATCAGCTGCACAAACATTTTTCTACACATATTTCGTCTGGTAAGGGAAACAAAAGCAAAATTAATCCTTGGGACTATACCAAAATAAAAACCTTTATGCATAGTGAAGGAAACCATCAATAAAAGCAAAAAGGCAACCTTCAAATGAGGGAAGATAACTGCAAGTGATATATCTGATAATGGCTTAATGTCCAAAATATATTAAAAATTTATACAACTCAACACTGGAACAAGAACAAAAACAAAATAATTCAATCAAAAAATGGGCAAAGGACCTAAATAGACATTTTTCCAAAGAAGACATACAGATGGCCAACAGTCACATGAAAAGATTCTCAACCTCACTAATTACAGGTAAATGTAAACCAAAACCACAATATCATTTAACACCTGTCAGAATAGTTAAAATAAAAATCACAAGAAATAACAAGTTTTGGTGAAAATGTGGAGGAAAACAAAACAACAATAAAAAACCCTTCTGCACTGTTGGTGATGCAAATTGGTGCAGCCACTGTGGAAAACATTATGGAAGTTTATAAACAAATTATCATATAATCCAGTAATTTTACTCCTGAGTATTTACCCAAAGAAAATGAAAATACTAATTCAAAAAGATATATGCACCTCTATGTTTGTTGCAGCATTGTTTATAATAGCCTCAATATGTAAGCAACCCCAGTGTCTATCGGTAGATGAATGATTAAAGAAGATGTGGTATACATATACCTTGGAATATTACTCGTAAAGAGTGAAATCTTGCCATTTTCAGCATCAGGGGTGGACACAGGGGGCAATGCTAAGTGAAATAAGTCAGAGAAAGACAAACACCATATGATTTCACTTATTTGTAATTTTTTTTAAAGCAAACGGAAAAGAGAAAAATGTTTAAAAAGTCTTGTAAAAACAGACAACAAACCAGTGATTGTTAGAAGGGAGGTGTGCGGGGAAATGGGTGAAATACAGGGGATTAAGAATGCACTTATTTTCATGAGCACTGAGTAATGTGTAGAATTGTTGAATCATTATATCATATACCTTAAAGTAATAGTTTTTACCCCTAAGAACACCACTAGAAACTAGCAAACACCATAAGTTTTTGTGTGAGTCAGACTATTTTGATTGCTATTTTGACTTTGCTTTCCATTACAACAATACACCTTTGTCTTTCATAGTTAAGTAAAACCACTTGCCTCTGCCACCAGTGATCCAGTTCATCCCTCTGCACTTTTATTTTCCAACTAATGGCTCTGATTCCCACTCTAAAGTCTGTCCAACAAAGGTAAGCAATATTGGATCTCTTCAAGGTTGATGAGGTTGCATTTTCAATATTATTTATCAAAGTATTGGTTGAAAGGTATGTCTTGTGCACATCTCCCAGGGATGGTGAATAGGTCTTCGATGACTAATCCACTAACTTTCCAATTTCCCTAAGCCTTTAAATTCCTTCCTTTATATTAAACCAAGAGATATCAGATATTTTCATTTAACTTCAAGTGGGTCACCTTTTCATGCATGTGTTAGTTATCCAGTCCAACAAATAATGAGAGATCTTTCTAACTCTTTAACCTGCAAGATTAAATCAGAATCTCTGCTTAGTGGACCCATATAAAATACTCAGCCTGACCCAACTTCATGCTCTTTCCATCATTATCTCACACCTTATTATGTATTCCCATGCATAGTCCCTAGATCTCTGCTGTGTAAATTAGAAAGCTCAAGTAATTCTTGTGGAATGTAGTTTACCTTCTTGTGGGTTAAACTTTGAACTTAACCTTTATGGGCTTACTTGGAGTTGGTCTACTGTAAGTGGCAACTTACTCAAGGGAGGCATTTATGATTTTTCTAGAGATGTGGGGTTAATCCCCACAAAGAGAGGTACAAAAGCTGACACCATTGTAGATTTGAGGTTGCTACCACAGTCTGATGACTAACCACTGTCACATAGGAGGCCAAATTTGGCCAGGGTTAGTAAAATACATTCACAGGCAAAGAAGAGTCATGAGAATTTAGGGGATCCTTGTCTCCAGGTACATCAAGATCTTCCCACATATCCCTACTCCAGTTTATAGAATCTTACTTTTTTTTGTAATCAATGCCCTTACTTCAACAGTAGACACCCTAGGAATGTGAAACTTCAACCTTTAAAGTTTAGCCAATCACAGTTTAATTTCCAGCAATTTCAGTCTTTCCAGAAGATAAAGCTCTCCCTCATGGCACACCCTAACACTACTGGGTCACTGATGCAACTCTTGAGCTGGGAACTTGAATGCCTGAGCCTGTCCTTTTATTTTACCACTTTATACAGAGATATTAGGAAGAACAAACCAATGTCATTGTATTCCTTAGTTTTTCCAAAAAGATTAAAAAGTATAATATGCAGAGTTGCATAGCTCCTTACTTCTATAAGTGGTTTGCTAGGGTCATTGAATATAGATATTTTGCTTATTTCTATTAACAGCTCTCATGACTGTCTACAAGCATTTATTGTTTGTTTGCTTGTTTTTACTGGAAATAGTCATTAACATATTTAAATCTAATCATATTAGAAAGGCAATTTCATAAACTCCAGAAATTTCTAACCCAGGAATTTCTGGATTACTAATTCACTGACTAATCCAGAAATTTCATGACTAAAATTCTGTTCCTCCAGCACCACTCTCAGTATTAAAATCTGTATTAGTCAGTGTTCCCCAGAAAAACAGAATGAACAGATTGATGAATAGATAGGCAGATAGATATATGATGATAGACAGATACATGCAGATGATAGATAGATGATAGATTAGATAGATAGATAGATAGATGGATAGATAGATAGATATAGATACATAGATACTAAGATACATAGATAATAAGGACATTTACTACAGAAATTGCATCAGGTGGTTATGGAGGACAAATACTCTCACAGTCTGCCATCTACAAGCAGGTGAGCGAGGAACACAAGGCCTAAGAATGAGGGGAGTTGAGGGAATATCTCCTAGTCCCATGTCAAGGAATTCAGAGTCAAGGGGCTTCTGGTGTAAGTTCCAGAGTCTGCAGACTTAGAAGCTGGATCACTTATACCCATGGGCAGGAAAAGATGGACATCCCAACTCTAAAAGAGGAGAGGGAATCACTCTTCTTTCACTTTTTGTTGTTATTAGGGACATCTATTTGGATTGGGTAATACCTTCCCACAGTAGTGAGAGTGAATGTCTTTACTGAGTCTACTGAATCAAATGCTAATACCTTCCAGAAAACAGCTCACAGAAATAAACAGAAATGACTTTTCACCAGCTAACTGGACTCCACTTGACACAATCAAGTACACATTAAACCAACCTTCAAAAGTCTACCCCTTCTCAACTTGACACATTATAAGCCTCACCTTCAACTGTACTTAATCTTTAAATAAAGATAACAGTGAGGTCATGATTTTTCTAAACTTGATAGATGTGTCCTCTGTACTACTGAAAAAACACTAATCCTCTCCGTAAAAGAGAAAGTAATGACCTTGAATTATGTTTAAACTCATCAATATCCTGTAATATATAGTATAGTATAATATACTATAACATGTAGTATAACAATTAAACATTAAAATATAAAGTCAACACATCTCATGTTCCATGATAAAGCAGTAGGAGAGGATAGAAATCAGTTATATGCTTAATGTGTACACACACACACAAACACACACACACACACACACACACACAAGACTATTACAAAATGAGAAATACTTATGACAGTTATAGTCCTTGTTTCTGTAACTAGTCAATGGTCTATGGAAGAAATCTATTTTTTTTAGTTAATATATAGTGTATTATTAATTTCAGGTTAGAATTTAGTGATTCATCAATTGCATATAATACCCAGTGCTCATTACATTGAGTGCCCTAATAATGTCTATCACCCAATTACCCCATCCCTCCACCCACCTCCCTTCCAGCAACACTCAGTTTGTTTTCTATACTTAAGAGTCCCTTTTGGTTTGCCTCCTTCTCTGTTTTTATCCTATTTTATTTTTCCTCCCCTTCCCCTATGTTCAACTGTTTTGTTTCTTTTTTTTATTATGTTATGTTAGTCACCATACCGTACTTCATTAGTTTTTGATATAGTGTTCCATTATTCATTGCTTGCATATAACACCCAAGTGCTCATTGCAATACATGCCCTCTTTAATACCCATCACTGGGCCAACCCATTCCCCCACCCCTTCCCTTCTGAAACTCTCAGTTTGTTTCCCGGAATCCATAGTCTTTCATGGTTCATCTCCTCCTCTGATCTCCCCCCCCTTCATTTTTCCCTTCCTTCTCCTAATGCCCTCCATGCTATTCCTTATCTTCTACATATGAGTGAAACCATATGATAATTGTCTTTCTCTGCTTGACTTATTTCACTTAGCATAATCCCCTCCAGTTCCATCCATGTTGATGAAAATGATGGGTATTCATCCTTTCTGATGGGTGAGCAATATTCCATTGTACATATGTACCACATCTTCTTTATCCATTCATCTATTGAAGGGCATCTCAGCTCCTTCCACAGTTTGGCTATTGTGGACATTGTTGCTATGAACATTGGGATGCATGTGGTCCTTCTTTTCACTATATCTGTATCTTCAGGGTAAATATCCAGTAGTGCAATTCCTGGGTCATAGAGTAGCTCTATTTTTAACTTTTTGAGGAACCTTCACGCTGTTTTCCAAAGTGGCTGTACCAACCTGCATTCCCATTAACAGTGTAAGACGGTTCCCCTTTTACCACATCCTCTCCAACATTTGTTGTTTCCTACCTTGTTAAATTCTTAAATTCCACATATGACTGAAATCATATGGTGTCTTTCTCTTATTAACTTATTTCACTTAGCATAATACACTCTGGTTCCATCCATGTCATTGCAACTGGCAAGATTTTATTATTTTTCATGGCTGACTAATATTCCATTGTACATAAATACCACTTCTTCTTTATACATTCATTTAATACCTACCTTCTTTTCTTGCACATTCTGTCTTCCCTTTACCACAGCATTACCTTGGCTAGTCATAGTTCTTTACCTTGTGTGGTGACTCAAACTTTCATTCCTCAAAAATCTGGGCCATTACTATTTCTGCTTGAATTAGTTTGTTGTAGTTTTCCATTTACCTTAATATCAGAACATTTTAAACTAAGAGAATCCCTAAGGAACATTCTGTACTTCAGACATACATTTCATTACTTGCATTATAGAGTAATCTAATTTCCCTTTGGTAGTGACAGAATCTTTGTTTCACTAAACACAAGTCAGTCTCCTGAAACTTCATTTAGGAGAACTGTGAACTTTCTTGTAAAATCTCTAGCAAAAGCCCTGCTAAATTAGTTTAATAAGTCTCATTTTATATATCTGGACATCCTTAAACTAATCAGATTTATCATTACCTACTATTATCAGTTGATGTCCTTTTACCTAGTCTGTAGTTATCAAGAATCCTGTTCGGACAATTTACCTAGCAACTTTCTTATTATTGATATTTTCTCTTAATAATATCCAACCAATTGTTACAAACCAGTCCTCTTGTCATTAAATCCTTGCTTATCCATACTGTTTTCAGATTTGAGTCAGCTTCAGTACAATGGTCTCTTTCCACCATTGCAAAAGTCTAGAATATAATTTTTTACCTCTTCTATGAACTAATGACCAGCTCTGCTTTTTGACTCTTATGCTACCATGACTCAGATTGGTTAGCATCCCAGGCAAACACTAGATGAGTTAAAATCTAAAGCAAGCACCTGTGTCTAAGAGGCTGGGTTAGAGTGCCAAGTCATCAAAAACTGGATTGATGACCAAGTTTCTCTATTTGTAAGCATAAAGGTACCATAAGTTACAAATATGGGAGCTTCTCATTGGGCTGAAAACCCCCTTCTTGAGCCCCTGCTGAAAAATGCTCCAACAGCATGTCTGTTTTCTTTCTCATTGGCATGATTTTACTAAGGATATTTGGAACAACACTGGTCTTTTTGGGAAACTTAACCTCCTAAACCTATTCTTTTCCAGAACAGCCATTCCTGCTTCCCCCTTATACTTCTTGGGATCTTCTTTCCAGCATCCTTAAATCCTGTAATATGCGTCCTTTGAGACTCCTCCTTCTACATCTTTCTGTCTACCTGACAGACTTTTCCTTCCCACCTTAGTCACTCAGCTCCCTTCAGTCACTTGAACTTTAGGCCTCTCAGCCTTCAGAGTCAGACTTCAAGAGATTAAGTGACCCCAAAATCAACCACCTGAGGCTGAATAGAGAAAAAAAAGCTATTTGTAAACTGACCTGTATATTTTGTCCATTCAGATGGGTTTTATAAACATTATGACAGCTTCTATATGACTTCTTAGTCACTGGACTAAAATTTACTCCATAAACTACATCAGATCACATGTCTTGGTGAAAGAAACTCTGAAAAGTCTCCTTCACACAAGTGACAATGCATGCTTTGCCCAGCAGCCATGCAACATTAGTTTTGGAACTCCAGCCACCATCATGTACCAGGTCTAGCCACAACCAGCAATTCTCACATGCAATGCTCAGGCTTGTGCCCCCAGCCACCCAGGCATACAATCTCTAGTTGTCACAGAGCTTCAGAGGACCTAGCATAGGACTAGTGGCCCAATGCAAATCTTTGTAACACCACCTCCACCCTTCCCAAGTCCTGCAGGTGGCAAGTACCCTCACAATTCTGGACTGCCTGGGTCCCAATAACACCACAGAGGGCAAATACAGACCACAAAAGACAAAGAATGGGTGCAGACAACTGCACTGGAAGGAAAAGTGGTTCAAACAAAACAGCAAGGCATAAGCAAAACTATGGGATATTACCCTAAAGTGCCAGTTTCTGGTGAAAAGGGGGCATTGCACTGCAGGACACTACAGGACTTCTTCTTCATAAAGTAACTACTTTCAAGAGCAGAAGCCATTTCTGATTTTCTTAACACAAATGAACAGACACAGAGAGGCAAACAAAATGAGGAGACAGAGAAATTTATCTCAAACGAAAGAGCAGCACAGCCAAAAATCTAAGCAAAACATATAAATAATATGCCTAATAGATAATTTAAAGCAATGATAATAAGGCTATTCACTGTACTTGATAAAAGAGTGGAGGACCTTTATAAAGGATAAAAGAGTGAAACCTTTAATACAGAGGTACGGAATAAAAGATAAAGGGCTCAATAAATGGAATGAGAAAGACATTGATGGAATGAATAGTAGGATGCAAGAAGCAGAACAAATTAGTGCCATAGAAGACAGAGTAATGAAAAGTAATCAAGAACTGGGGTGCCTGGGTGGCTCAGTCGTTAAGCGTCTGCCTTCAGCTTGGGTCATGATCCCAGGGTCCTGGGATCAAGCCCTGCATCGGGCTCCCTGCTCTGCGGGAAGCCTGCTTCTCCCTCCCCCACTCCCCCTGCTTGTGTTCCTGCTCTCGCTGTGTCTCTCTCTGTCAAATAAATAAATAAAATCTTTAAAAAAAAGAAAAGTAATCAAGAAACAAACAAAAAAAGAATTACATAAAATGAGAATAGACTTAGAGAACTTAGTGACTCCATCAAAAGATATAACATTTGTATTATAGGAGTTCCAGAAGAAAAAGAGAGACAAAAGGGGGCAGAGAACTTATTTGAAGAAATAATAGCTGAAAAATTCCCTAATCTGGGGAAGGAAACAGATATCTAGATCCAAAAGGCACAGAGAACTCCCATCAAACTTAACAAAAGACCACCCAAAACCAAGGCATATTTTAATAAAATTTGCAAATATCGTGATGGAGAAGAAATCTTAAAAGCAAGACAAAAGACATCATTCAGTTACAAGGGAAAAACCATAAGGATAGCAGATTTTTCTATAGAAACTTTGCCAGAAGTGAATGGCATCATATATTCAAAGTGCTGGAAGGGAAAAATCAGGAGTCAAGAATAGTAACTCCAGCAAGGCTATCATTCAGAATAGGACAGATAAAGAATTTCCCAGAAAAAAAAAAAACAGGTGTTATACACAATGACTCACGGAACACTACATCAAAAACTAATGATGTACTGTAAGGTGACTAACATGACATAAATTAAATTAAATTAAATAATTAAATTAAATTAAATTAAATTAAAAAAAAGAAAAACAAAAAGTAAATGAGTTTGTGACTACTAAACCAGCCCTGCAAGAAATATTAATGGGGTCTCTTTGAATGAAAAGGAAAGATCAAATGCATAAAGGTAAGAAACACAAAAGCAGTAAAAATGAACTTCTGTAAAAAATTAGTTAAGGAACTCACAAAAAATATAACACATAATAATACATACCTAAAAAGTGGGGAAAAGAGGAGAAAACAATGGGTTCAAACTTAAATGACCATCAATTTAATATAGACTGCTATATGCAAAAGAAGTTACATAGAAACCTAATGATAACCATATATCAAAAACGAATAAGCAAAAATAAAGAAACATACATTCAACTATATCACTAAAGAAAATTGTCAAAACATGAAAAAGAGAATATCAAGAAAAGATCAGAGGAAATTTTCAGATACAATCATAAAACAAGCAAAATAGCAGTGAATAATTATCCATTAAAAATGACTTTGTAAATGGACTAAATGCAGGGGGCAGAGCAAGATGGAGGAGGAGTAGGGGACTTGGATTTGTCTGGTCTAAAGAATTCAGCTGGATAGGGATTAAACCATTTGAACACCTACGAACTCAACAGGAGATCCAAGAGAAGAATAGCAACAACTCTCTGAACAGAAAAGCGACCACTTACTGGAAGGTAGGATGTGTGGAGAAGTGAATCTGAGGCGATATTCGGGAGGATAGATGGCAGGGGAGAGGGCCTCCGTCCGCTGCTTCTGGGAATTGATAGAGCAGCAGAGCACAAAATCAGAACTTTTAGAAGTCGGCTCCGCTGAGGGACATTGCTCCAGTGGCTAAGCTGGGGGTGGAACCTTCATGGGACAGTGTGGTCTCAGGACCACACTCAGGGTCACAGAAAGACCGGGGGTGCCTGAGTACGGCAGAGCTCCCAGGTATCGGAGTGGGGAAGCCGGCTGCAGAGATGGAGCCAAGGCATGGGCTCTCAGCTTGGGGTTGCCATAAACTGTCATCCGCGGCCCAGTCGGGCCACTGCTCCCCCAGCGGGGACCCAACAAGAGGCAGAGTTGGGGAGACTCCCCTTCCTCCCCCAGGAGGAGTGGCACAGGAGAGCACTGCAGGGATCTGCTGGGTTGGGAGACTCCACACGGGGTTGGGTGCCAGAGATAGAAATATTTTGTCACAGGCCAGGTGAGCACGGAGAGCGGCCGGAGACTGGGGAGACAGGAGTGACTGCTTTTCTCTGGGGGCGCACTGAGGAGTGGGGCCCCGAATTCTCAGCTCCTCCGGGCGGAGATTGGGAGGACACCATTTTCACTCTGGTCCTCCAAAGCTGTACCGAGAGCTTGCAGGGAACAAAAGTTCCTGAGAGCAAACCTGAGCAGATTGCTTAGCCCGGACCGACAAGGGCGGGGCAATTCCGCCTCCAGCAAAGACATTTGGGAACCATGGCAACAGGCCCCTCCCTCAGAAGATCAGCAGGAACAGCCAGCAAGCCAAGACCAAGTTTACCGAACAAGGAGAACGGGAGAACTCCAGCGCTAGGGGAATACTGCACATAGAATTCATGGCTTTTTTACCAAGATTCATTAGTTTTTCAAAGTTAATTTTTTTTAAGATTTTATTTATTTATTCATGAGAGAGAGAGAGGCAGAGGGAGAAGCAGGCTCCCAAGCAGCAGGGAGCCCGATGCGGGACTCGATCCCGGGACTCTGGGATCATTCCCTGAGCCAAAGGCAGACGCTTAACCTTCTGAGCCACCCAGGTGCCCTCAAAGTTAATTTTTTTAACGTTTTTTTTTTTGAATTTTTCTTTTTCCCTTTTCAACCAACATCTTATCAATCCCTTTTTAAAAAAAAAAAAACATTTTTTATTTTTCATTTTTAGAGTCATATTTTATCCCTTCATAGTACTTACTCTTATTTTTGGCATATATATATAAGTTGTTCTCACTTTAAAATTTTGAGATACAGTTTCTTCTAACAGATCAAAATATACACTAAATCACTAGTATATGGCTTTGTTCTAGTCTCCTGCTTGATCACATTCTCTCCCTTTTTTTTCCTTTTTTTTAAAAAATCGTCTTTCTTTTTTTCAAAGAACTTTTATCTTATCAGTTCCTTTTATAAAATCTTTCATAATTTTCACCTTTACAGTCATCTTCCATCCCTTCATTGTATCAACCCTTATTTTGTATATATATAAGTCTTTCTTCCTTTAAAATTTCGGAGGCACTTTCTTCTAACAGACCAAAATACGCCCAAAATCTAGTGTGTGGCACTGATCTATGCACTAGCCTGATCATGTTTGATATATTCTACTTTTTTTATTTTGTTCTGTTTTTGTTTGTTTTTATCTTTTTCTTTTTCATTGTTTTCTCTTTCTTTTCTCTTTCTTTCCCTCTCTTTTCCCCTGGTTTCAGGTCTTTTCTGATTTGTATAGAGTATATTTGCTGGGGACACTGTTAACCTGTTAGCATTGTGTTCTCTCATTCATCTATTCTCCTCTGGACAAAATGACAAGACGAAAAATATCACCTCAGCAAAAAGAACAAGGGGTAGAACCGTCTGACAGGGACCTACTCAATATGGACTGTAATACGATGTCAGACCTAGAGTTCAGAAGCATGACTTTAAAGATACTAGCTGGGCTTGAAAAAACCGTGGAAGTTATTAGAGAAACCCTTTCTGGAGAAATAAAAGAACTAAAATCTAACCAAGTCAAAATGAAAAAGGCTATTAATGAGGTGCAATAAAAAATGGGGGCACTAACTGCTAGGATAAGTGAGGCAGAAGAGAGAATCAGCAATATAGAAGATCAAATGATGGAAAATAAAGAAGCTGAGAAAAAGAGAGATAAACTACAGGATCACGAGGGCAAAATTCGAGAGATAAGCAATACGATAAGATGAAACAACATTAGAATAATTGGGATCCCAGAAGAAGAAGAGAGAGAGAGGGGCAGAAGGTATATTGGAGCAAGTTATAGCAGAGAACTTCCCTAATGTGGGGAAGGAAGCAGGCATCAAAATCCAGGAGGCTCAGAGAACTCCTCTTAAAATCAATAAAAATAGGTCAACACCCGGACATCTAATAGTAAAACTTACGAGTCTCAGAGACAAAGAGAAAATCCTGAAAGCAGCTCGGGAGAAGAGATATGTGACCTACAATCGTAGAAACAATAGATTGGCAACAGACCTATCCAGAGAGACCTGGCGGGCCAGAAAGGACAGACATGATATCTTCAGAGCACTAAACGAGAAAAATATGCAGCCAAGAATACTATATCCAGCTAGGCTGTCATTGAAAATAGAAGGAGATATAAAAAGCTTCCAGGACAAACAAAAACTAAACGAATTTGCAAACACGAAAACAGCCCTAAAAGAAATATTGAAAGGGGTCTTCTAAGCAAAGAGAGAGCCTAAAAGCAGCATAGACCAGAGAGGAACACAGATAATACACAGTAACAGTCACCGTACAGGCAATACAATGGCACTAAATTCATATCTTTCAATAGTTACCCTGAATGCAATTGGGCTAAATGCCCTAATCAAAACACACAGGCTATCAGATTGGATTAAAAAACAAGATCCATCAATATGCTGTCTGCAAGAGACTCATTTTAGACCCAAAGACACCCCCAGATTGAAAGTGAGGGGGTGGAAAACAATTACCATGCTAATGGAGAACAAAAGAAAGCTGGGGTAGAAATTCTTATATCAGACAAATTAAATTTAAAAAAAAGACTGTAACAAGAGATGAAGAAGGACACTATATCCTACTTAAAGGATCTATCCAACAAGAGGATTTAACAACTGTAAATATCTATGCCCCTAACATGGGAGCAGTCAATTATATAAGGCAATTAATAACAAAAACAAAGAAACACATTGACAACAAAACAATAATAGTGGGGGATATTAACACCCCCCTGACTGAAACGGACAGATCATCTAAGCAAAAGATCAACAAGGAAATAAAGACTTTAAATGAAACACTGGATCAAATGGACTTCACAGACATTTTGAGAACATTCCATCCCAAAGCAACGGAATACACATTCTTCTCTAGTGCCCATGGAACATTCTCCAGAATTGATCACATCCTAGGTCACAAATCAGGTCTCAACCACTACCAAAAGATTGGGATTATTCCCTGCATATTTTCAGACCAAAATGCTTTGAAACTAGAACTCAATCACAAGAGGAAAGTTGGAAAGAACTCAAATACATGGAGGCTACATCCAATAAAGAATGAATGGGTCAACAAGGAAATTAAAGAAGAATTAAAAAAATTCATGGAAACCAATGAAAATGAAAACACAACTATTCAAAATCTTTGGAATACAGGAAAGGCAGTCCTGAGAGGAAAGTATATAGCAATACAAGCCTTTCTCAGAAACAAGAAAGGTCTCACATACACAACCTAACACTACACCTAAAGGAGCTAGAGAAAAAACAGCAAATAAACCCTAAACCCAGCAGGAGAAGAGGAATAATAAAGATCAGAGCAGAAATCAATGAAATGGAAACGAAAAGGACAGTAGAACAGATCAACAAAACTAGGAGCTGATTCTTTGAAAGAATTAACAAGATTGATAAACCCCTGGCCAGACTTATCAAAAAGAAAAGAGAAATGACCAAAATCAACAAAATAATAAATGAAAAAGGAGAGATCACATCAAGACCAAATAAATACAAACAGTTATAATAACATATTATGAGCAACTCTATGCCAGCAAATTAGATAACCTGGAAGAAATGGGTGCATTCCTAGAGATGTAGCAACTCCAAAATTGAACCAGGGAGAAATAGAAAACCTGTTCAGGTTCACATAGGTTGTTCAACCTATAACCAATAAGGAAATTAAAGAAGTCATCAAAAATCTCCCAACAAAGAAAAGCCCAGTGCCAGATGGCTTCCCAGGGGAATTCTACCAAACATTTAAAGAAGAATTAATACCTATTCTCCTGAAACTGTTCCAAAAAATAGAAATCGAAGGAAAACTTCCAAATTCATTTTATGAGGCCACCCTTACCTTGATCCCAAAACCAAGGACCCAATCCAAAAGGAGAATTACAGACCAATATCCTTGATGAACCTGGATGCAAAAATTCTCACCAAAATACTAGCCAGCAGGATCCAACAGGACATTAAAAGGATTATTCACCACGACCAAGTGGGATTTATCCCTGGGCTGTAAGGTTGGTTCAATATCCACAAATAAATCAACGTGATATAATACATTAACAAAAGAAAGAAAAAGAATCATAAGATCCTCAATATAGATGCAGAAAAAGCATTTGACAAAGTACAGCATCCTTTCTTGATCAAAACTCTTCAGAGTATAAGGATAGAGGATACATACCTCAATATCATAAAAGTCATCTATGAAAAACCTACAGCGAATATCATTCTCAATGGGGAAAAACTGAGAGCTTTTCCCCTAAGGTCGGGAATGCGGCAGGGTTGTCCACTCTCACCACTGCTATTCAACATAGTATTAGAAGTCCTAGCCACAGCAATCAGACAAAAAAAAGAAATCAAAGGCATCCAAATCGGCAAACAGGAAGTCAAACTCTCACTCTTTGCAGATGATATGATACTGTATGTGGAATACCCAAAAGACTCCACCCCAAAACTGCTAGAACTCATACAGGAATTCAGTAAAGTAGCAGGATATAAAATCAATTCCTATACACCAACAACAAGACAGAGGAGAGACAAAGCAGGGAGTTGATCCCATTTACAATTGCACCCAAATCATAAGATACTTAGGAATAAATCTAACCAAAGAGGCAAAGGATCTGTACTCAGAAAACTATAAAATACTCAGGAAAGAAATTGAAGAAGACACAAAGAAATGGAAAAATGCTCCATGCTCTTGGATTGGGAAAACAAACATTGTTAAGATGTCAATGGTACCTAGAGCAATCTACACATTCAATGCAATCCCCATCAAAATACCATCCACTTTTTTCAAAGAAATGGAAGAAATAATCCTAAAATTTGTATGGAACCAGAAGAGACCCTGAATAGCCAGAGGAACATTGAAAAAGAAAGGCAAAGCTGGCGGCATCACAATTCAGGACTTCCAGCTCTATTACAAAGCTGACATCATCAAGACAGTATGGTACTGGCACAAAAACAGACACATAGATCAGTGGCACAGAAGAGAGAGCCCGGAAATGGACCCTCAACTCTATGGTCAACTCATCTTTGACAAAGCAGGAATGAATGTCCAATAGAAAAAAGACAGTCTCTTCAACAAATGGTGTTGGGAAAATTGGACAGCCACATGCAGAAGCATGAAACTGGACCATTTCCTTACACCACACACAAAAATAGACTCCAAATGGTTGAAAGACCTAAACGTGAGACAGTAGTCGATCAAAATCCTAAAGGAGAACACATGTAGTAACCTCTTCGACCTCAGCCGCAGCAAATTCTTCCTAGAAATATCGCCAAAGGCAAGGGAAGCAAGGGCAAAATTGAACTATTGGGATTTCATGAAGATAAAAAGCTTTTGATGAATGGATAAAAAAGATGTGGTATATATACACAATGGAATATTATGCAGCCATCAAAAGGAATGAGATCTTGCCATTTGCAACGACGTGGATGGAACTGGAGGGTGTTATGCTGAGTGAAATAAGTCAATCAGAGAAAGACATGTATCACATGACCTCAGTGATATGAGGAATTCTTAATCTCAGGAAACAAACTGAGTGTTACTGGAGTGGTTGGGGGTGGGAGGGATGGGGTGGCTGGGTGATAGACATTGGGGAGGGTATGTGCTACGGTGAGCGCTGTGAATTGTGCAAGACTGTTGAATCACAGATCTGTACTTCTGAAACAAATAACGCAACATATTTTAAGAAAAAAGAAAAAGAAGAAGATAACAGGAGAGGAAGAAAAGGGGAGTATGTCAGAGGGGGAGACGAACCATGAGAGGTGATGGACTCTGAAAAACAAACTGAGGGTTCTAGAGGGGAGGGGGGAGGGGGATGGGTTATCCTGGTGATGGGTATTGAAGAGGGCACGTTCTGCATGGAGCACTGGGTGTTATGAACAAACAATGAATCATGGAACACTGCACCAAAAACTAATGATGTAATATATGGTGATTAACATAACAATAAAAAATTTAAAAAAATTAAAAAAATTAAAAAAAAGCTTTTGCACAGGAAAAGAAACAAAACCAAAAGACAACCGACAGAATGGGAGAAGATATTTGCAAATGACATATCAGATAAAGGACTAGTATCCAAAATCTATAAAGAATTTATCAAACTCAACACCCAAATAAATAATCCAATCAAGAAATGGGCAGAAGACATGAACAGACATTTTTCCAAAGAAGATATCCAAATGGCCAACAGACACATGAAAACGTGCGCAACATGCTTGGCATCAGGGAAATCCAAATCAAAACCTCAATGAGATACCACCTCACACCAGTCAGAATGACTAAAATAAACAAGACAGGAAACAACAGATTTTGGCAGGGATGCGGAGAAAGGGGAACCCTCCTACACTGTTGGTGGGAATGCAAGCTGTTGCATCCACTCTGGAAAACAGTATGGAGGTTCCTCAAAAAGTTGAAAATAGAGCTACCATACGATCCAGCAATTGCACTACTGGGTATTTACCCCAAAGATACAAATATAGGGATCCAAAGGGGCACGTGCACCCCAATGTTTATAGCAGCAATGTCCATCATAGCCAAACTGTGGAAAGAGCCAAGATGTCTATCGACAGATGAATGAGTAAAGTAGATGTGGTATATATACACAATGGAATATTATGCAGCTATCAAAAGGAATGAGATCTTGCCATTTGCAAGGACTTGAATGGAACTGGAGGGTGTTATGCTGAGCGAAATAAGTCAATCAGAGAAAGACATGTATCATATGACCTCACTGATATGAGGAATTCTGAGTCCTAGGAAACAAACTGAGGGTTGCTGGAGTGATTAGGGGTGGAAGGGATGGGGTGGCTGGGTGATAGACATTGGGGAGGGTATGTGCTATGGTGAGCGCTGTGAATTGTGCAAGAATGTTGAATCACAGATGTGTACTTCTGAAACAAATAATGCAATATATGTTAAGAAAAAAGAAAAAGAAGAAGATAACAGGAGAGGAAGAAAAGGGGAGTATGTCAGAGGGGGAGACGAACCGTGAGAGACGATGGACTCTGAAAAACAAACTGAGGGTTCTAGAGAGGAGGAAGGTGGGGGGATGGGTTATCCTGGTGATGGATATTAAAGAGGGCACATTTTGCGAGGAGCACTGGGTGTTATGCACAAACAATGAATCATGGAACACTACATCAAAAACTAATGATGTATGGTGATTAACATAACAATAAAAAATTTAAAAAATTGACTAAATGCTCCAATCAAAAGACATAGGGTACCCGAATGGACAGTAAATCAATATCCATCTATACGTTCCCTACAAGACACTCAATTTGGAGCTAAAAACACTGGCAGATTGAAGGGGAAGGGATAGAGAAACATCTGTCATGCAAATGGATATCTAAAGAAAGCCAGAACAATCAATATTCATATTGGACAGAATAGAATTTAAAACAAAGACTGAGGGGCACCTGGGTGGCTCAGTCATTAAGTGTCTGCCTTCAGCTCAGGTTATGATCCCAGGGTCCTGGGATCAAGCCCCGCTTCGGGGGTCCCTGCTCAGCGGGGAGCCTTCTTCTCCCTCTCACACTCCCCCTGCTTGTGTCCCCTCTCTCACTGTGTCTCTCTCTGTCAAATAAATAAATTAATAAAATCTGTAAAAAAATAAAATAAAGACTGGAACAAGAGGGAAAGGAAAGACACTATATCATAATAAATGGGATAATCCAACAAGAAAATGTAACAGTCGTAAATAATTATACACCCAATGTCTGAACACCCAAATGCATAAAACTATTAATAACAAACAAATGAACAAACTGAAAATAATACAAAAATAATTGGGGACTTTAAGACCCCACTTACTTCAATGGACAGATCATCTAAACAGAAAATCAACAAAGAAACAATGACTTTGAATGACACCCTGGAACAGATAGACTTAACAGATAGATTCAGAACATTCCATCCTAAAACAGCAGAATATACATGCTTTTCAAGTACACACTAAACATTCTACAGAGTATATCACATATTAGCCCACAAAACCGGTCCCAACAAATTTAAGAATATTGAATTCATGCTATCATCTTTAAATCAACCACAAGAAAAAATCTGGAAATACCCCAAATACACAGAGTTTAAACAACATGCTACTTAACAATAATGAGTCAACCAAGAAATAAAAGAAGAAACAAAAAATACATGGAAACAAATGACAGTAGAAACACAGCAGTCCGAAACCTTTGGGATGTAGCAAAAGATGTTCTAATAGAGAAATTTATAGGAAAACAGGCCTACTCTATAAAGCAAGAAAAATCTTAAGGGAACAACCTAACCTAAAGAAGAAAAACAGGAAAAAATAAAAAAGAAGAAAAAGAAGAAAGAAAACCCAAAACCAACAGAAAAAGTCAGATAAGGATTAGAGCAGAAATAAATGATACAGAAACTAAAACCAAAACCAAACAAACAAAAACACAATAGACCAATTAATGAATCATTGAACATTATATCAAAAACTAATGATGTACTATACCTTGGCGAATTGAATTTAAATAAATAAATAAGAACAGATCAATGAAACCAGGAGCTGATTCTTTGAAAAAAGCTATACGATTGATTGATTGGTAAACCTGTAGCCAGACATATCAAGAATAAAAAAGAAGGGAAAAAAGAATAAAAAAGAAAGAACACAAATAAATAAAATCACAAATGACAGAGGAGAAATAACAAACACCACGGAAATACAATTGTAAGAGTATATTTTGAAAAACTATATGCCAACAACTTGGACAACTGAGATGAAATGGATAAATTCCTAGAAACACATAAACTACCAAAATTAAAATAGGAAGAAATAGAAAATTTCAACAAAGCAATGATCAGGAAAGAAATTGAATCAGTAAGAAGGAAAACAAACAAACAAAAACCTCATAACAAACAGAAGTCCAGTACCAGGTGGATTCACAGGCTCATTATACCAAATATTTAAAGAAGAGTTAATATTTCTTCTTCTCAAAGATTCTTTAGTATTCTTCTCAACGTATTCCCAAAAAATGAGAAAAAACGGAAAATTTCCAAATTCATTCTATGAGGCCAGCATTATACTGATACCAAAACCAGATAAAGACACCACTAAAAAAGAGAACTACAGGCTAGTATCCTCATAGATACAGATGCAAAATTCTGAACAAAATACCAGCAAACCAAATCCAAAAATACATTCATTCAAAATCATTCACCACGATCAAGAGGCATTTATTCATTGGTTGCAATTGTGATTCAATATTTGCAAATCAATCAGTGTGATATATTGCATCAGTAAGAGAAATGATTAGAACTATACGATCATTTCAATAGACACAGAAAAAGCAAATTTTCTTCCCCTTTTTTTGTCTCTTATTCAGTGGAACTCCTGTAATATGAATGTTAATACATTCGATGGACTTACTGAATTCCCTAAGTCTACTCTTGTTTTGGGTAATTCTTTTTTCACTCTTTTGTTCAGCTTGATTATTTTCCATTACTTTGTCTTCTAGGTCACTAATCCATTCCTCTGATTCTTCCATCCTGCTGTTCATTCCATCTAGTGTTTCTCATTTCATTTATAGTGTCCTTTATCTCTGCTATGTTATTCCTTATCTCTGTGTTAAAAGTCTCCCGCATGTCTTCCACTCTTTTCCCAAGTACAGTATCTCATGATTCTTGCTTTACATTTTCTATCAGGCATGTTACATATATCAGTTATTTTAAGATTTTATTTATTTAGTTGAAAGGGAGCATGAGTGGGGGAGGGGCAGAGGGAGAGGGAGAAGCAGACTCCCTGCACAGCACAGAGCCTGACTCGGGACCTGATCCCAAGACCTTAAGATCATGACCAGAGCTGAAACAGATGCTTAACTGACTGAGCCACCCTGGGGCCCATATCAATTTTGCTTAGATTTTTGGCTGTGGCCCTGTCCTGTTCTTTCATCTGGGATGAATTTCTCTGACTCCTCTTTTTGTCTGCCTTGTGTGTCTGTTTTTGTGTTTTATAAGTTAGCTATCTCTTCTGCTCTTTAAAGTAGTGACCTTTTTTAAAGTTATTTATTTATTTATTTGAGAGAGAGAGCAAGAGAGCGAGACCATGAGTGGGTGGGGGAGAGCAAGAGGGAGAAACAGACTCCCAGCCAAGTAGGGAGTCTGATGCGGGACTCCATCCCAGGACCCTGGGACCACATCCCGAGCCGAAGGCAGATGCCCAATTGTCTGAGCCACCCAGCGCCCGAAAGTAGTGACTCTTAAAGAAGAGTCCTGTACTACTCTGCCACGTACTGTGCCCTATTCACCAGAACATGGCACTTCAAGAGAGTATCCTATGTGTTTTGCTTACACCCTTCCTCTTAGTGTAGTTTTCTGCACTGAGTCTCTGCCTCTTGTGGGCTGTGCTTGTTCTTTGTGGTGTTAATGGTACCCAGGCAGGCTAGTTCTGATGTGGCATATATGTCAGGGAACTTGGGAGTGGGGCAGCTATTTTAGAAAAATTTGTTCTGGGCTACTACTCCTATAACAGTTCTCCTAAAGTGCTGGGGTAGCTAAGGGCTGCATATCATGGCAGCTGGCCATGCAGGGCTGGGCATGGCATGGTGCAATGTGATGGCTGGGTGTGGCTTAGTCAGGCAGACAATGATTGGTATGGTTGTGCTGCTGGGGAGACAGGATGGGTGGGTGCTGCATAACAGGAGCTGTGTACTTGGCAACTGGGCATGGCACATGCAGGTGGCTGGGCTCTCTATGGCAGCTGGACACAGAGCACAGTGACAGCCATGTACCTGGTAGCTGGGTGGTCTGCATTCAATAAAATTTGCCCTGAGCCTAGACCCAGGTCTAGTAGTCTTATGGTGGGTGAGTCCTCAGTGAACTTGTGGGCATGGAACACTGTCACTAGGTTATTAAGCAAGTGTTTGTGCAGTTGTGCCCCACCCCGAGGGCCCTATGTTTTTGCTGGGGGGCAGGGGAGGAAAATGGTGCCTGCCACTTCCCTTATTTTTGGGGTTCCCCATCACACTCCAAAATCAGTGTGAATAGAACTATCCCCCATTTCCCCCTTGTGTAGTATAAACTGCTGTTTTTGTGTTGCTTCTCCAAAGAGGTTGCTGTCTCTTTAAGGGTGGTGACCCAGCTATCACTTGCCCTCCCTGCTTACCCAGTGCTGAGTCAGCTGACTTTTAAAGCTCCAGGCTCCAAGTCCCACTGGTATTACAAAGTCACAGAATTCAGACCCTCTGGTTTTCAAAGTCAAACATTATGAGTATTAGTCTTCCCCATGTGAGCTTCCTGGTGGGAAGTCCCATTATCTGACCTCTACATGTGTGAATCTCCCTTCCTTCTGCAGGCAGCCTTCCTCTGCCTTTCTGTCCTTCCTAAATTTTCTGATGTATCTTCTTCTCTATATTTAGTTGTGGGGTTTGTTCTCTCAGTCTTTGGATGATTCTCTGGTTTATTTCTTTGGATGTGGATTATATCTAATTATAAATGTCTGATGGGGTGAGTTCAGGATGATCCTATTATGTCATATTCCCAAGCTCCTCCTCAAGTAAATGTCAGATGGGTCTTGCTTTTTTATACAGTCAGTCACACTATGTCTTTTGATTGCAGCATTTATCCCACTTACATTCAAAACAATTATTGATAGGTATGTACTTATTTCCATTTTGTTAAATGTTTTTAGGGTTTTGCTTGTTTTGTTGTTCTTCTCTGTTCCTATTTTCTTCTCTTGCTCTCTTTCCTTGTGGTTTAATGGCTTTCCTTAGGGTTATGCTTGGATTCCTTTCTTTTTATTTTTTTGCGCACATATTACAGGTTTTTGATTTGTGGTTACCATTAAGTTTTGTATATAACATCTTATATGTATAGCTGCCTATGTTATGTTGGAGGTTGCTAGAGTTTGAACCCATTTTAAACAAACTACGTTTTTTAATTAATTAATTTTTTATTATGTTCAATAAGCCAACATATAGTACATCATTCGTTTTTGATTTAGTGTTCAACGATTCATTAGTTGAGTATAAAACCCAATGCTCACCACCACAACACACATGCCCTCCTCAATACCCATCACCCAGTTACCCATTCCCCCACCCCTCTTGTTTCTGTAATTCTCAGTTTGTTTCCTGGAGTCCAGAGTCTTTCATGGTTTGTCTCCCTTTCTGATATCTTCCCATTCAGTTTTCCTAACCTTTCCCTGTGGTCCTCCATGCTATTCTTTATCTTCCACATATGAGTGAAAGCATATAATAATTTTATTTCTCTGCTTATTTCACTTAGCATAATCTCCTCCAGTTCCATCCAGGTCAATGCAAATGTTGGGTATTCATCGTTTCTGATGGCTGAGTAATATTTCATTGTATAAATGTACCACATCTTCTTTATCCATTCATCTATTGAAGGGAATGTCAGTTCCTTCCATAGTTTGGTTATCGTGGACATTGCTGTTATGAATATTGGGGTGTATGTGCCCCATCTTTTCACTACATCTGTAGCTTTGGGATAAATAGCTAGTAGTGCAATTGCTGGGTAATAGGGCATCTCGGGTATCTCTATTTTTAATGTCTTGAGGATCCTCCATACTGTTTTCCGGACTGGCCACACCAACTTGCATTCCCACCGATAGTGTAAGAGGGTTCCCCTTTCTCACATCTTCACCAACACTTGTTGTTTCCTGTCTTGTTAATTTTTGCCATTGTAACTGGTGTAAGGTGATATCTCATTTTGGTTTTGATTTGTATTGCCCTGATGGCTAGTATGATGAATATTTTTTCATGTGTCTGTTAGCAATTAGTATGTCTTCTTTGGAGAAGTGTCCGTTCATGTCTTCTGTCCATTTCCTGACTGGATTATTTGTTTTTTGGGTGTTGAGTTTGAAAAGTTCGTTATAGAACTTAGATACCAGCTCTTTATCTGAAATGTCATTTGCAAATATCTTCTCCCATTCTGTGGACTGCCTCTTAGTTTTGTTGACAGTTTCCTTTGCTGTGCAGAAACTTTTTATCTTGATGAAGTCCCAAAAGTTCATTTTTGCTTTTGTTTCCCTTGCCTTTGGAGACATGTTTTGAAAGAAGTTACTGTGGCTGATGTCAAAAACGTTACTGCCTAAGTTCTCCTCTAGAAATTTTTAAAATTTTTTAAAGATTTTTATTTATTTATTTGACACAGAGAGAGAGAGACAGTAAGAGAGGGAACACAAGCAGGGGGGAGTGGGAGAGGGAGAAGCAGGCTTCCCATGGAGCAGGGAGCCCAATGTGGGACTCGATCCCAGGACCCTGGAATCATGACCTGAGCTGAAGGCAGACACTTAATGACTGAGCCACCCAGGCACCCCGTCCTCTAGAATTTTGATGAGTTCCTGTCTCAAATCGAGGCCTATCATCCATTTTGAATTTATCTTTGTGTATGGTACAAGAGAATGGTCCAGTTTCATTTTTCTGCACATGGCTGTCCAGTTTTCACAGCACTATTTATTGAAGAGACTCTTTTTTCCACTGCACATTCTTTCTTGCTTTGTCAAAGATTAGTTGACCATAGAGTTGAGGGTCCATTTCTGGGCCCTCTATTCTGTTCTATTGACCTATGTTTCTGTTTTTGTGCCAATACCATACTGTCTTGATGATCACAGTTTTGTAATAGAGCTTGAAGTCATGCATTGTGATGCCCCCAGCTTTGGTTTTCTTTTTCAACATTCTTCTGGTTATTCGGGGTCTTTTCTAGTTCCAACAAATTTTAGGATTGTTTGTTCTAGCTCTGTGAAAAATGTCGATGTTATCTTGATAGGGATTGCGTTGAAAGAGAAGATTGCTCTGGGCAGCATAGACATTTTCACAATGTTTATCCTTCCAATCCATGAGCATGGAATGTTTTTCCATCCCTGTGTCTTCCTCAATTTCTTTCTTAAGTGTTCTGCAGTTTCTAGAGTACCGATCTTTACCTCTTTGGTTGGTTTTATTCCTAAGTATCTTACGGGTTTTGGTGCTATTGGAAATGGAATCAATTCCTTAATTTTCCTTTATTCAGTCACATTTTTAGTGTATAGAAATGTAACTGACTTCTGTGCATTGATTTTGTATCCTGCCATGTAGCTGAATTGCTGTATAAGTTCTACTAATTTGGAAGTGGAGTCTTTTGGGTTTTCCACATAAAGTATCATGTCATCTGTGAAGGGAGTTTGACTTCTTCTTTGCCAATTTGAATGCATTTTATTTCTTTTTGTTGTCTGATTGCTGAAGCTAGGACTTCTAGTACTATGTTGAACAGTAGTGGTGATGGCGGGCATCCATTTCTTGTTCCTGACCTTAAGGGAAAAGCTCTCAGTTTTTCCCAATTGAGAATGATATTCACCATGGGTTTTCCATAGATGGCTTTTATGATATTGAGATATGTTCCTCTATCCCTATATTTTGAAGAGTTTTAATCAAATAAGAATGCTGTATTTTGTCAAATGCTTTTTCTGCATCTATTGAGAGGATCATATTGTTCTTGTCTCTTCCCTTGTTAATGTGATCTCTTATGTCGATTGATTTGTGAATGTTGAACCATGCTTACATCCCAGGAATAAATCCCACCTGGTCGTGGTGAGTAATCCCTTCTATCTACTGTTGCAGCCCTTTGGCTAGGATATTGTTTAGTATTTTGGCATCCTTGTTCATCAGAGATATTGGTCTGTAAGTCTCCTGTTTGATGTGGTCTTTGTCTTGTTTTGGGATCAGGGTAATCCTGGCCTCATTGAACAAGGTTGGAAATTTTCCTTCTGTTTCTATTTTTTGGAACAGCTTCAGTAGAATAGGCATGATTTCTTCTTTAAATGTTTGGTAGAATTCCACTGGGAAGCCATCTGGGCCTGGACTCTTGTTTTTTTTTTTGGAGGTTTTGGATTACTGCTTCAATTTCCTTGCTTGCTATTGGTCTGTTCAAATTGTCTATTTCTTCTTATTTAAGTTCTCATAGTCTATAAGTATACCGTATAATTAATGCATCCACTTCTTCCAGATTGCCTAGTTCATTGGCATATACCTGCTGGTAATAAGTTCTAATAATTGTCTCTATTCCTTTGGTATTAGTCGTGATTTCTCCTCTTTCATTCATGATTTTATTAATTTGGGACCTTTCTCTTTTCTTTAAGATAAATCTGGCCAGAGGCTTATCTATCTTATTAATTCTTTCAGAGAACCAGCTTCTAAAGTGGTTGATCAGTTCTATTATTCTAGTTTCTATTCCATTGATTTATGCTCTAGTCTTTATTATTTCTCTTCTCTTGCTTGATTTAGGCTTTATTTGATGTTCTTTCTCCAGGTCCTCTGGGTGTAGTATTAGCTTGTGCATTTGCATTTTTCTAATATTTTGATAGAGGCTTGGATGGCTATGTAATTCCCTCTAAGGCCTGCCTTTGTGGTATCCATAGGTTCTGAAACGATGTGTTTTCATTTTCATTGGCTTGCATGAATTGTTTAAGCTCCTCTTTAATTTCCTGGTTGACCCATTCATTCCTTAGCATGATGCTCTTTAACCTCCAAGTGTTTTCACTTCCATATTTTTCCTCTTGGTTGAGTTCCAGTTTGAAAGCAGTGTGGTCTGAGAATATGCAGGGAATATTCTCAATCTTTTGATATCAGTTGAGACCGGATTTGTGACTCTGTATGTGATCTACTCTGGAGAATGAGTACTCGAGAAGAATTAGTATTCTGTTGTTTTAGTATAGAATATTCTGTATATATCTACAAAGTCCAGCAGTCCAATATGTATTTCAAAGCTTTTGTTTCTTTGTTGACTTCTGCTTAGATGATCTGTCTATTGCTGAGTGGAGTGTTGAAGTCTCCTATTATGATGTTATTATCAATATTATTCTCTAATTGTTGGTTCATGCAGTTGGCTGCTTCGATGTTGAGGGCAAAGATATTTACAATTTTTAGATTTGCTTGTTGGCTAGACCCTTTAAGGATGATATGGTGTCCTTCTACATCTCTTACTACAGTCTTTGGTTTAAAATCCAAATTGTCTGATATAAGGATTGTTACACCAGCTCTCTTTAGAAGTCCATTGGTGTGATAAATTGTTCTCCATTCCCTCAGTTTCAATTTGGAGGTGACTTTGGTTCAAAATGAGTTTGTTGTATACAGCATATGGATGGGTCCTGCTTTTTTATCCAATCTGAAACTCTGTAGGTTTTGATGGGAATATTCAGTCAATTCACATTAAAAGTAACTATTGAAAGATATGAATTTAGGATGAGCAAGATGACGGAGGAGTAGGAGACCTAAAATTCGTCTGGTCCCAGGAATTCAGCTAGACAGGGATCAAACCATTCTGAACACCTACGATCTCAACAGGAGATTGAAGAAAAGAAGAGCAGCATCTCTCTGAACAGACAAGTGACCACTTTCAGGAAGCTAGGAAGTGCAGAGAAGTGAATCCAAGAAGATAGATGGAGGAGGAGGGGGCCTCCATCAGATGATACTGACAAGTGATAGAGCAGCAGAGCACAAAATTGGAAATTTTAGAAGTTGGCTCTGCTGAGGGACGTTGCTCCAGTGGCTAAGTGGGGGGTGGGACACTCGCTGGGACAGTGTGGTTAGGACCCTCAGGGTCACAGAAAGACTGGGGGTGCCTGAGTGCAGCAGAGCTTTCAGGTATTGGAGCAGGGAAGCCGGCTGCAGAGACGGAGCCAAGGAATGGGCTTTCAGCTCAGGGTGGCCATAAACCATGATCTGGGGCACAGGCACTAACTTCCAGCAGGTGCCCAACAAGTGGCAGATCGGGGGAGACTCCCCTTCCTCCCCCAGGAGGAGTGGCATGGGAGTGCACCACAGGGATCTGCTGGGTTTGGAGACTCCAAATGGGGTTGTGTGCCAGATAGAGAAATTCTCGGTCATAGGCCAGGTGAGCATGGAGTGTGGCCGGAGACTGGGGAAATGAAAGTAATTGGCTGCTTTTCTCTGGGGGCTTACTGAGGAGTGGGGCCCCGAGTTCTTGGCTCCTCTATGGCAGAGACTGGGAGGCCTCCATTTTCACTCTCGTCCTCCAAAGCTGTACAGAAAGCTTGCAGGGAACAAAAGCTCCCAGGAACAAACCCGAGGAGATTATTTAGCGAGGCCTCTGGCAAGGGTGGGGCAATTCCGCCTTTGGCAAAATATTTGAGAACCGCAGCAACAGGCCCCCTCACCAGAAGATCAGCAAGAACAGCCAGCTGAGACCAAATTTACCAATCAATGAGAACCACAGAACTGCAGCACTAGGGAAATACTGTACATGGAATTCATGGCTTTTATCCCCATGATTCTTTCGTCTTTCAAAGTGATTTTTTTAATTTTCCTTTTTTTTCATATTGAATTTTTATTTTTCCCTTTTTCTTTTTTTAAGATTTTATTTATTTATTTGAGAGAAAGAGAATGAGAGATAGAGAGCACGAAAGGGAAGAGGGTCAGAGGGAGAAGCAGACTCCCTGCTGAGCAGGAAGCCCGATGTGGGACTCGATCCCAGGACTCCAGGATCATGACCTGAGACGAGGGCAGTCGCTTAACAAACTGAGGAACCCAGGCGCCCCTATTTTTCCCTTTTTCAACCAACATCTTATCAATCCCTTTTTTAAAAATCTTTTTTTATTTTTCATTGTTTTAGAGTCATATTGTATCCCTTCATAGTAATTAACCTTATTTTGGTATATGTATATAAGTTGTTCTCTCTTTAAAATGTTGGGATAAAATTTCTTCTAACAGGCCAAAATATACCCTAAATCTCTAAGGTATGGCTTTGTTCTAGTCTCCTGATTGATTACATTCTCTCATTTTTTTTTCTTTTAAATCTTCTTCTTTCATTTTCTTTTTTTCCCCCTACAGGAAGTATTTTAATTTACATTAAATAAGTGAATAACACTTGTAACATCTAGAGTACCACTTATTTTTCATTCTATTTTTGCCAGTTTTTTATTGTTATGTTAATCACCATACATTACATAATTAATTTTTGATGTAGTGTTCCATGATTCATTGTTTGTGCATAACACACAGTGCTCCACGCAGAATGTGCCCTCTTTAATACCCATCACCAGGCTAAACCATCCCCCCACTCCCCTCCCCTCCAGAACCCTCAGTTTGTTTTTCAGAGTCCATCGTCTCTCATGGTTTGCTCCCCCTCTGACTTACTTCCCTTCATTCTTCCCCCCTGCTATCTTCTTCTTTTTCTTTTTTCTTAAAATATGTTGCATTATTTGTTTCAGAGGTACAGATCTAGGATTTAACAATCTTGCACAATTCACAGCGCTCACCATAGCACATACACTCCCCAATGCCTATCACCCAGGCACCCCATCCCTCCCACCCCCCACCACTCCAGCAAAATTCAGTTTGTTTCCTGAGATTAAGAATTCCATATATCAGTGAGGTCATATGATACATGTCTTTCTCTGATTGACTTATTTCACTCAGGATAACACCCTCCAGTTCCATCCACGTTGTTGCAAAAGGCAAGATCACATTCTTCTTGATGGCTGCATAATATTCCGTTGTGTATATATACCACTTCTTATTTATCCATTCATGTGTTGATGGACATCTTGGCTCTTTCCACAGTTTGGCTATTGTGGACATTGCTGCTATAAACATCGGGGTGCACGTACCCCTTCGGATCCCTACATTTGTATTATTGGGGTAAATACCCAGTAGTGCAATTGCTGGATCATATGGTAGCTCTATTTTCAACTGTTTGAGGAACCTCCATACTGTTTTCCAGAGTGGTTCAACCAGCTTGCAATCCCACCAACAGTGTAGTAGGGTTGCCCTTTCACCGCATCCCCACCAACATCTGTCATTTCCTGACTTGTTAATTTTAGCCATTCTGACTGGTGTGAGGTGGTATCACATTGAGGTTTTGATTTGGACTTCCCTGATGCCGAGGGATGTTGAGCACTTTTTCATGTGTCCCTTGGCCATTTGGATGTCTTCTTTGGAAAAATGTCTGTTCATGTCTTCTGCCCATTTCTTGATTGGATTATTTGTTCTTTGGGTGTTGAGTTTGATAAGTTCTTTATAGATTTTGGATACTAGCCCTTTATCTGATATGTCATTTGTAAATATCTTCTCCCATTCTGTCCGTTATCTTTTGGTTTTGTGGACTGTTGTTTTGCTGTGCAAAAGCTTTTTATATCTTGATGAAATCCCAATAGTTCATTTTTGCCCTGCCTTCCTTGCCTTTGGCGATGTTTCTAGGAAGAAGTTGCTGTGGCTGAGGTCGAAGAGGTTGCTACCTGTGTTCTCCTTTAGGATTTTGATGGACTCCTGTCTCACGTTTAGGTCTTTCAACAATTTGGAGTCTATTTTTGTGTGTGGTGTAAGGAAATGGTCCAGTTTCATTCTTCTGCATGTGGCTGTCCAATTTTCCCAACACTATTTGTTGAAGAGACTGTCTTTTTTCCATTGGATGTTCTTCCCTGCTTTGTCAAAATGAGTTGACCATAGAGTTGAGGGTCCATTTCTGGGTCTCTATTCTGTGCCACTGATCTATGTGTCTGTTTTTGTGCCAGTACCATACTGTCTTGATGACGACAGCTTTGTAATAGAGCTGGAAGTCAGGAATTGTGATACCGCCAGCTTTGCTTTTCTTTTTCAATATTCCTCTGGCTATTCGGGGTCTCTTCTGGTTCCATACAAACTTTAGGATTATTTGTTCCATTTCTTTGAAAAAAGTGGATGGTATTTTGATGGGGATTGCATTGAATGTGTAGATTGCTCTAGGTACCATTGACATCTTCACAATATATGTTCTTCCAATCCATGAGCATGGAACCTTTTTTCCATTTCTTTGTATCTTCTTCAATTTCTTTCCTGAGTATTTTATAGTTTTCTGAGTACAGATCCTTTGTCTCTTTGGTTAAATTTATTCCTATGTATCTTATGGTTTTGGGTGCAATTGTAAATGGGATCAACTCCTTGATTTGTCTCTCTTCTGTCTTGTTGTTGGTGTATAAGAACGCTACTGATTTCTGTGCATTGATATTATATCCTGCTACTTTACTGAATTCCTGTATGAGTTCTAGCAGTTTTTGGGTGGAGTCTTTTGGGTATTCCACATACAGTATCATATCATCTGCAAAGAGTGAGAGTTTGACTTCCTGTTTGCCGATTTGGATGACTTTGATTTCTTTTTGTTGTCTGAATGCTGTGGTTAGGACTTCTAATACTATGTTGAATAGCAGTGGTGATAGTGGACATCCCTGCCGCGTTCCCGATATGAGGGGAAAAGCTCTCAGCATTTCCCCATTTGGAAAGATATTTGCTGTAGGATTTTCATAGATGTCTTTTATGATATTGAGGTGTGTACCCTCTATCCTTATACTCTGAAAAGTTTTGATCAAGAAAGGATCCTGTACTTTGTCAAATGCTTTTTCTGCATCTACTGAGAGTATCATATAATTCTTGTTCTTTCTTTTGTTAATGTATTGTATCACATTGACTGATTTGCAGATGTTGAACCAAACTTGTAGCCCAGGGATAAATCCCACTATGTCATGGTGAAATTTCCTTTTAATGTACTTTTGGATCATGTTGGCTAGTATTTTGGTGAGAATTTTGCATCCATGTACATCAAGGATATTGGTCTGTATTTTCCTTTTTGATGGGATCTTTGTCTGGTTTTGGGATTAAGGTAATGGTGGCCTCATAAAATGAGTTTGGAAGTTTTCCTTCGATTTCTATTTTTTGGAACAGTTTCAGGAGAATAGGTATTAATTCTTCTTTAAATGTTTGGTAGAATTCCCCTGGGAAGCCATCTGGCACTGGGCTTTTCTTTGTTGGGAGATTTTTGATGACTGCTTCAATTTCCTTAGTGGTTATAGGTCTGTTCAGGTTTTCTATTTCTTCCTAGTTCAATTTTGGTAGTTGATACATCTCTAGGAATGCACTCATTTCTTCCAGGTTATCTAATTTGCTCGCATAGAGTTGCTCATAATATGTTCTTATAATTGTTTGTATTTCTTTGGTGTTGGTTGTGAACTCTCCTCTTTCATTCATGATTTTGTTGACTTGTATCATTTCTCTTTTCTTTTTGATAAGTCTGGCCAGGGGTTTATCCATCTTGTTAATTCTTTCAAAGAACCAGCTCCTAGTTTCGTTGATCTGTTCTTCTGTTCTTTTGGTTTTTATTTCATTGATTTCTGCTCTGATCTTTATGATTTCTCTTCTCCTGCTGGGTTTAGGCTTTATTTGCTGTTCTTTCTCCAGCTCCTTTAGGTGTAGGGTTAGGTGGTGTATATGAGACCTTTCTTGTTTCTTGAGAAAGGCTTGTATTGCTATATACATTCCTCTCAGGACAGCCTTTGCTGTATCCCAAAGATTTTGAACAGTTGTGTTTTCATTTTCATTGGTTTCCATGAAGTTTTTTAATTCTTCTTTAATTTCCTGGTTGTCCCATTCATTCTTTAGTAGGATGCTCTTTAGTCTCCCAGTATTTGAGGTCTTTTCGACTTTCCTCTTGTGATTGAGTCTAGTTTCAAAGCATTGTGGTCTGAAAATATGCAGGGAATGATCCCAATCTTTTGGTAGTGGTTGAGACCTGATTTGTGACCTAGGATGTGATCAATTCTGGAGAATGTTCCATGGGCACTAGAGAAGAATGTGTATTCTTTGTTTTGGGATGAAATGTTCTGAATATGTCTGTGAAGTCCATTTGGTCCTTTGTGTCATTTAAAGTCATTATTTCCTTGTTGATCTTTTGGTGAAATGATCTGTCCATTTTATTAAGGGGGGTGTTAAATTTCCCCACTATTATTGTATTGTTGTCAATGTGTTTCTTTGCTTTTGTTATTAATTGCCTTATATAATTGTCTGTTCCCATGTTCGTGGCATAGATATTTACAACTGTTAGATGTTCTTGTTGGATAGACACTTTAAGTAGGATATAGTGTCCTTCCTCATCTCTTATTACAGTCTTTGTTTTAAAATCTAGTTTGTCTGATATAAGGATTGTCACCCCAGCTTTCTTTTGGTACCCATTAGCATGGTAAATAGTTTTCCACCCCCTCACTTTCAATCTGGGGGTGTTTTTGGGTCTAAAATGAGTCTCTTGCAGACAGCATACTGATGGGTCTTGTTTTTTAATCCAATCTGATAGCCCGTGTCTTTTGATTGGGGCATTTAGCCCATTTACATTCAGGGTAACTATTGAAAGATATGAATTTAGTGCCATTTTATTGCTGGAAGGTGACTGTTGCTGTATATTGTCTGTGTTCCTTTCTGATCTATGCTGCTTTTAGCCTCTCTCTTTGCTTAGAGGACCCCTTTCAATATTTCTCGGAGGGCTGGTTTCGTGTTTGCAAATTCCTTTAGGTTTTGTTTTTCCTGGAAGCTTTTTATCTCTCCTTCTCTTTTCAATCACAGCCTAGCTGGATATAGTATTCTTGGCTGCATATTTTTCTCGTTTAGTGCTCTCAAGATATCATGCCAGTCCTTTCTGGCCTGCCATGTCTCTGTGGATAGGTCTGTTGCCAATCTAATATTTCTACCACTGTAGGTTACTTATCTCTTCTCCCGAGCTGCTTTCAGGATTTTCCCTTTGTCTCTGAGACTCGTAAGTTGTACTATTAGATGTCGGGGTGTTGACCTATTTTTATTGATTTTGAAAGGGGTTCTCTGTGCCTCCTGGGTTTTGATGTTTGTTTTCTTTCTCACATTAGGGAAGTTCTCTGCTATTATTTGCTCCAATATACCTTCTGCCCCTCTCTCTCTTGCTTCTTCTTCTGGGATCCCAATTATTCTAATATTGTTTCGCTTATCGTATCACTTATCTCTCGAATCCTGCCCACGTGATCCTGTAGTTGTTTTCTCTCTTTTTCTCAGCTTCTTTATTTTCCATCATTTGGTCTTCTATATTGCTGATTCTCTCTTCTGCCTCATTTATCCTAGCAGTCAATGCCCCCATTTTTGATTGCACCTCATTAGTAGCCTTTTTGATTTCAACTTGGTTAGATTTTAGTTCTTTTATTTCTCCAGAAAGGGTTTCTCTAATAACTTCCACGCTTTTTTCAAGCCCAGCTAGTATCTTTAAAGTCATGCTTCTGAACTCTAGGTCCGACATCGTACTAATGACCATATTGACTAGGTCCCTGGCAGATGGTACTACCTCTTGTTCTTTTTTGCTGAGGTGATTTTTTTCGTCTTGTCATTTTGTCCAGAGGAGAATAGATGAATGAAAGAACAAAATGCTAACAGGTTAACAACGTCCCCAGCAAATATACTCCATACAAATCAGAAAAGACCTAAAACCAGGGGAAAAGAAAGGGAAGGAAAGAAAAAAGGAAGAGGAAAAAAAAAACAAAAAGAAAAAGATAAAAACAAAAACAGAACAATACAAAAAATAGAATATGATCAAATATGATCAGGCTAGTGCATAGATCATTGCCTCACACTAGATTTTGGGCGTATTTTGGTCTGTTAGAAAAAAGTGCCTCCTAAAATTTTAAAAGCAGATAGACTTATATATGTACAAAATAAGGGTTGATACAATGAACGGATGGAACATGACTGTAAAGCTGAAAATTATAAAAGATTTTATAAAAGGAATTGATAAGATAAGAAGTTGTGTGAAAAAAGAAATGAGATTAAAAAAAAGAAATGAAAAGAAAAAGGGAGAGAATGTGATCAGGCAGAAGACTAGAACAACGCCATACACTAGTGATTTAGGGTATATTTTTGATGTGTTAAAAGAAACTGTATCTCATAATTTTAAAAAGAGCACAACTTATATATAAATGCCAAAAATAAGGGTAACTACTATGTATGGATAAAATATGACTCTAAAAATGAAAAATAAAAAATGTTTATTTAAAAAGGGATTGATAAGATATTTGTTGAAAAGGGGAAAAAGAAAAATTCAAAAAAATCAGTTAAAAAAATTAACTTTGAAAAACTAATGAGTCATGGTAAAAAAAGCCATGAATTCTATGTGCAGTATTCCCCTAGCCCTGGAGTTCTCCCATTCTCCTTGATCAGTAAACTTGGTCTTGACTTGCTGGCTGTTCGTGCTGATCTTCTGAGGGAGGGGCCTGTTGCCGTGGTTCCCAAATGTCTTTGCCAGAGGCGGAATTGCCCCGCCTTGTCGGTCCAGGCTAAGCAAGCTGCTCGGATTTGCTCTCAGGAGCTTTTGTTCCCTGCAAGCTCTCGGTAGAGTTTTGGACGACCAGGGTGAAAATGGTGGTCTCCCAATCTCCACCCGGAGGAGCTGATAGCTTGGGGCCCTGCTCCTCAGTGCGCCCGCAGAGAAAAGCAATCACTCCCGTTTCCCTGGTCTCCGGCCACAGTCCATGTTCACCTGGCCTGTGACCGAGTGTTTCTCTCTTGCTCCTGACCCCGTGTGGATTCTCCATACCCAGCAGATCTTTGCGGTGTGCTCCCGTGTCACTCCTCCCTGGGGAGGAAGGGGAGTCTCCCCAGCTCTGATGCTTTTTGGGTCCCTGCTGGAGGAGCAGTGGCCCAACTGGGCCGGGGATCACAGTTTATGGCAACCCCGAGCAGAGAGCCCGCACCTTGGCTCTGTCTCTGCATCCAGCTTTCCCACTCCAATACCTGGGAGCTCTGCTGCACTTAGGCACCCTGGTTTTTTTGTGACCCCGAGGGTCCTGAGACCACACTGTCCCGCGAGGGTTCCAACCCCCACTTAGCCACTGGAGCGATGTCCCTCAGCAGAGCTGACTTCTAAAAGTTCCGATTTTGTGCTCCGCGTCTCTATCACTTGCCAGAATTGGCCGATGGAGGCCCCCTCCCCCGCTGTCTATTCTCCTAAATATGGCCTCGGATTCACTTCTCCGCACGTCCTACCTTCCAGAAAGTGGTCGCTTTTCTGCTCAGAGAGTTGTTGCTATTCTTCTCTTCGATCTCCTGTTGAGTTCGTAGGTTTTCAGAATGGTTTGATCCCTATTCAGCTGAATTCCTGAGACCAGACAAAACCCAGGTCTCCTACTCCTCCACCATGTTGCTCCGCCCCCCTCTTCTTCCTTTTTCAAGCAACCTCTTATCTTATCAATAACTTTTATAAGATCTTTTACAATTTTCATCTTTACAGTCATAATCCATTCCTTTATCTTATTTACCCTTATTATAGTATATATATAAGCTTTTCTCCATTTAAAATTTTGGAAGGCACTTTCTTCTAACAAACCACAATATGCCAAAAATCTAATGTGTGGCACTGATATATTCACCAGCCTGATCATATTTGATCATATTCTCTTTTTTGTTTTTTCGTTTGTTTTTATCTTTTTCTTTTTCTCTCTCTCTTTTTTTCTTTCTTTCCCTTTCTTTTCCCCCAGTTTCAGGTCTCCTTTGATTGGTTTAGTGTATATTTTTCTGGGGACATTGTTACACTGCTAGCATTTTGTTCTCTCATTCATCTATTCTCCTCTGGACAAAGACAAGACAGAAAAAATCACCTCAAAAAAAAAAGAAAAAGAGGCAGTACCGACTGCCAGGGCCCTAATGAATATGGACATTATTAAGATGTTGGAACTAGCATTCAGAATGACGATTTTAAAGACACTAGCTGGGCTTGAAAAAAGAATGGAAGATATTAGAGAAACTCTTTCTGGAGAAATAAAAGAAGTAAAATTTAAACAAGTCGAAATCAAAAAGGGTATTAATGAGGTGCAATCCAAAATGGAGGCTCTAACTGCTAGGATAAATGAGGCAGAAGAGAGAATTAGTAATATAGATGACCAAATGATGGAAAATAAAGAAGCTGAGAAAAAGAGAGATAAAAAACTACAGGATCATGAGGGCAGAATTTGAGAGATAAGTGATACCATAAATGAAACGACATTAGAATAATTGGGATCCCAGAAGAGAAGAGAGAGAGGGGCAGAAGGTATAGTGGAGCAAATTATAGCAGAGAGCTTCCCTAATGTGGGGAAGGAAACAGGCATCAAAATCCAGGAGGCACAGAGAACCCCCCTCAAAATCAATAAAATAGGTCAACACCCCGACATCTAATAGTAAAACTTAGGAGTTTCAGAGACAAAGACAAAATCATGAAAACAGCTCGCGACAAGAGATCTGTAACCTTCAATGGTAGAAACAATAGATTGGCAACAGACCTATCCACAGAGACCTGGCAGGCCAGAAAGGAGTGGCATGATATCTTCAGAGCACTAAACAGGAAAAATATACAGCCAAGAATACTATATCCAGCTAGGCTGTCATTGAAAATAGAAGGAGAGATAAAAAGCTTCAAGAGAACCAAAACTAAAGGAATTTGCAAACATGAAACCAGCCCTCCAAGAAATATTAAAAGGGGTCCTCTAAGCAAGGAGAGAGCCTAAAAGTAACATAGACCAGAAAGGAACACAGACAATACACAGTAACAGTCACCTCACAGGCAATACAATGGCACTAAATTCATATCTTTCAATAGTTACCCTGAATGGAAATGGGCTAAATGCCCCAATCAAAAGACACAGGCTATCAGATTGGATAAAAAAAACAAGACCCATCGAATTGCTGTCTGCAAGAGACTCATTTTAGACCCAAAGAGACCCCCAGATTGAAAGTGAGGGGGTCAAAACATTTACCACACTAATGGACACCAAAAGAAAGCTGGGGTTGCAATCCTTATATCAGACAAATTAGATTTTAAACCAAAGACTCTAATAAGAGATGAAGAAGGACACTATATCCTTCTTAATGGGTCTATCCACCAAGATCTAAGAATTGTAATTATCTATGCCCCTAACATGGGAGCAGCCATTTATATAAGCCAATTAATAACAAAAGAAAAAAGAAACACCTTGACAACAGTACAATATTAGTGGAGGACTTTAACACCCCTTCACTGAAATGGACAGATCATCTAAGCAAAAGATCAACAAGGAAATAAAGACTTTAATGACACACTGAGGGGTGCCTGGGTGGCTCAGTCATTAAGCATCTGCCTTCAGTTCAGGTCATGATCCCAGGGTCCTGGGATCAAGCCCTGCATCTGGCTCCCTGCTCGGCGAGAAGCCTGCTTCTCCCTCTCCCACTGCCCCTGCTTGTGTCCCCTCTCTCACTCTGTCTCTCTCTGTCAAATAAATAAAATAAATATTTAACAAATATAAATAAATAAATAAATAAATAAATACGTAAGTAGATGACACACTGGAGCAAATGGATTTCACAGATATATTCAGAATATTCTATCCCAAAGCAAAAGAATACATATTCTTCTCTAGTGCCCATGGAACATTCTCAAGAATAGATCACATCCTAGGTCACAAATCAGGTCTCAGCTGGTATCAAAAGATTGGGATCATTCCCTACATATTTTCAGACTGCAATGCTTTGAAACTAGAACTCAGTCACAAGAGGAAAGTTGGAAAGAACTCAAATACATGGAGGCTAAAGAGCATCATACTAAAGAATGAAGGGGTCAACCAGGATATTAAAAAAATTCATGGAAACCAATGAAAATGAAAACATAATTTTTCAAATCTTTGGGATGCAGCAAAGGCAGTCCTAAGAGGAAACTATATAGCAATACAAGCCTTTCTCAAGAAACAAGAAAGGTCTCAAATACACAACCTAACCCTACACCTCAAAGAGCTGGAGAAAAAATAGCAAATTAAGCCTAAACCCAGCAGGAGAAGAGAAATAATAAAATAAAGATCAGAGCAGAAATCAATGAAATAGAAAACAGAAGAACAGTAGAATAGATCAACGAAACTAGGGGCTGGTTCTTTGAAAGAATTAACAAGATTGATAAACCCCTGGCCAGACTTATCAAAAAGAAAAGAGAAATGACCCAAATAAATAAAATCATGAATGACAAAACCAACACCAAAGAACTACAAACCATTATAAAAACATATTATGAGCAAATATATGCCAACCAATTAGATAATCTGGAAGAAATGGATGCATTCCTAGAGATGTATCAACTACCAATACTGAACCAGGAAGAGATAGAAAACCTGAACAGATCTATGACCACTAAGGAAACTGAAGCAGTAATAAAAAATCTCCCAACAATCAAATGCCCATGGCCAGATGGCTTCCCAGGGGAATTCTACCAAACATTTAAAGAAGAATTAATACCTGTTCTCCTGAAACTGTTCCAAAAAATAGAAATGGAAGGAAAACTTCCAAACTCGTTTTATGAGGCCACCATTACCTTGATTCCAAACCAGAGAAAGACCCCATCAGAAAGAATTACAGACCAATATCCTTGCTGAACATGGATGCAAAAATTCTCACCAAAATACTAGCCAATAGGATCCAACAATACATTAAAGGGATTATTCACCACGACCAAGTGGGATTTATTTCTGGGCTGCAAGGTTGGTTCAACATCCGCAAATCAATCAATGTGATACAATACGTTAATAAAAGAAAGAACAAGAACCATATGATTCTCTCAATGGATTCAGAAAAAGCATTTGACAAAGTACAGCATCCTTTCTTGTTCAAAACTCTTCAGAATATTGGGATAGAGGGCACATGCCTCAATATCATAAAAGCCATCTATGGAAAACCCACAGCGAATCATTCTCAATGGGGAAAAATTAAGTGATTTCCTCTTAAGGTCAGGAGCATGGCAGGGATGTCCACTATCATCACTGTTATTCAACATGGTATTAGAAGTCCTATCCACAGCTGGGGATGTGGAGAAAGGGGAACCCTCCTACACTGTTGGTGGGAATGCAAGCTGGTGCAACCACTCTGGAAAACAGTATGGAGGTTCCTCAAAAAGTTGAAAATAGAGCTACCATACGACCCAGCAATTGCACTACTGGGTATTTACCACAAAGATACAAATGTAAGGATCCGAAGGGGTACGTGCACCCCAATATTTATGGCAGCAATGTTCACAATAGCCAAACTGTGGAAGGAGCCAAGATGCCCATCGACAGATGAATGGATAAAGAAGAAGTGGTATATATATATATATACAATGGAATATTATGCAGACATCAAAAGGAATGAAATCTTGTCATTTTCAATGATGTGGATGGAACTGGAGGGTATTATGCTGATCGAACTAAATCAATCAGAGAAAGACATGTATCACATGACCTCACTGATATAAGGAAATCTTAATCTCAGGAAACAAACTGAGTGTTGCTGGAGTGTTGGGGGTTCGAGGGATGGGTGGCTGGGTAATAGACATTGGGGAGGGAATGTGCCATGGTGAGTGCTGTGAATTTTGTGAGTGTTGAATCACAGACCTGTACTTATGAAACAAATAATACATTATATGTTAAAAAAAAGTAGAAGATAGCAGGAGGGGAATAATAAAGGGGGTGATTCGGAGGTGGAGAAGAACCATGAATGACTATGGATGCTGAGATACAAAGTGAGGGTTCTAGAGGGGAGGGGGTGGGATGAGTTAGCCTCTTATCCTGAGCTGCTTTCAGAATTTTCCCTTTGTCTCTGAGACTCGTAAGTTTTACTATTAGATGTTGGGGTGTCGACCTATTTTTATTGATTTTAAGAGGGGTTCTCTGTGCCTTCTTCATTTTGATGCTTGTTTCCTTCCCCAAATTAGGGAAGTTCTCTGCTATAATTTGCTCCAATATACTTTCTGCCCCTCTCTCTCTTTAGTCTTCTTCTGGGATCCCAATATTCTAATGTTGTTTTGTCTTATGGTATCACTTATCTCTCGAATTCTGCCCTCGTGATCCTGTAGTTGTTTATCTCTCTTTTTCTCAGCTTCTTTATTTTCCATCATTTGATCTTCTATATCACAAATTCTCTCTTCTGCCTCATTTATCCTAGTAGTTACAGCTTCCATTTTTTATTGCACCTCATTAATAGCCTTTTTGATTTCGACTTGGTTAGATTTTAGTTCTTTTATTTCTCCAGAAAGGGTTTCTCTAATATTTTCCATGCTTTTTTCAAGCCCAGCTTGTATCTTTAAAATCATCATTCTGAACTTTAGTTCCAACATCTTACTAATGCCCATATTGATTAGGTCCTTGGCAGTCGGTATTGCCTCTTGTTCTTTTTTTGAGGTGATTTTTTTTCATCTTGTCATTTTGTCCAGAGGAGAATAGCTGAATGAGAGAACAAAATGCTAACAGGGTAACAATGTCCCCAGAAAATATACACTAAACAAATCAGAAGAGCCCTGAAACCGGGGGAAAAGAAAGGGAAGGAAAGAAAAAAGAAAAAAAAAGAAAAAGATAAAAAAAACAAAAACAAAACAAAACAGAATATGATCAGATATGATCAGGCTGATGCATAGATCAGTGCCACACACTGGATTTTGTGCGTATTGTGGTCTGTTAGAAGAAAGTGCCTCCCAAAATTTTAAGGAAAGAAAAATTTATATATGTACAAAAATAAGGGTTAATATGATGGAGGGATGGATTATGAGTATAACAATGAAAATTATAAAAGATTTTATAAAAGGAATTGATAAGATAAGAAGTTGTTTGAAAAAAGTAAGAAGACGATTTGAAAAAAAAAGGGGGGGGGAAGAGAATGTGATCAGGCAGGAGACCTGAACAAAGAGATACACTAGAGATTTAGGGTATATTTTGACCTGTTAGAAGAAACTGTATCCCAAAATTTTAAAGAGAGAACAAAAATACCAAAAATAAGGTTAACTACTATGAAGAGATAGAATATGACTCTAAAAATGAAAAATAAAAAAGATTTTTTAAAAAAGGTATTGATAAGCATGAGAGACTATGGACTCTGAGAAACAAACAGGTTTTAGAGGGGAGGGGTGTGGGGGGATGGGTTAGCCTAGTGATGGGTATTAAGGAGGGCATGTATTGCGTGGAGCACTGGGTGTTATAGGAAAACAATGAATCATGGATCACCACATCAAAAACTAATTATGTATTGTATGGTGACTAACATAATATAATAAAATTTTAAAAATTAAAGAAAAAATTTGTAGTTCATATTATTCAGCCTTCAGAAACAATGAATACCCACCATTTGCATCAACATGGATGGACCTGAAGGAGATTATGCTAAGTGAAATAAGTCAAGCAGAGGAAGACAATCATTATGGTTTCATCCATATGTGGAACATAAGGAATAGCATAGAGGACCACAGAAGAAGGGAAGGGAAATGGAATGGGAATAAATCAGAAAGGGATACAAACCATGAAAGACTCTGCACTTGGGGAAACAAACTTTGGATTACAGAATAGAAGGGGTGGAGGGATGGGGTGACTGGGTAATGGGTATTAAGGAAGGCAGGTGTAGTGATGAGCACTGGGTGTTACACACAACTAATGAATCATTGAACACTATATGAAAAACTAGTGATGTATTATATGTTGGCTAATTGACCATAATAAAAAAAGAATACAGCTGGTGTCATTTTTTTTAATCCACAATTTTTTTTTTAAATCCCAGCAGGCACTATATTTGTGCTTTCCCTCTACATTGCTAAAGCTGGCAGGTACCATCTTCTTTGTTTGTTTGTTTGTTATCCTCAGCAGGTGCCATAGCACCAATATCTCCCAGATGGGAGCTTACAAATACGTCTGGTGAACCAGGTTTATTGTCGGATGCCTTAGTATTGTCCAACATGTCTTATGCTTTCAGTCCCACATAACTGTGTGTATTTGAATACTTTAAAATTTATTTTCCAAGAGTCTAGCTTCCAATTGGGCTAAATCTATGCGATGACTGTGATCTCCTTTTTGGGGCACTGATAGATCTGGCACAATCTCAACAACTGGCAGCTATTACAAGTAAAATAGTTAGGTTTGGCAGTCATAAAGGTTCAAGATATAACAAAGATCTAGGATAGGTTGAACAATAAGGTTTACCACTGACATGGGCTACTCCTTCACTGAGACAGGTGGTTGTTTTATTTAATACATAGAAACAGAGTCAGACAAAATGAAATAAGAGAGGAATCTGTTTCACATTAAATAACAAGATAAAATCTCAGGAAAAAACCTTCATGAAACAGATAAGTAATTCTGAAAATTAATAACTCATTGGATTAGAGTTGGGATACTGGAAGGCAAGGCTGCAAGGGGGAAACAGTACCACTCAATGTCAATCTGAGGAATAACTGTCAATTACAAACTTCAACCGAAGAGTCTTCAACAGGAAAGAATCAATAATTATAAGTCCCAACAAGGAAAGTTGTACATTGCATCTCCTATAAGAAATTACACGTTCTGCATGGAGCACTGCATGTTATACGCAAACAATGAATCATGGAACACTACATCAAAAACTAATGATGTAATGTATGGTGATTAACATAACATGATAAAAATGTGTAAAATAAAAAAATTAAAAAATAATTTTAAAAAATCCATTACTCCTGCAACTCAGCCAATAAGAAACCATCATCACTCTGATCTCTTGCTTGCGTCCTATGGACTTTCATTCAAAACACTCCCTACAAACTTCCTCCTTCTCCAAAAAAATAACATTCATGTCCTTCATTTGTTGGACTTGACTATGGTTTTGCCACGGCTTGCATGTCCCAAACTACAATTTTCTACTCTTTCCGGATAAACCAATTTTACTGGTAAACTAATTGACTGTTTTATATTTAACATTATCTGGTGAATAGGCGTTGGATCCAAGGAAGATCCCCAACAACTCTGAGGATGGTGAGGAAACAGGTGCTAGTACATACTCATTGCTTTCTTGCCAACCCTGGAGTTTGATGATAATTTTTCTCCTGGATATTGAGATCTGCTGTCTTTGTGCTTTGATCTCAAGATTTATTTGTGAAATATTTTGAGGCTTTGTCCTTTCTGAGAGTACTTCTTTGGCCTTTGGTCTGATGCCTATTCAGAATGGGAGTGTTTTTGTCGGAATTGTGTTGGCCTGTGATCTGACTCATTTTGGGGACTAAGACTATTCTTGTTAGAACTGTGCCTGTTTGAACTCTGCTAGCCTTTGTTCCAAATTCTTTTTGGAACTGGACTGTTCTTATTGGACCTGTGTTAGCTTATTCAGTCCTTTAGAAGTGGGCTACTCCTACTGGCACTGTGCTGGCCTTTGGTCTGAATCCTTTTGGAACTGAGCTATTCCTGTTGAAACTGTGCCATTTAGGAATTTTTATATATTACTTTAGAGAAAAACCTACAAGAAATGGGATCCCAGCAATCATAATGCTTTGAAGGTGGCCTTACTTCTGGGACCCTGTTTGGCTTTATGTTTAAAACCTGCAGTCCTTCATCATGGGTATTGCTAAGTAAATGCATCACCTTAACCAAAAGTAATTTAGAACTCCAAAGACCATATTGGGACAATTTTGTTGTTCCCAAACATTTCTCAAAACTGAATAAGACAGCCATGCCCCTAAAATTGTCAGAAGTCATCAGCATTTTAATATTCCAAATTTTACCAGAAATCTAAAATTGCTTCTGCCAAATACATTGTCTAGACTAAGGCAAGAAAGCTAGAGAGGGAGGGAGGAGGAGAGGAAGGGAGGAAGAAAGGAAGAAAAGAAAGAAGAAAGAAAGAAAGAAGAAAGAAAGAAAGAAAGAAAGAAAGAAAGAAAGAAAGAAAGAGAAGGTAGGAAGGAAGGAAGGAGGAAAGGAAGGAAGGAAGGAAGGAAGGAAGGAAGGAAGGAAAAGAAGGAAAGAAAGGGAGAGAGAGGAAGGAAAGAAGGAAGAGAGGGAGGAAGGGAGGAAGGAAGTGAGGGAGAGAGGGAGGATGGGAAGGAGGAAGGGTAGGGTTCTGAGGCCTCTTTTTTTCCTCATTTCTTATCTTCGTTGTCTGAAGATGCATGGCAGCTGTCTTGTGCTCAGGCAGGCCCTACCTCCAGGACAATTAACTTCTACTCCCTCTGCACCACCCCCACGTCCTCTATCCCCTACTCTTTCATTCTAATCCTTTTACTGAACTTTCCTTTTCCTCCAAATATCTCCCTACTCTCTCCTCTCTTGAAATTATTAAAACTTGTATCTTTATTTTTATTTTTTTTTCACTATGTTTGTTTAGCCAACATATACTACATCATAAGGTTTTATTGAAGCGTTCAATGATTCATTAGTTGTGTATAACACCCAGTGCTCATCCGAACATATTATCTTCTTAATACCCAACACCTGGTTACCCCATCCCACCACCCCGCTCCCTTCTGTAACCCTCAGTTTGATTCCTGGAGTACAGAGTCTCTTATGGTTTGTCTCCCTCTCTGATTTCTTCCCAGTTTTCCTACACTTCCCCTGTGGTCCTCCATATTATTCCTTATGTTCCACATGTGAGTGAAACCATCTGCTTGACTTATTTCACTTAGCATAATCCCCTCCTCTTCCATCCATGTCAATGCAAATGGTGGTATTCATTATTTCTGATGGCCGAGTAATATCACATTGTATATATGTACCACATCTTCTTTATCCATTCCTCTGTTGAAGGGCATCTCCATTCCTTCCACAGTTTGGCTATTGTGGACATTGCTGCTATGAACATTGGGGTGCATGTGCCCCTTATTTTCACTACATCTGCATCTTTGGGGTAAATACCTAGTAGTGCAATTGCTGGGTCATAGGGTACCTCTATTTTTAACGCCTTGAGGAGCCTCCATACAGTTTTCCAGAGTGACTGTACCAACTTGCATTCCCTCCAAAAGTGCAAGAAGGTCACCCCGTCTCCACAAGCTCACCAACACTTGTTTCCTGTCTTGTTAATTTTTGCCATCCTAGCTGGTGTAAGGTGGTATCTCATTGTACTTTTCTGATGGTATTTTTGATTTGTATTTTTCTGATGGTTAGTGATGTTGAGTATTTTTTCATGTGTCTGTTAGCTATTTGTATGTCTCCTTTGGCGAAGTGTCTGTTCATGTCTTCTGCCCATTTCTTGAGTGGATAATTTGCTTTTTGGGTGTTGCGTTTGAGAAGTTCTTTATAGATTTTGGATATCAGCCCTTTATCTGAAACGTCATTTGCAAATATCTTCTCCCCTTCCCTGGGTTGCTTCTTAGTTTTGTTGACTGTTTCTTTTGTTCTGCAGAAGCTTTTTTATCTTGATGAAGTCCCAAGAGATCATTTTTTGCTTTTGTTTCCCTTGCCTTTAGGAAAGCCCACAGCGAATATCATTGTCAATGGGGAAAAACTGAGAACTTTTCCCTTAAGGTCAGGAACACGAAATTGATGCCCACTATCATCACTACTGTTCAACATAGTACTAGAAGTCCTAGCCTCAGCAATCAGACAACAAAAAGAAATAAAAGGCATTCAAATTAGCAAAGAAGTCAAACTCTCTATTTGCAGATGATATGATACTTTATGTGGAAAACTCAAGAGATTCCACCCCCAAATTACTAGAACTCATACAGCAATTCAGCAACGTGGCAGGATACAAAATCAATACACAGAAATCAATTGCATTTCTATACACTAACAATGTGACTAAAGAAAGAGAATTTAAGGAATCAATTCCATTTACAACAGCTCCTAAAATCATAAAATACCTAGGAATAAACATAACCAAAGAGGTAAAGGATCAGTACTCTAGAAACTACCAAACTCTTATGAAAGAAATTGAGGAAAATGCAAAGATGGAAAAATATTCCATGCTCATCGATTGGAAGAATAAACACTGTGAAAATGTCTATGCTGCCCAGAACAATTTACATTTTCAATGCAATCCCTATCAAAATAACATCTACATTTTTCACAGAGCTAGAACAAACAATCCTAAAATTTGTGTGGAACCAGAAAAGACACTAAATCACCAAGAGAATGTTGAAATAGAAAACCAAAGCTGGGGGCACCACAATTCCGGACTTCAAGCTCTATTACAAAGCTGTGATCATCAAGACAGTACGGTATTGGCAAAAACTAAAACAAAAACAAAAAACAAACAAACAACAACAAAAAAAACAAACACATAGATCAATGGAAAGAATGGAGACCCGAGAAATGGACCCTCAACTCTATGGTCAACTAATCTTCAACAAAGCAGGAAAGAACATCCAATGGAAAAAAGACAGTCTCTTCAATAAAGGGTGCTGGGAAAACTGGACAGCCACTCGCAGAAGAATGAAACTAGACCATTCTCTTACACCATACGCAAATATAAATTCAAAATGGATGAAAGACCTCAATGTAGGACAGGAGTCCATCAAAATCGTAGAGGAGAACATAGACAGTAACCTCTTTGACATTGGACACAACAACTTTTTTCAAGGTAAAACCTGTATATTTAAAGTTAGATTTTATGAGAATTCAAATAGCCTCCCAAATTTTGTTATGTTCCCTGAACTAAGTCCAAATGGTGAACCATTTTAAAGAGTTTCCTGGGAGAGTTTAGAAGATGGTAGAAGAGTAGGGGACCTCGTTTCATCTGGTCCCCTGAATTTTGTTTAAAGATTTTATTTATTTATTTGACACAGAGTGAGAGAGAGCAAGAGAGGGAACACAAGCGGGTTGAGGGGAGAAGCAGGCTTCCCGCAGAGCAGGGACCCCGACGTGGGGCTCGATCCCAGGACCCTGGGATCATGACCCAAGCCAAAGGCAGACGCCCAGTGACTGAGCCACCCAGGCACCCCTGGTCCCCTGAATTTAACTGGATATCTATCAAACCATTCTGAATACCCATGAATTCAGCCTGAGATGTAAGAAAATATATCTGAAACTCTACAAGTAGAAAAGCGACTGCTTCTTGCAAGGTAGGAGGAGTGGAGATGTGAATCTGTGGGGAGATATTGGAAGATAAATGGAGGATGGAGGAAGCATCAATAAGCTGGCTACCAGAAAGTGACATATCCCCAGAGGACAAAATCGGAACCCTTAGAAATCTGCTCCAGTGAGGGGCATCCCTTTTTGAAAGGGGATCAGGTGATGAAAAGGGCAGAATCCTAGGTGGGTCATTGTGGTCTCAGGATTGCAGGAGTCACAGAATAAATGGGGGTCCCTGAAGCAGTAGAGTTCCAAGCAGTGGGGTGGGGAAACTGGTTATAGTCAGCAAGCCCGGGAGGGAAATTTCAGCTCATGTTGCAATAAATCGTGAGCCAGGAGGTCAGGTGACTGCTCTTTACCTAAGCACCCTGAAAAGGATTGGAAAACACAGTCCATTTGTTGTACCCCAGAAGGGGGAAATGGGTGCATCCATGATTGGGCAACATCTCTCAGCATGGCAGACTCAGAAAGGACAGTAGGGCAACACCCTCCACAGCAGTGGAGCACGGTACACGCATGAGCCCACATCCGCTCTCAATCCTAGGACACACAAAGGGCAGTGACTCAGGTCCCTTGGACTCCCCCCAGGAGGATTACACTGGGCACACACCACAAGAGTCTGTGGAGTTTGGCACACACAAAAGTGAAAACTTTGTCTCAGAGGGTTTATTGAAGAGGTGAGAACTTCGATCTTTCAGCTCGGGGTCCAGATATCAGTGCAGGGTTATTTTTATTCTGATCCTCTAAAGAGGCGCAAAAAGCCTTCAGGGAATAAAAGCCACACAGAGCATCTTGGGGACTAGGAAAGATGGTGGAGGAGTAGGGGACCCTATTTCAACTGCTCCCCGGAATTGAGCTGGATATCTACCAGACCACTCAGTGCCCACGAAACCAGACTGAGATGTAAGAAGATCTGAATCTTTACAAATAGAATATCGCAGGCGGTTGGTTTTGAACTAGGAAGCAGGGAGCCCTGATTCCACAGGCAGATATCGGAGGATAAATGGCAGCGGGAGGGTGCCTGGCCGGGGGGATTCTACACCGCCGGTGAGCAACAGCCTCTCTCGCTGGGGACGGGGCACAGACTAGCAGACTGGTAGCGATGGGGAAAGGACTTTAGGGCAGTCCCTGGGGCAGAAACTCGGAGAGGTGGGGTTGTGTGTGTGAACTGGGAGCGGCTGGTGGTTTTAGAAACATAAAAGGCAGAGACGTGCTCCGACCTGGAGGCAGGACTGGGGGCACTGCTGAGTGGCGCACAACCCAGGACGCTGCAGATTATAGCAGCATAGACAGAAATGGAGACAATGTGGCCTGGAGAGCTCACTGAAGAACAGCCTGCGATCTCTCTGCTCTGAGGCAGAGGGTTGGAAACAGTCTCTTTGGCTCTGACTTGTGGAAGATACACGGAAAGCTGCCAGGGAAAGACACCAGAGAACAAAAGTCCCAAAACCTGATTCCGCTGAGCCCATCCCCCGCCACAGGGAGTCAGGGCAACTCCCCCCAAACAGGGTTGCCTGAGTAACAGCGTGGCAGGCCCCTCCCCCAGAAGATAGACTAGGAAAAGAAGAGGCCAGCAACCCTAAGGTCCCAAGAGAACAGGGGTATCTTGCTTGGTTTCTGGTCAATAATATGGACTCTATACATTCCATCAAATACCCATCAACAGAATGACTAGGAGGAGGAACCCCCAAAATAGAAAAGATACAGAGATTATGACTTATACTGCAGATTTTAAAATGGATGCAGATATAACCAATGTTGGAGATGGAATTCAGGCTAGCAATTGTGAAGACAATGGCTAGAGTGGAGAAATCAATTAATGGCAACATAGAGTCTCTAAGGGCAGAAATGAAAGCTGAATTGGCAGAACTTAAAAATGCTATCAATGAGATCCAATCCAATCTAGATAATCTAACAGCTAGGGAAAGTGATGCAGAACGAATAAGCGACCTAGAAGACAATATAAAGATAAAAAGGGAAAAAAAGAGGTCAGGGAAAAACAACTCAGAATCCATGAAAATAGAATCAGAGAAATAAGTGACACCATGAAGCGTTCCAATGTCAGAATAATTGGAATCCCGGAGGGAGTGGAGAGAGAGAGAGGACAAGAAGATGTATTTGAGCAAATTGTAGCTGAAAACTTCCCTAATCTGGGGAATGAAACAAACATTCGTGTCCTAGAGGCAGAGAGGACACCTCCCAAGATCAAGGAAAACAGGCCAACGCCCCTGCTAGTAATAGTAAAACTTGCAAATCTTAGAAACAAGGAAACCATCTTAAGGGCAGTTAGGGGGAAGAGATTCCTTAGGTACACAGGGAGGAACATCAGAAGAACGTCAGACCTATCCACAGAGACCTGGCAAGCCAAAAAGGCCTGGCAAGACATATTCAGGGTACTAAATGAGAAGAACATACAGCCAAGAATATTTTATCTGGCAAGGCTTTCATTTAGATTGGAAGGAGAGACGCAGAGCTTCCATGACCAGAAGAAACGGAAAGAATATGTGACCACTAAGCCAGCCCTGCAAGAAATATTAAGGGGGGTATATAAAAGGAGAAAGACCCCAAGAGTGATATACAACAGACATTTACAGGGACAATCTATAAAAACAATATCTTCACAGGGAACATGATGACAATTAATTCATATATTTCAACAATCACTCTCAACATGAATGGCCTAAATGCTCCCATAAAATGGCATAGGGTTGCAGATTGGATAAAAAGACAGGACCCATCCATATACTGCCTACAAGAGACTCATTTTGAACCTAAAGATACATCCAGACTGAAAGTGAAGGGATGGAGATCCATCTTCCATGCCAGCAGACCTCAAAAGAAAGCTGGGTTAGCAATTCTTATATCAGACAAATTACATTTTAAACTAAAGTCTATAATTAGAGACACAGAAGGACACTATATCATTCTTAAAGGGTCTATCCAACAAGAAGATCTAACACTTGTAAATATCTATGCCCCCAATATGGGAGCAGCCATCTACATAAGCCAACTGCTAACCAAAATAAAGAGTCATATTTATAAAAATACGTTAATTGTAGGAGACATCAATACTCCACTTTCAGCAATGGACAGATCATCTAAGCAGAAAACCAACAAGGGAACAACAGCTTTGAATGATACACTGGATCAGATGGACCTCATAGATATTTACAGAAATTCCACCCTAAAACAACAGAATACTCATTCTTCTCAAGGGCACATGGAACTTTCTCCAGAACAGACCACATATTGGGTCACAAATCAGGTGTCACCCGATACCAAAAGACTGAGATTATTTCCTGCATAATCTCAGACCACAGTGCTATAAAACTGGAACTCAATCACAAGAAAAATTTTGGCAAAAATGCAAACAATTGGAAGCTAAACCCACTCTGCTCAAGAATGTTTGGGTCAACCAGGAAATCAAAGAAGAACTTAAAAAATTCATCGAAACCAATTAGAACGAGAACACATTTGTCCAAAATCTATGGGATACTACAAAAGCGGTCCTAAGGGGAAAATACATAGCCATCCAAGCCTCACTCAAAAAAATAGAAAAATCCCAAAATCAGCAACTAACTCTACACCTTGCAGAACTCGAGAAAAAGCAAAAAACGATGTCTAAGCCATGCATTAGAAGAGAAATAATTAAAATTGAAGCAGAGATCAATGAATTAGAAACCAGAAACACAGTAGATCAGTTCAACAAAACTAAAAGTTGTTTCTTTGAAAGAATTAATAAGATCGATAAACCACTGGCCATACTTATCCAAAAGAAAAGAGAAAGCACCCAAATTAATAAAATTATGAATGAAAAGAGAGAAATCACGACTAACACCAAGGAAATAGAAACAATTATTAGAAATTATTATCAACAACTATATGCCAATAAACTGAGCAATCTGGATGAAATGGAGGCCTTCCTGGAAACCTATAAGCTGCCAAGACTGAAACAGGAAGAAATTGACAACCTGAATAGGCCAATAACCGTAATGAGATTAAAGCAGTGACCAAAAACCTCCCAAAAAACAAGAGTCCAGGGCCTGACAGAATCCCTGGGAATTCCAGCAAACATTCAAAGAAGAAATACTACCTATTCTACTGAAGCTGTTTCAAAAAATAGAAACAGAAGGAAAACTTCCAAACTCATTATGAAGCTAGCGTTACCTTAATCCCCAACTCAGTCAAAGACCCCATCAAAAAGGAGAATTTCAGACCGATATCCCTGATGAATATGGATTCCAAAATCCTCAACAAAATCTTAGCTAATAGGATCCAACAATACATAAAAAGGATCCTCCACCATGACCAAGTGGGCTTTATCCCCGGGATGCGAGGGTGGTTCAACATTCACAAATCAATCATTGTGATAAAACACATTAATAAGAGGAGGGAGAAGAATCATATGGTCCTCGCAATTGATACAGAAAAAGCATTTGACAAAAGAAAACATCCTTTCCTGATTAAAACTCTGCAGAGTATAGGGATAGAGGGAACATTCCTCAAGTTCATAAAATCCATCTAAGAAAAACCCACAGCGAATATTATCCTCAATGGGGAAAAACTGAGAGCCTTTCCCTTAAGATCAGGAACACGTCAAGGATGCCCACTTTCACCACTATTGTTCAATATAGTACTAGAAGTCCTAGCAACAGCAATCAGACAACAAAAAGAAATAAAAGGTATTCAAATTGGCAAAGAAATCAAACTCTCTCCTTTCACAGACGACATGATACTTTATGTGGAAAATCCAAAAGACTCCACCCCCAAATTACTAGAACTCATACAGCAATTCAGTAATGTGGCAGGATACAAAATTAATGCACAGAAATCACGTGCTTTCTTATACACTAACAATGCAACGGTAGAAATAGAAATTAGAGAAATGATTCCATTTACAATACCACCAAAAAACATAAGATACCTCGGAATAAACCTAACCAAAGAGGTAAATGATCTATACTCTAGGAACTACAGAACACTCATGAAAGAAATTGAAGAAGACCAAAAAGATGGAAAAATATTCCCTGCTCATGGATTGGAAGAATAAACATTGTTAAAATGTCTATGCAACCCGGAGCAATCCATACCTTCATTGCCATCCTGATCAAAATTCCAATGACATTTTTCAAAGTGCTGGAACAAACAATCCTAAAATTTGTATGGAATCAGAAAAGATCCCGAATCACTAAGGAAATTTTGAAAAAGAAAAACAAAGCTGGGGGCATCACGTTGCCCGATTTCAAGCTATATTACAAAGCAGTGATCACCAAGACAGCATGGTACTGGCACAAAAACAGACATATAGACCAATGGAATAGAATAAAGAACCCAGATATGGACTCTCAACCCTATGGTCAAATAATCTTTGACAAAGCAGGAAAAAATATGCACTGGAAAAAAGACAGTCTCTTCAAAAATGGTGCTGGGAAAATTGGACAGCCACATACAGAAGAATGAAACTCGACCATTCTCTAATACCATTCACAAAGATAAACTCAAAATGGATGAAAGACCTCAATGTGAGACAGGAATCCATCAAAATCCTAGAGAACATAGGCAGTAACCTCTTTGACATCTCCCACAGCAACTTTTTTCAAGATATATCTCCAAAAACTAGTGAAACAAAAGCAAAAGTGTAATTTTGGAACTTCATCAAGATAAAAAGCTTCTGCACAGCAGAGGAAACAGTCAACAAAACAAAGAGGCAACCCACAGAATGGTAGAAGATACTTGCAAATGACACTACAGCTAAAGGGCTGGTGTTCAAGATCTATAAAGAACTTCTCAAACTCAACTCCCAAGATACAAATAATGAAGTCATAAAACGGGCAGAAGATATGAAAAGACACTTCCCTGAAGAAGACATACAAATGAAAAAATGTTCATCATCAGTAGCCATCAGGGAAATTCAAACCAAAAGCACATTGAGATACCACCTTACACCAGTTAGAATGGCAAAAATAGACAGGGAAAGAAACAACAAATGTTGGAGAGATTGTGGAGAAAGGGGATCCCTCTTACACTGTTGGTTGGAATGCAAGTTGGCACAGTGACTTTGGAAAACAGCATGGCGGTGCCTCAAAATTTAAAAATAGAGCTACCCTATGACCCAGCCATTGCACTCCTGGGTATTTACTGCAAAGACACAGATGTAGTGAAAAGAAGGTCCATATGCACCCCAATGTTCATAGCAGCAATATCCGCAATAGCCAAACTGTGGAAAGAGCCGAGATGCCCTTCAACAGTTGAATGGATAATGAAGATGTGGTCCATATATACAATGGAATATTACTCAGCCATCAGAAAGGATGAATACCCAACTTTTACATCAGCATGGATGGGGCTGGGGGATATTATGCTAAGTGAAATAAGTCAAGCAGAGAAAGTCAATTATAATACATTTTCACTTATTTGTGTAACATAAGGAAGAGCATGGAGGACACTTGGAGAAGGAAGGGAAAAATGAGGGGGAGGAATTGGAGGGAGAGATGAACCATGAGAGACTATGGACTCTGAGAAATAAACAGGGTTTTAGAGGGGAGGGGGGGGGATGGGTTAGCCCCGTGATGGGTATTAAGGAGTGCACATACTGCATGGAGCACTGGGTGTTATACGAAAACAATGGATCGTGGATCACTACATCCAAAACTAATGATGTATTGTATGGTGACTAACATAACATAATAAAATTAAAATAAATAAATAAATAAATAAATAAATAAATAAATAAATAAATAAAATTAAAAAAAAAATCCACACAGAGGGCCAGCTTACACTGAGCTCAGCCCCTGCAAGGGGAAGTTCAACTCCACCCAGGGAAAGACACCTGAGACACAGCATAGGAGGCCCCTTCCCCAGAATACGATATGGAAAAACCGGTGAAAGTAAGTTACAGATCCACAAGAGTATAAACTCCAGTGCCCGGGGAAAATAGTATCTTGAGCTCAAGATTTTTTCTCATAATTCATTTATCTTTCCCTGACCTCTTTTTTTCCCTTTTTATCTATTATATTGTCTTCTAGGTCGCTTATTCGTTCTGCATCACTTACCCTAGCTGTTAGATTATCTAGATTGGATTGGATCTCATTGATAGCATTTTTAAGTTCTGCCAATTCAGCTTTCATTTCTGCCCTTAGAGACACTATGTTGCCATTAATTGATTTCTCCATTCTAGCTATTGTCTTCACAATTGCTAGCCTGAATTCCATCTCTGACATCTTGGTTATATCTGTATCCATTTGTAAATCTGTGGCATAAGTCATTATCTCTGAGTCTTTTCTATTTTGGGGTTTCCTCCTCCTAGTGATTCTGTTGATGTGTGTTTGAGGGAATATATAGAGTCCAGATTATTGACCAGAACCCAAGCAAGGTGCACCTGTTTTCTCGGGACCTTAGAGTTGCTGGCCTCTTTTTTCCCCAGCCTGTCTTCTGGGGGAGTGGCCTGCCACACTGTTACTCAGGCAGCCCTGTTTGGGAACAGTTGCCTTGCCGCCTTTGGCAGGAGATGGGCTCGGTTGGCATCAGTTTTGGGGGCTTTTGTTCTCTGGCGGATTTCCTTGGTGGCTTTCCACGTCTCTTCTGTGAGTCAGAGCAGAAGAGACTGTTTGCAACCTTTTGTCTCAGAGCAGAGTGATCGAAGTCTGTTCTTCAGTGAGCTCTCCGGGCCACATTGTCTCTGTTTCTGTCCGTGCTCCTATAAACTGCAGCATCCTGTGTTGTGCGCCCCTCTGCAGTGCTCCCAGTTCTGCCTTCAGGTCGGGGCACGTCTCTGCCCTTTGTGCTTCTAAAACCACCAAGTTCTCCTAGTTCACATGTGTGACCCCGCTGCTCTGGTTTTCCACCCCGCGGGCTGCCCTAAAGTCCTTTTCTTGCCACTACCGGTCTGCGAGTCTGTGTCCCATTCCCAGCAAGGGAGGCTGTCACTCAACGGTGGTGTAGGATCCCCCTGGCCAGGCACCCTCCCGTTTCCGTTTATCATCCAATATCTGCCTGCAGAATCACAGCTCCCCATTTTGTACCTCAAAACCAACCACCTGCATTATTCTGTTTGTAGAGATCCAAATTTTCTTTTTTTTTAAGATTTTATTTATTTATTTGAGAGAGTGCGAGAATGAGAGATAGAAAGTACGAGAGGGAAGAGGGTCAGAGGGAGAAGCAGACTCCCTGCTGAGCAAGAAGCCCGATGTGGGACTTGATCCCAGGACTCCAGGATCATGACCTGAGCCAAAGGCAGTCGCTTAACCAACTGAGCTACCCAGGCGCCCAAGATCCAGATTTTCTTACATCTCAGGCTGATTTTGTGGGTGCTCAGAATGGTCTGGAAGATATTCAGCTCAATCCCAGGGACCAGTTGAAATAGGTTCCCCTACTCTTCCGCCATTTTTCCTCTCCCCCATAAGCCCTTTCTCTGACTGGAGTCTCACTGTGACGTTTTGAATCCTGAAAGCAATGTCAGTTCATGTCCAATGTACGGTAGTCCTAGAATTGTATGATTATTTCCCCCCCAATTTGTAGTTGCCCTGTAAAATGCAGTAGGTCCTTTTAAGGAAGACTGGAAAACATAAAGTATATCTATATTTTTAGTGTATCGTGTTCTTTGATCCAGGGCATCTGGCTATCCCTTCATTCAAGTGCCTCTGGGTCTGTAGATAGGCTCAAGTCTGCAGTTTATTAATGGACTGAGATTCTCTATTTTATTGTTGAAGTTAGGTTTTTGTTAATACAACATAGATCTTTTCTGCTGATACAGATCAAGTAAGATTTTTTATTTATTTATTTTACAGAAAGAAACTTAAGCAGACTCAGAGTTCAGAGCCCAATGAAGGGCTTGGTCTCATGACCACGAGATCACTACCTGAGCTAGAACCAAGAGTCAGATGCTTAACTGACTGCACCACCCAGGTGCCCCCAGGTCAAGTAAGAATTCAGTAGGCTTCCTATATCATTTGCTTCTAGAAAAACCATGACTAACTAGCCAATACCGTAGGTCTGTGAAAACCAGACTATTCCGAGTACTGACTCTGCTATCCATTACAGTAACTACACCTACTTTGCCTATGGCAATTGAGTGATCCCATGTGGCTATTGCCATCCCAGTATCCAATAACCCCCAAGGATTTAGATTCCAATTGTGTGGCTGTGGTTCCCACCTAAGTTTGTCGAAAGAGAAGAGAAATCACAAAGCTCATTACCAATGCTGGTGCTCCCCTCTCAATTTTTTTCCCAAGGTACTGGTGAAAGACATGTCTTCTGAACATTCCCAGTGTGAGTAATGGGAATGTTATATGAAAAAAATCTACTAATATGCAAAACCTACTCTATCATTTTGGTGTCTCTCAGATTTTCAATCCCGTCCACTATACTAAGCCAAGTGTGATCAGGCATTTCCATTTTGCTCAAGGTAGGCCCATCATTTGATCTGGGCTTTAGCCATCCATCCCAACAAACAGTTAGAACCCTTTCCAACTTCCTACATTGCAACATTAAATATGCAATCTCTGCCTCATTTACCTATATCAATAAATTTAGCAATGAACAAAATGAAAAGGCAACCTACAGAATGGAAGAAATATTTGCAAGTCATATATCTGAAAGGGATTTAATCTAAAATGTATAAAGAGCCCCTACAACTCAATTTCAGACAAATAATCTAAAAATGGGTAAAGGACCTGAAAAGGCAATTTATCTAAAGAAGACATTTAAATGGCTAACAAATACATTAAAAAGTGTTCAGCATCACTAATCATTTGGGAAAAGCAAATCAAAAACAATGAGATGGACTTCTGGGGAAGATGGTAGAGTAGGAAGTTCCTAAGCTCACCTTGCCCCATGGATACAACAAGATAACACCAACATCAATGTAAATAACCCAGAAAACAACCCAAAGCCTGGCAGAATAGACTCTAGCTAAATGTAAAGAAGAGACCACATCTAAGAGGGTAGGAAGCATAGAGATGGGGACAGGAGCTAAATGGACCTACAAGACTATATGTAGGAGAGAAGGACGTTATGGTTATGGAAATAGAAACAGACCCTCACACCAAGAATTTCAGGTATGGGGAGCCCCAATGAGGAAGAAAAATCCCCATAACATTTGGCTTTGAAAATCAGAGGGGCCGAATTTCTTGAGTTCTTACAATCAACAGGTCTTAAGACCTGAAACTTTAAAAATCAGTGGGCTCTTTCTGGGACAACAAACAGTCCCACTGAAATACAGTGTGGAAGAAGCGGTTTGAAAAAACGTCGGGGTATATGGGTAAGAGGTTTGTTTATTAATTTCAGTGTGTGTGCTGAAGGGGCAAGGACCTTTGGGGGACTTTCCAGGAACAAAGGGGCTGCCCCCCAAGCCTAACCACAGGGACACCTGTGGGAACCAGCACAGTGTCAATAATTTCCACCTAACTTGCTAACAGTGCACCCCATCCCAGTGTTTTCTGAGGACATGCTCCCTTCAGCCAGCCTCCACTCCAATTCTCCTCCCAAGCAGACCCAAACAAATCTTGCTAACACCGAATGCCCCAGGCTATGCTCTTCTGTGGATCTGGCCCCTCCAACCTCACCAGCCTCAGTCTGAAGCTGCTTCAGGTCTTCTTCCATAGCAGACCCATGCAATCCTTGCTAACACCACATATGCTGCTCCTGTACTCTCCTGGGAATTTACACTTCCATCCAGGTGGCAATTTTCTAAAGTGGCTCTAGGTCTCCTCCACACGAGACATATCCAACCTTGCTAATACCACCATCCCTGCCCCCTCATTCTTCCATCTGCCCCTTCCAATATGTTTTGGGCTCGATCCTATCCAAAGATGTGCTACAAGTCTGGCAGTATGTAAGCAACCCTAACAGGGGCCACCACCACTCCAGTGTGACTGCTGCTTCAGGGAGAGGGGAAGATAACCACACACCATTGGACTGTAGGCCCAGCAGTGGGCTGTGGATAGAGTGCTGGTTTGACTGCAGGTCCAGCTTCTCAGGGGCAAACAGAGGGAAAGTGCTCAGTAGTTCAGTGCTACTACATCTCTGACAAATGCCTAGTCTTACTCAACTCTAGCCCACAGAGGCCTCAGACTGACTCACAGACAACACAAGGACCAAACACTGCCCACAACAGGCAAAGAGAGCCATTGTAGATGACTGGACTGAAGGAAAAAGCAGCTGATCTACAACAGTAGGGCACAAGCATAACACAGTAGACACACTTGAAGCACCAAGTCTGGTCAACAGGGAACATTTCATTGAATGGCACTAAAGGACCTCTTCTTCATAAGATCACTACTTTCAAGAGCAGGAGACACAGTTGATATTCTTAAATATAAAATCAGACACAAAGAGTTTGACAAAATGAAGAGATAGAGGAAAATGTCTCAAGTGAAAGAACAGAAGAAAATCACAGTAAGAGAGCAAAACAAAACAGATATAAGTAATACGCCTGGTAAAGAACATAAAGATATGCACTGGACTTTAGAAAAGAGTGGACGACCTCAGTGAGACCCCCAACAAAGAGTTATAGAACATAAAAAAAAGAACCAATCAGAGATGAAAAACTCAATAACTGAAATTAAAGTACACTAGATGGAATCAATAGACTAGAAGAAGCAGAAGAATAAATCAGTGACCAGAGGAACAGAGTAATGGAAATCAATCAGGCTGAGCAGAAGAGAGAGAGAGAAAAAATGCTATCAAATGAAAATTAAATTAGGGAACTCAGTGTCACCGTCTAGTGTAATAACAATCACATAATAGGGATCCCAGGAGAAGAGAGAGAAATGGGGACAGAAATTTTATTTGAAGAAATAATAGATGAAAACATCCTGAATCAGGGGAAGGAAACAGAAATCCAGATCTGGGAGGCAAGAGAACTTCAACAAAATCAACCCAAGAAGGCCCACACCAATAAAAATAATAATAAAAATAACAAAAAGTATTGGGGCGCCTGGTTGGCTCTGTTGGTTAAGCATCCAACTCTTGATTTTGGCTCAGATCATGATCTCAGGGTCATGGGATTGAGCGCTACATCAGGCTCTGTGCTCAGTGTGGTCTGCTTGAGATTCTCATTCTCCATCTCCTTCTACCCTTCCCCCTGCTCTCTCTCTCTCAAAAAATAAATAAAATAAAACAATAAATATAAATACATAAAATGACAAAATGTCGTGATAAAGAGAGAATTTTAAAAGCAGTAAGAGAAAACAAAACAAACAAACAAAGAAACAAACAAAAACTGTTAAATACGGGGGGGCGGAGCAAGATGGCGGAGGAGTAGGAGACCTAGATTTCGTCTGGTCTCAGGAATTCAGCTGAATAGGGATCAAACCATTCTGAACACCTATGAACTCAACAGGAGATCGAACAGGAGAGTAGCAACAACTCTCTGAACAGAGAAGCGACCACTTACTGGAAGGTAGGGCGTGCGGAGAAGTGAATCCGAGGCGATATTCGGGAGGATAGATGGCGGGGGAGGGGCCTCCGCCGGCCGCTTCTGGCAAGTGCTAGAGCCGCGGAACACAAAATCGGACCTTTTAGAAGTTGGCTCGGCGGAGGGACGTCGCTGCAGTGGCTAAGCGGGGGGTGGAATCCTCCCGGGACAGTGTGGTCTCAGGACCCTTGGGGTCACGGAGAGACCGGGGGTGCCTGAGTGCGGCAGAGCTCCCAGGTATCAGAGCGGGGAAGCCAGCTGCAGAGACGGAGCAGAGTCGCGGGCTCTCAGCTCGGGGTTGCCATAAACTGTGATCTGCGGCCCAGTCGGGGCACGGCTCCCCCAGCAGGGACCCAACAAGCAGCAGAGGCGGGGAGACTCCCCTTCCTTCCTGGGGAGGAGCGGTGCGGGAATGCACAGCAGGGATCTGCTGGGTTTGGAGACTCCGTGCGGGGTTGGGTGCCAGAGATAGCAATGCTGGATCACAGGCCGGGTGAGCACGGAGTGCGGCTGCAGACCGGGGACACGGGAGTGACTGCTTTTCTCTGGGGGCACACTGAGGAGCGGGACCCTGAGTTCTCAGCTCCTCCGGGTGGAGATTGGGAGGCCACCATTTCTGCCCTGGTCCTCCAAAGCTGTACTGAGAGCTTGCAGGGAACAAAAGCTCCTGAGAACAAACCGGAGCAGCTTCCTTACCCCGGACGGACAAGGGCGGGGCAATTCCGCCTCCGGCAAAGACATTTGGAAACCACAGCAACAGGCCCCTCCCCCAGAAGATCAGCACAAACAGCCAGCAAGCCAAGACCAAGTTGATCGATCAAGGAGAATGGGAGAACTCCAGCGCTAGGGGAATACTGCACATAGATTCATGGCTTTTTTTTTTTTTTTACCATGATTCATTATTTCATCAAAGTTAATTTTTGTTGACTGTTTTTTTTTTATTTATCTTTTTCCCTTTTTCAACCAACATCTTATCAATCCCTTTTTTTAAAAAAAAAAGTTTTTTATTTTTCATTTTTAGAGTCATATTTTATCCCTTCATAGTAGTTACCCTTATTTTTGGCATATATATATAAGTTGTTCTCTCTTTAAAATTTTGGGGTACAGTTTCTTCTAACAGATCAAAATATACCCTAAATCACTAGTGTATGGCTTTGTTCTAGTCTCCTGCCTGATCACATTCTCTCCCTTTTTCCTTTTTTTTTTTTCTTAAAACTTCTTTCTGTTTTCAAACAACTTATCTTACCAAGTCCTTTTATAAAATCTTTTATAATTTTCATCTTTACAGTCATCTTCCATCCCTTCATTGTACCAACCCTTATTTTGTACATATATGTCTTTCTTCCTTTAAAATTTTAGGAGGCACTTTTTTCTAACAGACCAAAATACGCCCAAAATCTAGTGTGTGGCACTGATCTATGCACTAGCCTGATCATATTTGATCATATTCTGGTTTTTTTTTTGTTTTGTTCTGTTTTTGGTTGTTTTTATCTTATTTTTCTTTTTTTTCTCTTTCTTTCCCTTTCTTTTCCCCTGGTTTCAGGTCTTTTCTGATTTGTATACAGTATATTTTCTGGGGACGTTGTAAACCTGTTAGCATTTTGTTCTCTCATTCATCTATTCTCCTCTGGACAAAATGACAAGACGAAAGAAATCACCTCAGCAAAAAGAACAAGAGGTAGTACCGTCAGCCAGGGACCTACTCAATACGGACATTAGTACGATGTCGGACCTAGAGTTCAGAATCATGACTTTAAAGATACTAGCTGGGCTTGAAAAAAGCGTGGAAGTTATTAGAGAAACCCTTTCTGGAGAAATAAAAGAACTAAAATCTAACCAAATCGAAATCAAAAAGGCTATTGATGAGGTGCAATCCAAAATGGGGGCACTAACTGCTAGTATAAATGAGGCAGAAGAGAGAATCAGCGATATAGAAGACCAAATGATGGAAAATAAAGAGGCTGAGAAAAAGAGAGAGAAACAATTACAGGATCACGAGGGCAGAATTCGAGAGATAAGTGATACGATAAGATGAAAGAACATTAGAATAATTGGGATCCCAGAAGAAGAAGAGAGAGAGAGAGGGGCAGAAGGTATATTGGAGCAAATTATAGCAGAGAACTTCCCTAATGTGAGGAAGGAAACAGGCATTAAAATCCAGGAGGCACAGAGAACCCCTCTCAAAATCAATAATAATAGGTCAACACCCCGACATCTAATAGTACAACTTACGAGTCTCAGAGACAAAGAGAAAATCCTGAAAGCAGCTCGGGAGAAGAGATATGTAACCTACAATGGTAGAAACATTAGATTGGCAACAGACCTATCCACAGAGACCTGGCAGGCCAGAAAGGACTGGCAAGATATCTTCAGAGCACTAAACGAGAAGAATATGCAGCCAAGAATACTATATCCAGCTAGGCTATCATTGAAAATAGAAGGAGAGGTAAAAAGCTTCCAGAACAAACAAAAATTAAAGAATTTGCAAACACGAAACCAGCCCTCCAAGAAATATTGAGAGGGGTCCTCTAAGCAAAGAGAGAACCTAAAAGCAGCAAAGAGCAGAAACGAACACAGACAACAGACAGTTAACAGTCACCTTACAGGTAATACAATGGCACTAAATTCATACGTTTCAATAGTTACCCTGAATGTAAATGGGCTCAATGCCCCAATCAAAAGACACAGGCTATCAGATTGGATTAAAAAACAAGACCCATCAATATGCTGTCTGCAAGAGACTCATTTTAGACCCAAAGACAACCCCAGATTGAAAGTGAGGGGGTGGAAAACCATTTACCATGCTAATGGACACCAAAAGAAAGCTGGGGTGGCAATCCTTATATCAGACAAACTAGATTTTAAACCAAAGACTGTAATAAGAGATGAGGAAGGACACTATATCCTACTTAAAGGGTCTATCCAACAAGAAGATCTAACAATTGTAAATATCTATGCCCCGAACATGGGAGCAGCCAATTATATAAGGCAATTAATAACAAAAGCAAAGAAACACATTGACAACAATACAATAATAGTGGGGGACTTTAACACCCCCCTGACTGAAATGGACAGATCATCTAAGCAAAAGATCAACAAGGAAATAAAGACTTTAAATGACACACTGGACCAAATGGACTTCACAGACATATTCAGAACATTCCATCCCAAAGCAACGGAATACACATTCTTCTCTAGTGCCAATGGAACATTCTCCAGAATTGATCACATCCTAGGTCACAAATCAGGTCTCAACCGGTACCAAAAGATTGGGATCATTCCTTGCGTATTTTCAGACCACAATGCTTTGAAACTAGAACTCAACCACAAGAGGAAAGTCGGAAAGAACTCAAATACATGGAGGCTAAAGAGCATCCTACTAAAGAATGAATGGGTCAACCAAGAAATAAAGAAGAATTAAAAAAATTCATGGAAACCAATGAAAATGAAAACACAACTGTTCAAAATCTTTGGGATACAGCAAAGGCAGTCCTGAGGGGAAAGTATATAGCAATACAAGCCTTTCTCAAGAAACAAGAAAGGTCTCAAATACACAACCTAACCCTACACCTAAAGGAGCTGGAGAAAGAACAGCAAAGAAAGCCTAAACCCAGCAGGAGAAGAGAAATCATAAAGATCAGAGCAGAAATCAATGAGCTAGAAACCAAAAGAACAGTAGAACAGATCAACGAAACTAGGAGCTGGTTCTTTGAAAGAATTCACAAGATTGATAAACCCCTTGCCAGACTGATCAAAAAGAAAAGAGAAATGACCCAAATCAACAAAATCATGAATGAAAGAGGAGAGATCACAACCAACACCAAAGAAATACAAAGAATTATAAGAACATATTATGAGCAACTCTATGCCAGCAAATTAGAGAACCTGGAAGAAATGGGTGCATTCCTAGAGATGTATCAACTACCAAAATTGAACCAGGAAGAAATAGAAAACCTGAACAGACCTATAACCACTAAGGAAATTGAAACAGTCATCAAAAATCTCCCAAGAAACAAAAGCCCAGGGCCAGACAGCTTCCCAGGGAATTCTATCAGACATTTCAAGAAGAATTAATACTTATTCTCCTGAAACTGTTCCAAAAAATAGAAATGGAAGGGAAACTTCCAAACTCATTTTATGAGGCCAGCATTACCTTGATCCCAAAACCAGACAAAGACCCCATCAAAAAAGAGAATTACAGACCAATATCCTTGATGAACATGGATGCAAAAATTCTCACCAAAATACTAGCCAATGGGATCCAACAGTACATTAAAAGAATTATTCACCATGACCAAGTGGGATTTATTCCTGGGCTGCAAGGCTGGTTCAACATCCACAAATCAATCAACGTGATACAATACATTAACAAAAGAAAGAGCAAGAATCATATGATCCTCTCAATAGGTGCAGAAAAAGCATTTGACAAAGTACAACATCCTTTCTTGATCAAAACTCTTCAGAGTATAGGGATAGAGGGTACATACCTCAATATCATAAAAGCCATCTATGAAAAACCTACAGCGAATATCATTCTCAATGGGGAAAGACTGAGAGCTTTTCCCCTAATGTCAGGAACGCGGCAGGGATGTCCACTCTCACCACTGCTATTCAACATAGTATTAGAAGTCCTAGCCACAGCAATCAGACAACAAAAAGAAATCAAAGGCATCCAAATCGGCAAAGAGGAAATCAAACTCTCACTCTTTGCAGATGATATGATACTGTATGTGGAAAACCCAAAAGACTCCACCCCAAAACTGCTAGAACTCATACAGGAATTCAGTCAAGTAGCAGGATATAAAATCAATGCACAGAAATCAGTGGCATTCCTATACACCAACAACAAGACAGAAGAGAGAAAAATCAAGGAGTCTATCCCATTTACAATTGCACCCAAAACAATTAGATACCTAGGAATAAATCTAACCAAAGAGGCAAAGGATCTGTACTCAGAAAACTATAAAATACTCATGAAAGAAATTGAAGAAGACACAAAGAAATGGAAAAACGTTCCATGCTCATGGATTGGGAGAATCAACATTGTGAAGATGTCAATGCTACCCAGAGCAATCTACACATTCAATGCAATCCCCATCAAAATACCATCCACTTTTTTCAAAGAAATGGAACAAATAATCTTAAAATTTGTATGGAACCAGAAGAGACCCAGAATAGCCAGAGGAATGCTGAAGAAGAAAAGCAAAGCTGGCGGCATCATAATTCCGGACTTCCAGCTCTATTACAAAGCTGTCATCATCAAGACAGTATGGTACTGGCACAAAAACAGACACATAGATCAATGGAACAGAATCGAGAGCCCAGAAATGGACCCTCAACTCTATTGTCAACTTATTTTTGACAAAGCAGGAAAGAATGTCCAATGGCAAAAAGACAGTCTCTTCAACAAATAGTGTTGGGAAAATTGGACAGCCACATGCAGAAGAATGAAACTGGACCATTTCCTTACAGCACACACAAAAATAGACTCCAAATGGTTGAAAGACCTAAACGTGAGACAGGAGTCCATCCAAATCCTAAAGGAGAACACAGGTAGCAACCTTTTCGACCTTAGCCGCAGCAACTTCTTCTTAGAAACATCGCCAAAGGCACGGGAAGCCCGGGCAAAAATGAACTATTGGGATTTCATCTAGATAAAAAGCTTTTGCACAGCAAAAGAAACAGTCCACAAAACCAAAAGACAACCGACAGAGTGGGAGAAAATATTTGCAAATGACATATCAGATAAAGGGCTAGTATCCAAAATCTATAAAGAACTTATCAAACTCAACACCCAAAGAACAAATAATCCAATCAAGAAATGGGCAGAAGACATGAACAGACATTTCTCCAAAGAAGACATCCAAATGGCCAACAGGCACATGAAAAAGTGCTCCACATCGCTCGGCATCAGGGAAATCCAAATCAAAACCTCAATGAGATACCACCTCACACCCGTCAGAATGGCTAAAATTAACAAGTCAGGGAACAACAGATGTTGGCGGGGATGTGGAGAAAGGGCAACCCTTCTACACTGTTGGTGGGAATGCAAGCTGGTGCAACCCCTCTGGAAAACAGTATGGAGGTTCCTCAAACAGTTGAAATTAGAGCTACCGTTCGATCCAGCAATTGCACTACTGGGTATTTACCCCAAAGATACAAATGTAGGGACCCGAAGGGGTACGTGTACCCCAATGTTTATAGCAGCAATGTCCACAATAGCCAAACTGTGGAAAGAGCCAAGATGCCCATCTACAGATGAATGGATAAAGAAGAAGTGGTATATATACACAATGGAATATTATGCAGCCATCAAAAGGAATGAGATCTTGCCATTTGCAACGACGTGGATGGAACTGGAGGGTGTTATGCTGAGTGAAATAAGTCAATCAGAGAAAGACATGTATCACATGACCTCACTGATATGAGGAATTCTTAATCTCAGGAAACAAACTGAGTGTTACTGGAGTGGTTGGGGGTGGGAGGGATGGGGTGGCTGGGTGATAGACATTGGGGAGGGTATGTGCTACGCTGAGCGCTGTGAATTGTGCAAGACTGTTGAATCACAGATCTGTACTTCTGAAACAAATAACGCAACATATTTTAAGAAAAAAGAAAAAGAAGAAGATAACAGGAGAGGAAGAAAAGGGGAGTATGTCAGAGGGGGAGACGAACCATGAGAGATGATGGACTCTGAAAAACAAACTGAGGGTTCTAGAGGGAGGGGGGAGGGGGATGGGTTATCCTGGTGGTGGGTATTGAGGAGGGCGCGTTCTGCATGGAGCACTGGGTGTTATGAGCGAACAATGAATCATGGAACACTGCACCAAAAACTAATGTTGTAATATATGATGATTAACATAACAATAAAAAAAGATTAAAAAAAAACTTTTACATACAAAGGAAACCCCATAAAGCTATCAGCAGTTATGTCATGGAAACTTTGCAGGCCAGAGTGGAGAAGCATGATACATTCAAAGTGCTGAAAGAAAAACCCTGCAAGAATACTTCATATACCAATACTCTTATTCAGAATAGAAGGAGATATAGTTGCCCAGACAAACAAAAGTTAAAGGAATTTATGACCAATAAATCAGACCTAAAAGAAGTGTTTAAGGGGACTATTTGAGTGGAAAGAAAAGACTGTAAGTAGAAGGAAGAAAAGTAGAAAGCTCAAAAGCAGTAAAAACAAGTACACCTATAAAAATCAGTGAAGTGATTTACAAAATGAAAGGATGTAATTATGACATCATATACGCAGAATTTAGGGTTTGGGGGAAAACAGTAAAGAATAGTTGTAATTTTAAGTCATAATCAACTTAATATAGACAGCTATATATCTAAGATGTTATACATAAATTGAATGGTAAGCACAAATATATGCTGCCAACAAAGGACTCATTTCAGACCCAAAGTCACCTGCAGATTGAAAATGGAAGGATGGAGGTTGGTCCACAACAGGCGGAGCAAGATGGTGGAGGAGTAGGAGACCTGGATTTCGTCTGCTCCCAGGAATTCAGCTGGATAGGGATCAAATCATTCTGAACACCTATGAACTCGACAGGAGATCAAAGAAAAGAATAACAACTTTCTGAACAGAAAAGTGAACACTTTCTGGAAGGTAAGACCTACGGAGAAGTGAATTGGAGGCGATATTCTGGAGGATAGACAGCAGGGGAGGGGGCCTCCGTCGGCCATTTCTGGCAAGTGATAGAGCAGCAGAGCACAAAATTGGAACTTTTAGAAGTCTGCCCTGCTGAGGGATGTCACTCCAGTGGCTAAGTGGGGGGGTGGAACGCTTGCTGGGACAGTGTGGTCTCAGGACGCTTGGGGTCACAGGAAGACCGGGGGTTCCTGAGTGTGGCAGAGTTCCCAGGTATAGGAGTGGGGAAGCCAGCTGCAGAGACAGAGCTGAGGAGCAGGCGCTCAGCTTGGGGTTGCCCCAAACCGTGATCCATGGCACAGTCAGGGCACTGAACCTCCAACAGACACCCAACAAGCGGCAGATCTGGGGAGACTCCCCTTCCTCCGCTGGGAGGAGTGGCACAGGAGCACACCACAAGGATCTGCTAGGTTTGGAGATTACACACAGGGTTGTGAGCCAAGATAAAAATGCTCAGTCATGGGCCGGGTGAGCATGGAGTGTGGCCGGAGACCAGGGAGACAGGAATGATTGACTACTGTTTTCTGGGGGCACACTGAGGAGTGGCGCTCTGAGTTCTCTGCTCCTCCAGAGCGGAGACTGGGAGGCCGCCATTTTCACTCTCGTCCTCCAAAGTTGTATGGAAAGCTTGCAGGGGACAAAAGGTCCCGAGAGCAAACCCGAGTAGATTACTTAGCCCGGACCTGGCAAGGGGCAATTCCGCCTCTGGAAAAGACATTTGGGAACCACAGCAACAGACTCCTCCCCCAGAAGATCAGCAAGAACAGCCAGCCAAGACCAAGTTTACCAATCAATGAGAACAGCAGAATTCCAACGCTAGGGGAATACAGTACAGAGAATGCATGGCTTTATCCCCATGATTCTTTAGGCTTTCAAAATTAATTTTTTAACTTTCTTTTTTTTTTGAAATTTTATTTTTCCTTTTATCAACCAACATATTATCAATCTCTTTTTTTAAAAAAATATTTTTTATTTTTCATTTTTGGAGCCATATTCTATCCCTTCATAGTAGTTATCCTTATTTTTGGCATATATATATGAGTTGTTTTCTCTTTAAAATTTTGAGATAGTCACTTCTAACAGATCAAAATATACCCTAAATCTCTAGTATATGGCTTTGTTCTAGTCTCCTGCCTGATCACATTCTCTCCCCTTTTCTTTTCTTTCTTTCTCTTTCTTTTTATTAATCCTCTTCTTTCTTTTTTCAAGCACCTTATCAATTCCTTTTTTAAAATTTTTTATAATTTTCATCTTTACAGTCATATTCCATCCCCTCATTGTATCAACCCTTATTTTGTACATATATAAGTCTTTCTTTCTTTTAAAATTTTAGGAGGCACTTTCTTCTAACAGAGCAAAATACACCAAAAATCTAGTGTGTGACACTGATCTATGCACTAGCCTGATCATATTTGATCATATTCTGTTTCTATTTGTTTTGTTTTTTTTGTTTTTTTCTTTTCCTTTTTCTTTTTTTTTCTCTTTCTTTTTTCTTTCTTTCCCTTTTTTTCCCCCTGGTTTCAGGTCTTTTCTAATTTGTTTAGAGTATATTTTCTGGGGACATTGTTAACCTGTTAGCATTTTGTTCTCTCATTCATCTATTCTCCTCTAGACAAAATGAAAGATGAAAAAAATCACCTCAACAAAAAGAACAAGAGGTAGTACCGTCTGCCAGGGACCTACTCAACATAGACATTACTACGATGTTGAACATAGAGTTCACAATCATGATTTTGAAGATACAAGCTGGGCTTGAAAAAAGCATGGAAGTTATTAGAGAAACCCTTCCTGGAGAAATAAAAGAACTAAAATCTAACCAAGTCGAAATCAAAAAGGCTATTAATGAGGAGCAATCAAAAATGGGGGCACTAACTGCTAGGATAAATGAGGCAAAGAGAGAATCAGCGATATAGAAGACCAAATCATGGAAAATAAAGAAGCTGAGAAAAAGAAAGATAAAGAACTACTGGATCACGAGGGCAGAATTCCAGATTTAAGCGATACCCCAAGATGAAACAACACTAGAATAATTGGGATCCCAGAAGAAAAAGAAAGAGAGAGGGGGGCAGAAGGTATATTGGAGCAAATTATAGCAGAGAACTTCCCTAATGTGGGGAAGGAAACAGGCATTATAATCCAGGAGGCTCAGAGAACCCATCTCAAAATTAATAAAAATAGGTCAACGCCCTGACATCTAATAGTAAAACTTACAAGCCTCAGAGACAAAGAGAAAATCTTGCAAGAAGCTCAGGGGAAGAGACATGTAACCTACAATGGTAGAAACATTAGATTGGCAACAGACCTATCCACAAAGACCTGGCAGGCCAGAAAGGACTGGCATGATATCTTCAAAGCGCTAAACGAGAAAAATGTGCAACCAAGGATACTATATCCGGCTAGGTTGTCATTGGAAATAGAGGGAGAGATAAAAAGATTCCACAACTAACAAAAACTAAAGGAATTTGGAAACACGAAAACAGCCCTACAAGAAATATGGAAAAGGGTCCTCTAAACAAAGAGAGAACCTAAAAGCAGCAAAGACCAGAAAGCAACACAGAAAATATACAGTAACAGTCACCTTACAGGCAATACAATGGCACCAAATTCATATCTTTCAATAATTACCCGGAATGTAAATGGGCTAAAGGCCCCAATCAAAAGACACAGGCTATCAGAGTGGATAAAAAAACAAGACCCTTCAATAGGCTGTCTGTAAGAGGCTCATTTTAGACCCAAAGACACCCCCACATTGAAAGTGAGGGGGTGTAAACTATTTACCATGCTAATGGACACCAATAGAAAGCTGGGGTGGCAATCCTTATATCAGACAAATTAGATTTTAAAACAAAGACTGTAATAAGAGATGAGGAACGACACTATATCCTACTTAAAGCATTTATCCAACAAGAAGATCTAACAATTGTAAATATCTATGCCCCGAACATGGGAGCAGCCAATTATATAAGGCAATTAATAACAAAAGAAAAGAAACACATTGACAACAATTCAATAATAGTGGGGGACTTTAACACCCCCCTCACTGAAATGGACAGATCATCTAAGCAAAAGATCAACAAGGATAAAAAGACTTTAAATGACACACTGGACCAAATGGACTTCACAGATGTATTCAGAACATTCCGTCCCAAAGCAACGGAATACACATTCTTCTCTAGTGCTCATGGAACATTCTCCAGAATAGATCACATCCTAGGTCACAAATCAGGTCTCAACTGGTACCAAAAGATGGAATCATTCCCTGAATATCTTCAGACCACAATGCTTTGAAACTAGAGCTCAGTCACAAGAGGAAAGTCGGAAAGAACTCAAATACATGGAGGTTAAAAAGCATCCTACTAAAGAATGAATGGGGTCAACCAGGAAATTAAAGAAGAATTTAAAAAATTCATGGAAACCAATGAAAATGAAAACACAACTGTTCAAAATCTTTGGGATGCAGCAAAGGCAGTCCTAAGAGGAAAGTATTTAGCAATACAAGCCTTTCTCAAGAAACAAGAAACGTCTCTAATACACAACCTAACCCTATACCTAAAGGAGCTAGAGAATAAACAGCAAATAAACCCTACACCCAACAGGAGAAAAGAAATAATAAAAATCAGAGCAGAAATCAATGAAATAGAAAACAAAAGAACAGTACAACAGATCAATGAAACTAGGAGCTTGTTCTTTGAAAGAATTAAGAAGATGATTCATTGTTTCTGCATAATACCCAGTGCTCCATGCAGAATGTGCATGTCCCAATACCATCACTAGGCTAACCCATCCTCCCACTCCCCTCTCCTCTAGAACCCTCAGTTTGTTTTTCAGTCCATTCTCTCTCATGGTTCATCTCCCCCTCCGATTTCCCCCCCTTCGTTCTTCCCCTCCTGCTATCTTCTTTTTTTTTCTTAACATATATTGCATTATTTGTTTCAGAGGTACAGATCTGTGATTCAACAGTCTTGCACAATTCACAGCACTCACCATAGCACAAACCCTCCCCAATGTCTATCACCCAGCCACCCCTCCCTCTCACCCCATCCCCACTCTAGCAACCCTCATTTTGTTTCCTGAGATTAAGAATTCCTCATATCAGTCAGGTCATATGATATCTATCTTTCTCTGATTGACTTATTTCGCTCAGCATAACACCTTCCAGTTCCATCCACATCAATTCAAATGGCAAGATCTCATTCCTTTTGATGGCTGCATAATATTCCATTGTGTATGTATGTATATATATATATATATATATATATATATATGTGTGTGTGTGTGTGTGTGTGTATATATATATATACCACATCTTCTTTATCCATTCATCTATCTATGGACATCTTGGCTCTTTCCACAGTTTGGCTATTGTGGACATTACTGCTATAAACATTGGGGTGCACGTAACCCCAAAGGTGGGAGTTTTAAAAGTCAACAGGTGTGGCTGTAATAGAACCCAAAGGGCACGGCACAGCTCCTGGAGAGAAGGCAAGCAAACAACCTGGAGGCAGAAACTGTGATACAGTGATCTGAAAAATGCCTGGGATACATGGTGAAAGATTATTGCTCTCCTTGGAGTGTTTCCCTAAGAGGCAGTGTGCACAGAGACTTCTCTCCAGGGACAAAGGAACTGGCTGGCATCATTTCCCTCCCACAGCCCTCAAAATAAACACAGAGCCACCTGCAGTGAGTAGCGCTGTGCTGACACTAGCTGTTTAACCCACTTACACCAAGTCCCACACTCCTGCACACTGGCAATACTGCTCCTTAGTCAAGCTTGCATAAGTTCTAGCACAGTGGGCACCTTTCCCAGGAAGAAGCAGAAACACCTGCCCACACCATATCTCCTGACCAGAGACTTCTGCAGGGCTTCAATTCTAGTGGAAGTAGTATCAGGTCTCATTTAACAAGAAGATCAGAGCACACCTAGTTAAAGCTCCCCACCCTATGGCCAAGGACGAAACATGGCCCATTGCAGGCAATGAGAGCCTCTACAGACAACTGGCCTGAAGAACAGAGCAGCCAAAACACAACAGCAAAGCACACACAAAACACAATAGAGACACTCGCTGAAGCACAAGGCCCTGGAACTTGTAGGACCTCTTCTTTATAAAGCTATTAATCTCAGAAGCAGGAAACAGGATTTTCTAACACAGAGAAGAAAACAGTGACAAGACAGGAATTCATTCCAAATGAAACAAGATAAAGTAATGGCCAGAGATCTAAGCAAAACAGATATAAGTAATATACCTAGTGGAGAATTTAAAACAACAATCATAAGGATACTCTCTGGGCTTTAGAAAAGAAAGGAAGATTCAAGGAGGCCCTTATCACAGAGATGAAAGAGTTAAAAAATCAAAAATGAAAAATGCAATATCTGAGATTTGAAACAGACTTGATTTAATGAACACAAAGACAGAAGAAGCAGAGGAATGAATAAGAGATGAGGAAGATAAAATACTGGAAAATAATGAGGCTGAACAAAAGAGAGAAAGAAGTATTATATACATGAGACTGGACTAGGGAAATCAGTGACTCCATCAAATGCAATAACAATTGTATTATAGAAGCCCCAGAAGATGAATAGAAAGACAAGGGATCAGAATATATATATATATATATATATATATATATATATATCCACTCGCGCATATATATACAAGAAAATAATAGCTGAAAACCTCCTTAACCTGGGGGAAGGAAGTAGACATCCAGATCCAGGAGGCACAGAGAACTCCCAGCAAAATCAATGAAACAAGACCAACACCAGGACATATTGTAATTAAATTTGTAAATTACAGTAACAAAGAAAAAAATCCTAAAGGCAGCAAAACAAAAGAAGTCCTCAACTTATGAGGGAAGACCCATAAGGCTAGCTGCACATCTCTCAACAGAAACATGGCAAGCCAGGTCACAGCGTGATATATTCAACGTGCTGAATGCGGAAAATCTGCAGCCAAGAACATACTATCCAGCAAGGCTACCATTCAAAATAGAAGGTGAGATAAAGAGTTTCCCAAACAAAATCTAAATGAGCTTGTGACCACTAAACCAGTCCTGTAAGAGATATTAAAAAGGACTCTCTGAGGGGAAAAATTTCCAGAACAACAACAAAAGAAGCAATAAAATGTCACCAAATACACGCATATCAATAATTACTCTGAATGTAAATGGACTAAATTTTACAATCAAAAGGTGTGAAGTATAAAAATGGATAAAAAACCGATACCCATCTATATGCTGCCTACAAGAGACTTGTTTTAGACATAAAACACGTGCAGATGGAAAATGAGAGGATAGAGAAATATTTATGATATAAATGGACATCAAAAGAAAACCAAAGTATCAAAACTTATATCAGAAAAGCCACATATTAAACCAAAGACTGTAACAAGAGATGGAGACGGGCACTATATCATAGTAAAGTGGTCTACCCAAAAAGAAGATCTAACAATTGTAAATGTTTATGTCCCCTACATGGGATCACCTAAATATATAAAAGAGTTAATTACAAGCATAAAGGATATATGATATTACTAGGGGACATTTACACCCCACTTATATCAATGGGCAGGTCATCTGAGCAGAAAATCAAAAAGGAAACAATGGCTTTGTCATTATTTTAAATTTTATTTTATTATGTTATGTTAGTCACCATACAATACATCATTAGTTTTTGATGTGGTGATCCACGTATCATTGTTTTCAAATAACACCCACTGTTCCAGGCAGTATGTGCCCTCCTTAATACCCATCATGGGGCTAACCCATCCCCCCACCCCCCTCCCCTCTAAAACCCTCAGTTTGTTTCACGGAGTCCATAGTCTCTCACGGTTCATCTCACCTTCCGATTCCACCCCCTCTTCATTTTTCCCTTCCTTCTCCTAATGTCCTCCATGCTATTCGTTATGTTTCACAAATAAGTGAAACCATATGGTAATTGACTTTCTCTGCTTGACTTATTTCACTTAGCATAATCTCCTCCAGTCCCATCCATGTTGATGTAAAAGTTGGGTATTCATTCTTTCGGATGGCTGAGTAATATTCCATTGTATATACGGACCACATATTTATCCATTGATCTGTTGAAGGGCATCTCAGCTCTTTACATAGTTGGGCTATTGCAGACATTGCTGCTATGAACATTGGGGTGCATATGGCCCTTCTTTTCACTACATCTGTGTCTTTGCAGTACATACCCAGGAGTGCAGTTGCTGGGACACAGGGTAGCTCTATTTTTAAAATTTTGAGGTACCTCCACACTGTTTTCCAAAGTGGCTCTACCAACTTGCATACCAACCAACAGTGTAAGATGGTTCCCCTTTCTCCACAACCTCTCCAACATTTGTTGTTTCTTTCCCTGTCCATTTTTGCCATTCTAACTGGTGTAAGGTGTTATCTCAATGTAGTTTTGATTTGAATTTCCCTGATGGCTAATGATGATGGACATTTTTTCATGTGTCTGCTAGCCATTTGTATGTCTTCTTTGGAGAAGTGTCTGTTCATATTTTCTGCTCATTTTTTGACTTGATTATTTGTTTTTGGGTGTTGAGTTTGAGAAGTTCTTTATAGATCTTGGATACCAGCCCTTTATCTGTAGTGTCATTTGCAAGTATCTTCTCCCATTCTGTGGATGGCCTCTTTGTTTTGTTAACTGTTTCCTTTGCTGTGCAGTAGCTTTTTATCTTGATGAAGTCCCAAAAGTTCATTTTTGCTTTTGTTTCACTAGCTTTTGGAGATGTATCATGAAAGAAATGTCTGTTCATGTCTTCTGCCCATTTCTTGATTGGATTATTTGTTCTTTGGGTGTTGAATTTGATAAGTTCTTTATAGATTATGGATACTAGCCCTTCATCTGATATATCATTTGCAAATATCTTCTCCCATTCTGTCGGTTGTCTTTTGGTTTTGTTGACTGTTTCTTTTCCTGTGCAAAAGCTGTTTATCTTGATGAAGTCCCAATAGTTCATTTTTGCCCTTGCTTCCCTTGCCTTTGGTGATGTTTCTAGGAAGAAGTTGCTGTGGCTGAGGTCGAAGACGTTGCTGCCTGTGTTCTCCTTTAGGATTTTGATGGACTCCTGTCTCACATTTAGGTCTTTAAACCATTTTGAGTCTATTTTTGTGTGTGGTGTAAGGATATGGTCCAGTTTCATTCTTCTGCATTTGGCTCTCCAATTTTCCCAGCACCATTTATTGAAGACACTGTCTTTTTTCCATTACATATTTTTTCCTGCTTTGTTGAAATTAGTTGACCATAGAGTGGAGGGTCCATTTCTGGGCTTTTGATTCTATTCCATTGATGTATGTGTCTGTTTTTGTGCCAGAACCATACTGTCTTGTTGATGACAGCTTTGTAATAGAGCTTGAAGCCTGGAATTGTGAGGCTGCCAGCTTTGCTTTTCTTTTTCAACAGTCCTCTGGCTATTTGGGGTCTTTTCTAGTTCCATACAAGTTTTTTCATGGCACCCGGGTGGCTCATTCATTATGTGCCTGCCTTTGGCTTAGATCATGATCCCGGGGTCCTGGGATCAAGCCCTGCATCGGGCTCCCTGCTCCATGCGAAGCCTGCTTCTCTCTCTCCCACTCCCCCTGCTTGTGTTCCCTCTCTAGTTGTGTTTCTCTCTGTCAAATAAATAAAATCTTAAAAAAAAGAATGGGTCAACCAGGAAAGTAAAAATAAAAATAAAATACAAAGTGAAAAACAAAAATGGTCCAAAACCTTTGGGATGCAGCAAAACAGTCATAATATAGTAGTATAGAGCAATACAGGCCTACATGATGTAACAAAAAAATTCTCAGGGAGCCTGGGTTGCTTAGTCTGCTAATCATATGACTTCGTCTAAGGTCAAGATCTCAGGGTCCTGGGATTGGGCCCTGTGTTGGGCTCTGCACTCAGCAGGGAGTTTGCTTCTCCCTCTCCCTCTGCCCCTCACCCTGCTTGAGATATCTCCCTCTCTCTGCCTCTCCTTAATAAATAAGTTTTTTTAAAAGAAAGAAACAAGAAATTGTCAAATAAACAACCTAACCTTACACTTACAGGAGCTAGACAAAAAATAACATTCAAAGCCTAAAGGCAGTAGAAGGAAGGGAATAATAAAGATTAGACAATAAATAAATGATAGAGAAAGTAAAAAAAAAGAAAGAATAGATGAATGAATCCAGGAGCTGGTTCTTCAAAGATAATAATAATTAATAATAATAAACATTCTTAATTATTATTAGATTGATAAACTCCTAGCCTGACTTATAAAAAGAAGAGAAAAGTCCCAAATAAATAAAGTCACAATTGAGAGAGGAGAAATAACAACCAACAACACAGAAATAGAATTATAACAGAAGATTATGAAAAACTATTTGGCAAAAATAGGATAAACCAGAAGAAATGGATAAATTCCTAGAAATATATAAACTACCAAAACTGAAGCAGGAAGAAATAGAAAACAAACAGACTGAAAACCAGCAATGAGATTGCATCAGTAATAAAAATCAACAAACAAACAAAAGTGCTGGGTCAAACGGCTTTACAGGTGAATTCTAGCAAACATTTAAAAAAGTGTTACTATTTTGCCAAAAAAAATTCCAAAAAATAGAAATGGAAGGGAAACTTCCAAATTCATTCTATGATGCCAGAATCACCCTGATAGCAATCCAGACAATGACTCCACTAAAATAGAGAACTATAGGTCAATATCCCACATGAACATGGATGCAAACATCCTCAATGAAATACTAGCAAAGTTAATCCAACAGTACATTAAAAAAAAAGTTATTCTCCATGATGAAGTGTGTTTTATTCCTGGGCTGCAAGGTTGGTTCAATATTTGCAAATCAATCAGTGTGATAAAGTATATTAATAAAATAAAGGACAAGAACCATATGATTGCTTTGATAGATACAGAAACAAATTTGACAGAGTACAATATCCATTCACAATAAAACCTTTAACAAAATAGAGTTAATGGGGACATACATCAACATCATGAAGACCATATACAAAAAAACCCCACAAAAAACAAAAAACAAAACAACATAGTTAATATCTGCAATGGGGAAAAAACAGAGTTTTCCTCTATGGTCAGGAACACGGCAAGGATATCCACTGTCACCACTGTTATTTAACATAGTACTGGATGTCCTAGCCTCAGCAATCAGACAACAAACAGAAATAAAAGACATCCAAATTGGCAAGGAAGAAGTCAAATTTTCACTACCTACATATGGAAAACACAAAAGACTCCACAAAAAAAAAATTACTAGAACTGTTACACAAATTCAGTAAAGTCACAGGATAAAAATCAAAGTTCATAAATCTGTTACCTTTTTATACACAAATAATGAAGCAGTAGAAAGAGGAATCAAACCCATTTACAACTGCACCAAAACCCATAAGATATTAAAGAATAAAACTAACTAAAGAGGCAAAAGACCTGTACTCTGAAAACTATAAAATGCATATGTAAGAAATTGAAGATGACACAGAGAAATGGAAAATCACCCCATTCTCATGGATTAGAAGAATAAATATTGTTAAAAAGTCTATACTAACCAAAGCAATCTGCAGATTTAATACCTTATCAAATACCACCAGCATTTTTTCCCACAGAGCTAAAAAAAAAAAAAAAATCCTAAAATGTGTATGGAACTGGAGGAGGAGATAAGATGGTGGAGGAGGAGGGGACCCTAATTTTGTCTGGTCCCTATAATTCAGCTAGATAGTTATCAAATCATTCTGAATACCTGCAAAATATACTAGAAATCTGAGAAAAGAATTGCTACAATTCTACAAATAGAGAATCAACCACTTTTTTTGCAAGCTAGGAGGTGGGGAAACATGAATGCAGGGCAATAAAGTATAAGATAAACCTCAGGGGGAGTGAGACCATTTAAGGTTTCTACTGGAAAGTATTATCAGCAGCAGAGCACAAAATCAGAACTTTTAGAAGTCTACTCCAGTTGGCAAAATCTCTGCCTGAAAGACGCTCAGGTGGTGAAGTGTGGCAAAATCACAGGTGGGACAGCATGGACTAAAGATCCCCAGGGTCACAGAAAGAATGGGGGTGCCTGAGTGCAGCAGAAATCCCAAGCATTGAAGCAGGGAAGCTGGATGTAAACAGTGAGCCTAGGCACAGAATTTCTGCTTGGTGTTGCCATAAACCACGAACCACTGCATGGTCGGGCAACTACTCTCTGAGCAGGGGCCCCACAAAAGGCAGAAGTGTAGCAAGACCTCCTTTCTCCCCTGGGAGGACCAATGCGAGACCACACGACAGGTGTCCATAAAGTTTGAAGTCTTGAGATGAGCTCCTGTGCCTGAGATAAAAATGCTCAGTCACAGGCTGGATGAACACAGAGTTTGTAGGGAAACCAGGGAGACAAGAGTGAAAGATTGCTTTTCTGTGAGGGCTCACTGAGGAGTGGGGGCCACAAACTTTCAGCTCTGTGGTTAGAGATCTGGACATCTCCATTTTCATCCCCCCATTGGTGTTGGAATCCTTCAGGAAGCAATCACAGCACATAGTGCAATCCAGAGCCACTTACACTGTGCACAGTCCCCCAGCAAGGGGGGTGTAATTCCCCCTGGACAAAGACATATGCAGTCTGTGCAACAGCCCTCTTCCCCAGAAGACAAGCAGGAACATCAAGCTAACACCAAGTTTACCAGTGATTCATAGAGAACTGCAAAACGTCAGCTCTTGGGGAAAACAGTATATAGCATTCGTGTATTTTTATTATTATTCCTTAGTCATTCAATTTTAGTTCTTTTTTTTCTTTTCAACTACTTTCTTATTTTATCAATTCATTCTTAAAATTTTTGCTTTATATTTATGTTATATATATATTTTTTTCATCTTCATTTTCCTTTTATAGTATTCAACTTTATTTTGGTGTATACATATAAGTTTTACTTTCTTTCCTATTTTGGGATCTAGTTTCTTCTAACAAACAGACCAAAATACATCCAGGATCTAGTTTATTTTTGTGTTCTGTTTTACTTCTTGTTTGATTCTCTCTCTCTCTCTTTTTGTTTCCGTTTTCTTCTAATTTGTTTTGTGTGTGTTCCTCTGGTATTGTTTTTATTTCTGTATTTTCTCCCTCTTTCATCTATTCTTTTCTGAACATAATGTTGAGACTGAGAAACTCACCCCTCAAAAATGAACAGGAGACAGTATTCACTGTCAAATATTTAATCAATATGGATATAAGATATCAGAACTAGAATTCAAAACAACAATTATAAAGATAGTAAATGGACTTGAAAAAAGCGTAGAAGATAATCCCTTACTAGAGAAACAAAAGAACTAAAATCAATCAGGCTGAAATAAAAAAAAGGTTATTATTGAGATGCAGTAAAAAAAAAATGGAGGCTCTAACTCTTAGGATTAATGATGCAGAAGAGAGAGTCAATGATACAGAAGAAAAAACGATGGAGGATAAGGAAGATGAGAAAAAGAGAGATAAACAACTACTGGATCACAAAGGGGGGATTCGAGAGATCAATGATACCATCAAGTGAAACAATATTGGAAAAACAGGGGTCCCAGAGGAAGAGGGGGGAGAGAGAGAGGGAGAGAAAGAAGGTTTTTTTGAACAAATTATAGCTGAGAGCTTCCCTAATCTGGGTAAGGAAATAATCACCCAAGACCAGGAGGCAAAAAGAACCCCCCTCAGAATTAATAAAAATACGTCAACACCTTGACATGAAATAGCAAAATTTGCAAATGTCAGAGATAAAGAGAAAATCCCGAAAGCAGCTTGGGCCAAGAGGTCCTTAACCCACAAGGGTAGACATATAAGACTGGCAGCAGACCTGTCCATAGAGACATGGCAGGCAAGAAAAGACAGGCATGATATTTCCAATGTTCTAATAGGGAAAAATGTGGCCAAGAATACATTATCCAGAAATGCTGTTATTCAGAGTAGAATAGATAAAGAGTTTCCAGGACAAACAGAAACTAAAAGAATTTGTGATCAGTAAGCCAATCCTGCAAGAAATATTAAAGGGGATTCTTTAAGTGAAGAGAGAGCCCAAAAGTAACAAAGACAAAAAAGAAACAGAGAAAATCTACAGAAACAGTGACTTTACAGTAATACAATGGCGCCAAATTAATAACTTTAAATAATTACTCTGAATGTAAATGGATTAAATGTTCCAATCAAATGACAAAAGGGTATAAGTTTGGATTAAAAAAAAAAGACCCATCTATATGCTGTCTACAAAAGACCCATTTTAGACCCCAAAACACCACCAGATTGAAAGTGAGGGGGTGGAGAAATATTTATCATGTTAATGGACATCAAAATGAAGCTGAGCTAGCCATCCTTATAACAGACAAACTAGATTTTTAAACCTAAGTCTCTAATAAGAGATGAAGAAGGACACTATATCCTAATAAAGGGGTCTATCCAACAAGATGCAACAACTGTAAATATTTATGCCCCTAACATAGGAACAGCCAATTATATAAACCAATTAATAACAAAATTAAAGAAACACATGGATAATAATACAATAATAGTAGGAGACTTTAACAACTCAACCACAGCAATGGACAGATCACCTAAGCAGAAGATGAAAAGGCTTTGAATGACACCCTGGACCACATGGACTTCACAGATATATTCAGAGCATTTAATTATAAAACGACAGAACACACATTCTTCTTGAGTTCATATGGAACATTCTCCAGAATAGATCACATACTGGGTCACAAATCAGGTCTCAAACACTACCAAAAGATGGGGATTGTTCCCTGCATATTTTCAGACCACAATGGTTTAAAACTTAAACTCAATCACAAAAGGAAATTTGGAAGGAACTCAAATAGTTGGAGGTTAAAGAGCAATCTACAAACAAATGAATGGGTCAACCAGGAAATTAAAGAGAATTAAAAAAATTCATGGGAACAAATGAAAATGAAAACACAACTCTTCAGAACTTTGGGAAGGAGCAAAGGCAATCCAAAGAGGGAAGTATATAGCAATGCAAGCCTTTCTCAAAAAATAAGAAAAGTCTGAAATACAAAACCTAACCATATGCCAGAAGGAGCTAGAAACAGAACAGGAAATAAAGTCTAAATCCAGCAGGAGAAGTGAAATAATAAAGAGTATAGCAGAAACCAATGAAATAGAAATAAAAAAGCACAGAACAGATCAACAAAACTAGGAGCTGGTTCTTTGAAAGAATTAATAAGATTGATAAACCTCTAGATAGACTTATCAAAAGAAAGAGGAAAGACCCCACAGAAATAATCATGAAAGAAAGAGGAGAGATCACAACAAACACAAAGGAAAATCAAACATTATAAGAGCATATTATGAGCATATGTGCCAACAAATTAGAGAATCTGGAAGAAAAGGCTGGATTACTAGAAACATATAAACAAACAAACAAAACAAAACAAAAGCAAAAAGCAAAAAACAGGAGCAAGATGGCTGAGGAATAGGAGACTTAAATTTCATCTGGTCCCAGGAATTCAGTTAGATAGGGATCAAACCATTCTGAACACCTTCTAACTCAACAGGAGATCGAAGAAAAGAATAGCAGCAACTCTAAACAGAAAAGCGACCACTTTCTGGAAGGTAGGATGTGTGGAGAAGTGAATCTGAGGCGATATTCAGGAAGATAGAAAGCAGGAGAGGGGGCCTCCATCAACCGCTACTGGCAAGTGATAGACCAGCAGAGCACAAAATTGGAACTTTTAGAAGTCTGCTTCACTGAGGGACATCGCTCCAATGGCTAAGTGGAGGTGGAATCCTCACTGGGACAGTGTGGTCTCTGGACCCTCGGGGTCACAAAAAGACCAGGGGTGCCTGAGTGTGGCAGAACTCCCAGGTATTGGAGTGGAGAAGCCGGCTGGGGAGGCCGAGCTGAGGAGCGGGCTCTCAGTCTAGGGTTGCAATAAACTGTGATCCTCAGCACAGTCCCGCCACTGCTTTTTCAGCAGGGACCCAACAAGCAGCAGATCCAGGGAGACTCCCCTTCCTCCCCTGGGAGGAGTGGTGCAGAAGTGCACCCCAGGGATCTGCTGGATTTGGAGACTTCACACAGTGTTTGATGCCAGAGATAGAAATGCTCAGTCATGGGCCGGATGAGCAGGGAGTGCAGCTGGAGACTGGGGAGACAGGAGTGACTGACTGCTTTTCTCTGGGGGCTCACTAAGGAATAGGGCCCTGAGTTCTTGGCTCCTCCAAGGTGGAGATTGGGAGGCCACCATTTCACTCTCATCCTCCAAAGCTGTAGGGAAAGGTTGCAGGGAAAAAAAGCTTCGGAGAGCAAACCCAAGCAGATTACTTAGCTGGCCCCAGCAATGGCAGGGCAATTTCGCCTCCGACAAAGACATTTGGAAACCACAGCAAAAGGGCCCTCCCCCAGAAGCTCAGCAAGAACAGCCAGGCAAGGCCAAGTTTACCAATCAATGAGAACGGCAGAACTCCAGCACTAGGGGAATACTGCACATAGAATTCATGGCTTTTTTCCCATGATTCTTTAGTCTTTCAAACTTAATTTCTTTTAACTTTCTTTTTGTTTCTTTTTTTTTAATTTTATTATGTTATGTTAGTCACCATACAATACATCATTAGTTTTTGATGTGGTGATCCATGTATCACTGTTTTCGTATAACAACCAGTGCTCCATGCAGTACATGCCCTCCTTAATAACCATCACCGGGCTAACAAATCGCCCCCTCCACCCTCCCATCTAAAACCCTGTTTGTTTCGCAGAGTACATAGTCTCTCATGGTTCATCTCTCGCTCCGATTCCCCCCCCTTCATTTTTCCCTTCCTTCTCCTAATGTCCTCAATGCTATTCCTTATATTTCACAAATAAATAAAACCATATGATAATTGACTTTCTCTGCTTGACTTATTTCATGTAGCATAATCCCCTCCAGTCCCATCCATGTTGATGTAAAAGTTGGGTATTTATCCTTTCTGATGGCTGAGTAACATTCTGCTGTATATATGAACCACATATTCTTTATCCATTCATCTGTTGAAGGGCATCTCAGCTCTTTCCACAGTTTGGCTATTGCGGACATTGATGCTATGAACATTGGGGTGCATATGGTCCTTCTTTTCACTACATCTCTGTCTTTGCAGTAAATATCCAGGAGTGAAATTGCTGGGATGGACACAGGGTAGCTCTATTTTTAAAATTTTGTGGCACCTCCACATTGTTTTCCAAAGTGGCTGTGCCAACTTGCATTCCCACCAAAAGTGTAAGAGGGTTCCCCTTTCTCCACAACCTCTCCAACATTTGTTGTTTCTTTCCCTGTCCATTTTTGCCATTCTAACTGGTGTAAGGTGGTATCTCAATGTGGTTTTGATTTGAATTTCCCTGAAGGCTACTGATGATGAACATTTTTTCATGTGTCTGTTAGCCATTTGTATATCTTCTTCAGAGAAGTGTCTTTTCATATCTTCTGCCGATTTTTTTTGACTTATTATTTGTTTTTTGGGTGTTGAGTTTGAGAAGTTCTTTATAGATCTTGGATACCAGCCCTTTATCTGTACTGTCATTTGCAAATATCTTCTCCCATTCTGTGGGTTGACTTTTTGTTTTGTTGACTGTTTCCTTTGCTGTGCAGAAGCTTTTTATTTTGATGAAGTCCCAAAAGTTCATTTTTGCTTTTGTTTCATTAGCTGTTGGAGGTGTATCTTGAAAGAAGTTGCTGTGGCCGATGTCAAAGAAGTTATTACCTATGTTCTCCTCTAGGATTTTGACGGATTCCTGTCTCACATTGAGGTCTTTCATCCATTTTGAGTTTATCTTTGTGTACTGGTCCCCAAAATTGAGCTGGATATCTACCAAACCACTCTGAGCACCCACAAAATCAGCCTGAGATGTAAGAAGATCTGGATCTCTATAAAAAGAATATCGCAGGTGGTTGGTTTCAAGGTACAAAGCGGGGAGCCGTGATTCCATGGGCAGATATTGGAGGATAAATGGCAGCAAGATAGTGCTTGGCCATGGGAATCCTACACCACTGGAGAGCGACAGCCTTGTGCACTGGGCACGGGACAGAGACCCGCAGACTGGTAGCAGCAGGGAAAGGAATTTAGGGCAGCCCCAGGGACGGAAACTCAGAGTGGTGGGGTTGTGCATGCAAACTGCGAGCAGCTGGTGGATTTAGAAGCACAAAGGGCAGAGACGATCCCTGACTTGGAGGCAAGACTGGGAGCATTGTGGAGGGGTGCTCAACCCAGGATGCTAGAATTTATAACAGCACAGACAGAAATGGTGATAATGTGCCCTAGAGAGCTCACTGAAGAACAGACTGTGATCTCTTCTCTGAGGCAGAGGGTTGGAAAGGTCTCCCCTGTACATATATAAGTTTAACTTACTTTAAAATTTGGGAGGCACTTTATTCTAACTGGCCAAAATATATACCAAAAATCTAGTGTGTGGCACTGATCTATGCACCAGCATGATTATATTTTATTATATTCTGATTTTTTTGTTTGTTTTATCTTTTTCTTTTTCTTTTTCTTTTTTCTTTCTTTCCCTTCTTTTCCCCCTGTTTCAAGACTCTTCTGAATTGTTTAATGTATATTTTTTCTGGGTTTGTGGTTACTCTGTTAGCGTTTTGGTCTCTCATTCATCTATTCTCCTCTGCAAAAAATGACAAGATGGAAAAAATCACCTCAAAACAACAACAACAACAACAACAACAATAAGAGGCAGTACTGACTCCAGGGACCTAATCAATACGGACATTGTAAGATGTTGGAACCAGAGTTCAAAATGATGATTTTAAAGATACTAGCTGGGCTTGAAAAAAGCATGGAAAATATTAGAGAAACCCTTTCTGGAGAAAGAAAAGAACTAAAATCTAATCAAGTCGAAATCAAAAAGGCCATTAATGAGGTGCAATAAAAAATGGAGGCTCTAACTGCAAGGATAAATGAGGCAGAAGAGAGAATTAGTGATATAGAAGACCAAATGATGGAAAACAAAGAAGCTGAGAAAAAGAGAGATAAACAACTACTGGATCACGAGGGCGGAATTGGAGAGATAAGTATTACCATAAGACGAAACAACATTAGAATAATTGGGATCCCAGAAGAAGAAGAAAGAGGGAGAGGAGCAGACTGTATATTGGAGCAAATTATAGCAGAGAACTTCGCTAATTTGGGGAAGGAAACAGGCATCAAAATCCAGGAGGCACAGAGAACCCCTCTCAAATCATTAAAAATAGGTCGACGCCCTGACATCTAATAGTAAAACTTACGAATCTCAGAGACAAAGAGAAAATCCTGAAAGCAGCTCGGGAGAAGAGATATGTAACCTACAATGGTAGAAATATTAGACTGGCAACAGACCTATCCACAGAGACCTGGCAGGCAAGAAAGGACTGGCATGATATCTTCAGAGCACTAAATGAGAAAAATATGCAGCCAAAAATACTATATCCAGCTAGGCTGTCACTGAAAAGAGAAGGAGAGATAAAAAGCTTCCAGGACAAACAAAAACTAAAAGAATTTGCAAACACAAAACCAGCCCTACAAGAAATATTGAAAGGGGTCCTCTGAGCAAAGAGAGGGCCTAAAAGTAACATAGACTAGAAAGGAACACAGACTATACACAGTAATAGTCACCTTACAGGCAATACAATGGCACTAAATTCATATCTTTCAATAGTTACACTGAATGTAAATGGGCTAAATGCCCCAATCAAAAGACACAGGCTATCAGAGGGATAAAAAAAAAAAAAAAACAAGACCCATCGATATGCTGTCTGCAAGAGACTCATTTTAGACCCAAAGACACCTCCAGATTGAAAGTGAGGAGGTGGAAAACTATTTACCATGCTAATGAACACCAAAAGAAAGCTGGGGTGGCAATCCTTATATCAGACAAATTAGATTTTAAACTGAAGACTGTAATAAGAGATGAGGAAGGACACTATTTCCTACTTGAAGGGTCTATCCAACAAGAAAATCTAACAATTGTAAATATCTATGCCCCTAACATGGGAGCAGCCATTATATAAGCCAATTAATAACAAAAGCAAAGAAACAGATCGACAAGAATACAATACTAGTGGGGGACTTTAACAACCCTTTGACATCGGCCACAGCAACTTCTTTCAAGATACATCTCCAAAGCCTAGTGAAACAAAAGAAGATATTTGCAATGACACTACAGATAAAGGGCTGGTATCCAAGATCTATAAAGAACTTCTCAAACTCAACACCCAAAAAACAAATAAGTCAGAAAATGGACAGAAGACATGAACAGAAAATTCTGCAAAGAAGACATACAAATGGCTAAAAGACACATGAAAAAATGTTCATCATCATTAGCCATCAGGGAAATTCAAATCAAAACCACTTTTAGATACCACCTTACACAAGTTAGAATGACAGAAATTGACAAAGGAAGAAATAACAAATGTTGGAGAGGTTGTAGAGAACAGGGAATCCTCTTACAATGTTCGTGGGAATGCAAGTTGGTACGGCCACTTTGCAAAAGAGTGTGGAGGTGCCTCAAAATATTAAAAAAAAGATACCCTTTCACCCAGCCATTGCACTCCTGGGTATTTACTGCAAAGACACAAATGTAGTGAAAAGAAAGGCCATATGCACCCTAATGTTCATAGTAGCAATGTCCGTAATATCCAATCTGTGGAAAAAGCCCAGATGCCCTTCAACACATAAATGGATAAAGAAGATGTTGTCCATAAATACAATGGTCCATACATACTCAGCCATCAGAAAGGATGAATGCCCAACTTTTACATCAACATGGATGGGACTGGAGGAGATTATGCTAAGTAAAATAAATAAAGCAGAGAAAGTCAATTATCATATGGTTTCACTTAGTTGTGGAACATAAAGAATAACTTGGAGGTCATTGGGAGAAGGAAGGGAAAAATGAAGGGGGTAAAATCGGAGGGAGAGTTGAACCATGAGAGACTGTGAACTCTGAAAAACAAACTGAGGGTTTTGGAGGGGTGGGGGGTGGGAGGATGGGTTGGCCTAGTGGTCAGTATTAAGGAGGGCATGTACTGCATGGAGGACTGGGTTTTATATGAAAACAATGAATCGTGAATCACTGCATCAAAAACTAATTACGTATTATATGGTGACTAGCACAACATAATAACAATAAAAAAAGAAAGAAAACTGTAGCATAATCTTACAACCATAACATCAATAAGGTCAAGACACGGGGAAAAATAAAAATAAATAAAAAATTAAAGTGTTAAAATATATTAAAGTTTTGCAGTTGGGGAAAAGAGATCTCTGTATAGAAACAGGATGATATTCAAATACATCATGTGCAACTGGCAATTTATACTCAGGGAGACTGATGTGGTTGAGTCAGTAGAAAATTAATACCAGGAAATATCAAGGGTAAAGGAGATTCTGTCTAAACTGACCTAACAGGATTCTTGCCGAAGACAGGATATGTTGTTCAGTCATCATGTGGTGTATGCTAGAGGATGAGAAACCTGATTAGGTATTGATGATAATCATGCATGGAGGATGAGAAACTCTTGACAACTGACTTAGCAGAATTCACGTTAAGGATTTTACAAGGAAATGTACAGAGGGTCCTAGGAGAAATTTCAGGAGTCTGACTAATGTTCGATAAGCAAAAAAAAAAAAAAAAAAGTATGTCATTACCAAAGAGAAATTGGACAGCTATTCCAGAATTGAGGTAAGTACGAGTATGTCTGGAATACAGAATAGCCCTTAAGGTTTCTCATAGTATTAATGTTGAAGTGAATAAGGTCAATGGGAAATTAAAAAAAAAAAAATCAATCCAGGAAAGACAAAAAATGACCCAGACCCTTGAGGAATAAAGGTTTGGGTCACTCCACTAGTTGATGTGCTTGCTGATGGAAAGGGAATACAAGAAGTGTATTAGAAGAAGGTAGCTATAAATACAAGTAACTGTAAATACTACCATGTAACTAGATATGTAAATGAGAACTGTAATAATTATTAACATTTCCTTCTTATTTTGTTATCAATATAGTTGTTATGTGTGTGCCAATGTCTTTTTCTTCATCTCTCTTATTCCCTTATGTAATATGAGACATGGACTTCATAACATAGTATTTGAGTATTGTTAATTTTACATCATACTGTTTTTGTGAGATATCAGGGACAAGACTAAACATCATTAAAGTAATTTACCTTCTTTTCTGGGGAACGGTTAGTGTTTTTGTTTTGTTTTGTTTTCTTTTGGATTACACAGGATACCTCTATCATGTTAGGAATTGTGATCTTGTTATTGTCTTTATTTGAAAATTAAGTATGGTTGAAGGCATTGGTATAGTTTTCAAGTTAAGAAGGGGTGAACTTGTGATAGTTAAAGTTATGTGTTAACTTGATTGGGATAAGGGAAGTCAGATAGTAGTAAAATATTGTTTCTGAGGGTATCTGTTAGGGTTTTTCTAGGAGGAATTAACATTTAATCAGTGACTTAGTAAAGAGATCTTCTCACCAATGTGAGGAAGCTATATCTAATCTGAATTGAGAGCCACAATAGAACAAAAACACAAAGGACAAATTCCTTCTCCTCTCCTTGAGCTGGGATGTCTATCACCCCCTGTCCTAAAAGAATTGAGATTGATTCTTGGGCCTTTGGCCTCTGGGACATGACGCCAAGGGCCTCCTCATTCTCAGGGCTTTTCTTTGGGACCAGGAGTTACACCACAGGCTGTCCCTGGTTCTCAGGATTTCAGACTCAGTCTTAATTATATATCACTGGCTTTCTTGGTTCTGCAGTTAGTGGAAGGCATATTGCAGGACTTCTGTTCTCCATAACTGTCTGAGCTAACTCCTAAAATTAATTAATCAAATCTTATAGCCATCAGTCTATCTATCTATCTATCTATCTATCTATCTATCTATCTATCATCATCATCATCATCAACATCATCTATCATCTATCTATCTATCATCTATCATCTATCTATCATCATCAGCATCTATTCTATAAGTTTTTGTTGTTTATGGAGAAAATATTAGATTGGGATATACAGAGTAGTTCAACAGAACATATATATTTTTTAAGATTTTATTTATTTATTTCAGAGAGAGAGTACACAAGCCAGGGGAGATAGGCAGAGGGAAAGGGAGAAACAAACTCCCTGCTGAAGAGGGAGCACAATGTGGGGCTTGATCTCAGGACCCTGAGAACATGATCTGAGGTGAAGGCGGATGCTTAACTGACTAAGCCACCCAGGCACCCCTAGAAAACATAATTTTAAAGAGAAGATTTCTGGTTTGATTCTAGGGCTTCTGCAATTGCTCCCTAACTTTACTAGATTCAATTCAACTAGATGCTGATGACTATTTCCATTAGTAAAGGCGGCACTGTTTGTGTATGTTGTGAACTGTATATAGAAAAATGAAGAATATCTGCATATTATTACAGAAATCTATTTTATTTGTTTTGATATTTTTATTTAAATTCAAGTTAATTAACATACAGTCTAATATTATTTTTATTTATTTATTGTTTTTAGAGAGGGAGAGAGAGAGAGAGCCTGACGCAGGGCTTGATCTCACAACCCTGAGACTAGGTGATGATCTGAAACCAAGAGTAGGATGCTTAACTGACTGAGTTACCCAGGTGCCCAATACAATGTAATATTAGTTTCAGGTGTACAATTTAGTGATTCAACACTTACATATAACAATGGGTGCTCATCACAAGTGCGCCCCATAAGCCATATCACCTATTTTTATATTATTTTACTTTATTTTATTTTATTGTTATGTTAGTCACCATACATCATTAATTTTTGATGTAGGGATCCATGATTCATTGTTTTCATATGACACCCAGTGCTCCATGCAGTACCTGCCCTCCTTAATACCCATCACCAGGCTAACCTATTCCCCCTAACCCCCTCCCCTCTAAAACCCTCAGTTTGATTCTCAGAGTCCATAGTCTCTAATGGTTTGTCTCTCACACTGATTCCCCCCCGTTCATTTTCCCCTTCCTTCTCCTAATGTCTTCCATTATTCCTTATGTTCCACAAATAAGTGAAACCATATGATAATTGACTTTCTCTGCTTGACTTATTTCGCTTAGCATAATCTCCTCCAGTCGCATCCATGTTGATGTAAAAGTTGGGTATTCATCCTTTCTGATGGCTGAGTAATATTCTGCTGTATAAAGGGACCACATCTTCTTTATTCATTCATCTGTTGAAGGATATCTTTGCTCTTTCCACAGTTTGGCTATTGCAGACATTGCTGCTATGAACATTGGGGTGCATATGGCCCTTCTTTTCACTACATCTGTGTCTTTCGTGTAAATACCCAGGTGTGTAAATGCTGGGTCAAAAGGTAGCTCTATTTTTAATTATTTGAGGCACCTTCACTCTGTTTTCCAAAGTGGCTGTACCAACTTGCATTCCCATCAACAGTGTAAGAGGGTTCCCCTTTCTCCACAACCTCTCCAACATTTGTTGTTTCTTGCCTTATCAAATTTTGCCGTTCTACATAGTGTAAGGTGGTATCTCAATGTGGTTTTGATTTGAATTTCCCTGATGGCTAATGATGATGAACATTTTTTTTCATGTGTCTGTTAGCCATTTCTTTATCTTCTTTGGAGAAGTGTCTGTTCATAACTTCTGCCCATTTTTTGACTTGATTATTTGTTTTTTAGGTGTTGAGTTTGAGAAGTTCTTTATAGATCTTAGATATCAGCCCTTTATCTGTAGTGTCATTTGCAAATATCTTCTCTCATTCTGTGGGTGGCCTCTTTGTTTGGTTGACTGTGTCCTTTGCTGTGTAGAAGCTTTTTATCTTGATGAAGTCCCAAAAATTCATTTTTGCTTTAGTTTCCCTTGCCTGTGGAGACATGACATGTTAGAAGTTGCTGTGCCTGATCTCAAAGAGGTTACTGCCTATGTTCTCTAGGATTTTGATGCATTCCTATTTCACATTGAGGTCTTTCATCCATTTTGAATTTATCTTTGTGTATGGTGTTAGAGAATGGTCGAGTTTCATTCTTCTGTATATAGCTGTCCAATTTTCCTAGCACCATTTATTGAAGAGACTGTCTTTTCTCCATTGCATATTTTTTCCTGCTTTGTCGAAGATTATTTGACCCTATACTTGAGGTCAAGAGAGTCCATATCTGGGCTCTCTTTCCTGCTCCATTGGTCTATTTGTCTGTTTTTGTGCCAGTACCATCCTGTCTTGGTGATCACTGCTTTGTAATATAGCTTGAAATCGGGCAACATGATGCCCCCAGCTTTGTTTTTCTTTTTCAACATTTCCTTCATGATTCGGGGTATTTTCTGATTCCACACAAATTTTAGGATTGTTTGTTCCAGCACTTTGAAAAATATCACTGGAATTTTGATCGGGATGGCATTGAAGATATATATTGCTCTGGATAGCATAGACATTTTAACAATGTTTATTCTTCCAATCCATGAGCATGGATTATTTTCCCATCTTTTTGTGTTTTCTTCAATTTCTTTCATGAGTGTTCTGTAGTTCCTAGAGTATAGATCCTTTACCTCTTTGGTTAGGTTTATTCTGAAGTATCTTATGGTTTTTGGTCTATTAGAAATGGGATCGTTTCTCTAATTTCTTTTTCTATAGTTGCATTGTTAGTGTATAAGAAAACAACTGACTTCTGCGCATTGATTTTGTATCCTGCCACATTACTGAATTGCTGTATGAGTTCTAGTAATTTGGGGGAGTCTTTTCCACATAATGAATCATGTCATCTACGAAAAGAGAGAGTTTGACTTCTTTCGGCAATTTGAATACCTTTTATTTCTTTTTGTTGTCTGATTGCTTTTGCCAGGACTTCTAGTACTATGTTGAATAATAGTGGCGAGAGTGGGCATCCTTGACGTGTTCCTGATCCTAAGGGAAAGGCTCTCAGCTTTTCCCCATTGAGGATGATATTTGTTGTGGGTATTTCATAGATGGATTTTATGACCATGAGGAATGTTCCCTCTATCCCTATACTCTGAAGAGTTTTAATCAAGAAAGGATGCTGTATTTTGTCAAATGCTTATTCTGCATCAATTGAGAGGTCCATATGGTTCTTCTCTCTCCTATTAATGTGTTCTATCACATTGATTGATTTGCGAATGTTGAACCACCCTTGCATCCTAGGGATAAATCCCGCTTGGTAGTGGTGGATGATCCTTTTAATGTATTGTTGGATCCTATTAGCTTGGACTTCAATACTCCACTCTCAGCAATAGACAGATCATCTAAGCAGAAAATCAACAAAGAAACAAGAGCTTTGAATGACACACAGACCAGATGGACCTCATGGATATATACAGAACATTCCACCCTAAAACCACAGAATACTCATTCTTCTCGAGCACACATGGAACTTTCTCCAGAGTAGACCACATACTGGTTCACAAATCAGGTCTCAACTGATAACCAAAAGACTGAGAATATTCTCTGCATCTTCTCAGACCATAATGCTTTAAAACTGGAACTCGATCAAAAAAAATTGGAAGAAATTCAAACACTTGGAAGCTAAATCCCACTCTGCTCAATAATGTTTGGGTCAACCAAAAAATCAAAGAACTTAAGGGGGGTGGAGCAAGATGGCAGAGGAGTAGGAGAACTGGATTTTGTCCCAGGAATTTGTCCCAGGAATTCAGCTGGATAGGGATCAAATCATTCTGAACACCTACGAACTCAACAGGAGATCAAAGAACAGAATAGCAACAACTATCTGAACAGAAAAGCCACCACTTTCTGGAAGGTATGACATGCAGAGAAGTGAATCTGAGGCAATATTGGGACGATAGACATTGGGGGAGGGAGCCTCCTTCGGCCACTTGTGGCAAGTGATAGAGCAGCAAAGGACAAAATTGGAACTTTTAGAAGTCTTCCCCGCTGAGGGACCTTGCTCCAGTGGATAAGCGGGGGGTGGAACCCTCTCGGGGACAGTGTGGTCCCCGACCACACAGTGTGGTCAGGACCCTCGGGGTCACAGAAAGACCAGGGGTGCTTAGGTGTGGCAGAGCTCCCAGATATCGGAACATGGAAGCCGGCTGCAGAGAGAAAGCCGAGGAGTGGGCCCTCAGCTGGGGGCCATAAACTGTGATCCATGGCACAGTCGCGCCACTGCTCTTCCAGCAGGGATCCAACAAGCGACAGATCCAGGGAGACTACCCTTCCTCCCCTGGGAGGAGTGGTGCGGGAGCGTACCACAGAGATATGCTGGATTTGGAGATTCTACATGGGGTTGGGTGCCAGAGACAGAAATGCTCGGTCACAGGCTAGGTGAGCACGGAGTGTGGCCGGAGACTGGGGAGACGGGAGTGACTGACGGCTTTTCTCTGCAGGCACACTGAGGAGTGGGGTCCTGAGTTCTCTGCTCCCCCAGAGTGGAGATTGGGAGGCTGCCATTTTCACTTTTGTCCTCCAAGCTATATGGAAAGCTTGCAGGGAACAAAAGCTCCCGAGAGCAAACCGGAGCAGATTACATAGCCCAGACCCGGCAAGGATGGGGCAATTCCGCCTCTGGCAAAGACATTTGGGAACCACGGCAACAGGCCCTTCCCCCAGAAGATCAGCAAAAACAGCCAGCCTAGATGAAATTTACCGATCAATGAGAACGGCAGAACTCCAGTGCTAGGGGAATACTGCACATAGAATTCATGGCTTTTTTATCATGATTCTTTAGTCCTTCAAAGTTAATTTTTTTAACTTTTTTTTTGAATTTTTATTTTCCCTTTTTCAACCAACATCTTATCAATCCCTTTTTTTAAAAAACATGTTCATTTTTCATTTTTAGAGTCATATTCTCTCCCTTCATAGTAGGTACCCTTATTATTGAGATATATATATAAGTTGTTCTCTCTTTAAAATTTTGTGATACAGTTTCTTCTAACAGATCAAAATATACCCTAAATCTCTAGTGTATGGCTTTGTTCTAGTCTCCTGCCTGATCACATTCTCTCCCTTTTTTTTTAATACTCTTCTTTCTTCTTTCAAACAACTTCTTATCTTATCAATTCCTTTTATAAAATCTTTTATAATTTTCACCATTAGAGTCGTATTCCATCACTTCATCATATTAACCCTTATTTTCGTACATGTATTTTTTTTTTTTTAATTTTGGGAGGCACTTTATTCTAACAGATCAAAATACACCAAAAATCTAGTGTGTGGCACAGAGCATTGCACCTGATCATATTTGATCATATTGTTTTTTGTTTGTTTGTTTGTTTAGTTCTGGTTTTGTTTGTTTTTATCTTTTCCTTTTTCTTTTTTTTTCTTTTTTCTTTCTTTCCCTTTCTTTTCCCCCAATTTCAGGTATTTTCTAATTTGTTTAGAGTATATTTTCTGGGGACATTGTTACCCTGTTACCATTTTGTTCTCTCATTCATCCATTCTCCTCTGGAAGAAATGACAAACGGAAAAATATCACCTCAACAAAAAGAACAAGAGGCAGTACCGACTGTCAGGGACCTACTCAATACAGACATTTGTACGATGTCGGAATTAGAGTTCAGAATGACGATTTTAAAGATACTAGCTGGGCTTAAAAAAAGCATGGAAAATACTAGAGAAACCCTTTCTGGAGAAAGAAAAGAACTAAAATCTAACCAAGTCGAAATCAAAAAGGCTATTAATGAGATGCAATCCAAAATTGAGGCTCTAACTGCTAGGATAAATGAGGCAGGAGAGAGAATTAATGATATAGAAGACCAGATGATGGAAAATAAAGAAGCTGTAAAAAGAGTGATAAATAACTACTGGATCACGAGAGCAGAATTCGAGAGATAAGTGATACCATAAAATGAAAGAACATTAGATAACTGGGATCCCAGAAGAAGAAAGAGAGAAAGGGGCAGAAGGTATATTGGAGCAAATTATAGGTCAACACCTCGACATCTAATAGTAGAACTAAGGAGTCTCAGAGACAAAGACAAAATTCTGAAAGCAGCTCAGGAGAAGAAATATGTAATCTACAATGGTAGAAACATTAGATTGGCAACAGACCTATCCACAGAGACCTGGCAGGCCAGAAAGGACTGGCATGATATATCCAGAGCACTAAATGAGAAAAATATGAGGCAAGAATACTATATCCAGGTAGGCTTTCATTGAAAATAGAAGGAGAGATAAAAAGCTTCCAGGAGAAACAAAAACTAAAGGAATTTGCAAACACAAAAACAGCCCTACAAGAAATATTGAAAGGGGTCCTCTGAGCAAAAGAGAGCCTAAAAGCAACATAGACCAGAAAGGAACACAGACAAAATACAGTAACAGTCAACTTACAAGCAATATAATGGCAGTAAATTCATATCTTACAATAGTTACCCTGAATGGAAATGGGCTAAATGCCCCCAATCAAAAGACACAGGCTATCAGATTGGATAAAAAAACAAGACCCATCGATATGCTGTCTGCAAGAGACTCATCTTAGACCCAAAGAAACCCCCAAATTGAAAGTGAAGAGGTGAAAAACAATTTACCATACTAATGGACACCAAAAGAATGCTGGGGTGGCAGTCCTTATATCAGATAAATTAGATTTTAAACCAAACGCTATAATAACAGATGAGGAAGGACACTATATCCTTCTTAAAGGGTCTATCCAATAAGAACATCTAACAATTGTAAATATCTATGCCCTTAACATGGGAGCAGCCAATTATATAAGCCAATTAAAAACAAAATCAAAGAAAAATATTGACAACAATACAATAATAGTGGGGGACTTTAATACCCCCCCTGACTGAAATGAACAGATTATCTAAGCAAAAGATCAACATGGAAAAAAAAACTTTAAATGTCACACTGGATCAAATGGACTACACAGATATATTCAGAACATTCCATCCCAAAGCAACAGAATACACATACTTCTCTAATACCTATGGAACATTCTCCAGAATAGATCACATCCTAGGTCATAAATCAGGTCTCAACTGGTACCAAAAGATGGAATCATTCCCTGAATATCTTCAGACCACAATGCTTTGAAACTAGAGCTCAATCACAAGAGGAAAGTCGGAATGAACTCAAATACATGGAAGCTAAAGAACATCCTACTAAAGAATGAATGGGTCAACCAGGATATTAAAGAAGAATTTAAAAATTTCATGGAAACCAATGAAAATGAAAACACAACTGTTGAAAATCTTTGGGATACAGCAAAGGCAGTCCTGAGAGGAAAGTATATAGCAATACAAGCCTTTCTCAAGAAACAAGAAAGGTCTCAAATACACAACCTAACCCTACACCTCAACGAGCAGGAGAAAGAACAACAAATAAAGCCTAAATCCAGCAGAAGAGAAATTATAAAGATCAGAGCAGAAATCAAGGAAATAGAAACCAAAAGAACAGTAGAACAGATCAATGAAACTACGGGCTGGTTCTTTGAAAGAATAAACAAGATTGATAAACCCCTGGCCAGATTTATCAAAAAGAAAAGAGAAATGACCCAAGTAAATAAAATCTTGAATGAAAGAGGAGAGATCACAACCAACACCAAAGAAATACAATTATAAGAACATATTATGAGCAATTCTATGGCAGCAAATTAGATAACCTGGAAGAAATGGATGCATTCCTAGAGATGTATCAACTAACAAAACTGAACCAGGAAGAAACATAAAACCTGAACAGACCTATAACCATTAAGGAAATTGAAGCCGTCATCAAAAATCTCCCAACAAACAAAAGTCCAAGGCCAGATGGCTTCCCAGGGGAATTCTACCAAATATTTAAAGAATTAATGCCCATTCTCCTGAATCTGTTCCAAAAAATAGAAATGGAAGGAAAACTTCCAAACTCGTTTTATGAGGCCACAATTACCTTGACCCCCAAACCAGACAAAGACCCCATCAAAAAGGAGAATTAGAGACCAATAGCCTTGCTGAACATGGATGCAAAAATTCTCACCAAAATAGTAGCCAATAGGGTCCAACAGTACATTAAAAGGATTATTCACCACAAGCAAGTGGGATTTATCCCTGGGCTGCAAGGTTGGTTCAACGTCCGCAAATCAATCAATGTGATACAATATATTAACAAAAGAAAGAACAAGAATCATATGATCCTCTCAATAGATGCAGAAAAAGCATTTGACAAAGTACAGCATTCTTTCTTGATCAAAACTCTTCAGAGTATAGGGATACAGGGTACATACCTTAATATCATAAAAGCTGTCCATGAAAAACCCACAGCAAATATCCTTCTTGATGGGGAAAACTGAGAGCTTTCCACCTAACGTCAGGAACATGGCGGGGATGTCCACTATCACCACTGGTATTCAAGATAGTATTAGAAATCCTAGGCACAGCAATCAGGCAAGAAAAAAAAATAGGCATCCAAATCGGCAAAGAATTGAAACTCTCACTCCTTGCAGATGATATGATACTTTAAGTGGAAAACCCAAAAGGCTCTACCCCCAAACTGCTAGAACTCATACAGGAATTCAGTAAAGTGGCGGGATATAAATCAATGCACAGAAATCAGTGACATTCCTATACACCATCAACAAGACAGAAGAAAGTGAAATTTAGGAGTTGATCCCATTTACAATTGCACCCAAAACGATAAGATATATAGGAATAAATGTAACAAAAGAGGCAAATAATTTGTACTCACAAAACTATGAAATACTAATGAAAGAAATTGAGGAAGACATAAAGAAATGGAAAAACGTTCCATGCACTTGGATTGGAAGAACAAATATTGTGAAGATGTCAATGCTACCTAGAGTAATCTACACATTCAATGCAATCCCCATCAAAGTACCATCCACTGTTTTCAAAGAAATGGAACAAATAATCCTAAAATTTGTTTGTAACCAGAAAAGACCCCGAATAACCAGAGGAATGTTGAAAAAGAAAAGCAAAGCTGGCAGCCTCACAATTCCAGACTTCAAGCTCTATTAGAAAGCTGTCATCATCAATACAGTATGGTACTGGCACAAAAACGGACACATAGATCAATGGAACAGAATAGAGAGACCAGAAATGGACCCTCACCTCTTGGTCAACTAATCTTTGACAAAGCAGGAAAGAATGTCCAATGGAAAAAAGACAATCTGTTCAACAAATTGTGTTGGGAAAATTGGACAGCCACATGCAAAAGAATGAAACTGGACCATTTCCTTACACCACACACAAAAATAGACTCAAAATGCTTTAAAGACCTAAATGTGAGACAGGAGTCCATCAAAATCCTAAAGGAGAACACAGGCGGCAGCAACCTCTTCGACCTCAGCCACAGCAACTTCTTCCTAGAAACATCACCAAAAGCAAGGGAAGCAAGGGTTAAATTGAACTATTGGGACTTCATCAAGTTTAAAAGCTTTTGCATAGCAAAAGGAATAGTCAACAAAACCAAAAGACATCCGACAGATTGGGAGAAGATATTTGCAAATGACATATCAGATAAAAGGCTACTACCCAAAATCTATAAAGAACTTATCAAACCCAACACCCAAAGAACAAATGATCCAATCAAGAAATGGGAAGGAGACATGAACAGATAGTTTTCCAAAGTAGATATCCAAATGGCCAATAGACACATGAAAAAGTGCTCAACATCGCTTGGCATCAAGCGAATCCAAATCAAAACCTCAATGAGATAACACCTCACACCAGTCAGAATGGCTAAAATTAACAAGTCAGGAAAGGACAGATGGCTGAAAAATGGGAACCCTCCTACACGGTTGGTGGGAATGGAAGCTGGTGCAGCCACTCTGGAAAACAGTATGGAGGTTCCTCAAAATGTGAAAATAGAGATACCTTTTCACCCAGCAATTACACTACTGGGTATTTACCCCAAAGATATAAATGTGGGGATCCAAAGGGGTACATGCACCCTGATGTTTAAGCAGCAATGTCCACAATAGTGAAATTGTGGAAAGAGCCAAGTTGTCCATTGACAGATGAATGGATAAAGAAGATGTAGTATACATAAAATGGAATATTATGCAACTACCAAAAGGAATGAAAACTTGCCATTTGCAACTACGTAGATGGAACTGGAGAGTGTTTTATTTTTTTAAAAGATTTTGTTTATTTATTTGACACACAGAGAGAGATAGCGAAAGCAGAAACACAAGCAGGGGTATTGTGAAAGGGAGAAGCAGGCTTCCCGCCGAGCAGGGAGCCCGATGTGGGACTTGATCCCAGGACCATGGGATCATGACCTGAGCTGAAGACAGATGCTTAACAACTGAGCCACCCAGGTGCCCCGGAACTGGAGAGTGTTATGCTAAGTGAAATAAGTTAGTCAGAGAAAGACAGTTATCATATGATCTTACTGATATGAAGAATTCTTAATCTCAGAAACAAACTGAAGTTTGCTGGACTTTTGGGGGTCGGAGGGAAGGAGTGGCTGGCTGATAGACATTGGGGTGGAGATGTGCTATGGTCAGCGCTGTGAATTGTGTAAGACTGTTGATTCACAGATCTGTACCTCTGAAACAAATACATTATATGTTAAAAAAAAAGAAGATAGCAGGAGGGGAAGAATGAAGGGGGTATGTTGGAGGGGGAGATGAACCATGAGAAACGATGGACTCTGAAAAACAAACCGAGTATTCTAGAGGGGAGGGGGTGAGAGGATGAGTTAACTTGGTGATGGGTATTAAAGAGGGCACATTCTGCATGGAGCTTTGGGTGTTATATGCAAACAATGAATCATGGAACACTACATCAAAAACTAATGATGTGATGTATGGTGATTAATATAACATAGTAAAAACAACAACAACAACAACAAAGAACTTAAACAATTCATGGAAACCAATGAGAAAAAAAAACACATTCATCCAAAACCTATGGGATACTGCAAAGGCAGTCTTACGGGGGAATTACATAGCTATCCAGGCCTCACTCAAAAAAATAGAAAAATCTCCAATTCACCAACTAACTTTACACTTTAAAGAGTTAGAGAAAAAGCCACAAACGTTGCCTAAGCCATGCATTAGAAGAGAAATAATTAAGATTAGAGCAGAGATCAATGAATTAGAAACCAGAAACACAGTAGATCAGATCAACGAAACTAGAAGCTAGTTCTTCGAAAAATTAATAAGACCGATAAATCACTGGCCTGACTTATCCAAAAGAAAAGGGAAAGGACCCAAATTAATAAAATTATGAATGAAAGGGGAGAGATTACTACTAATGCCAAGGAAATAGAAACAATTATTAGAAATTACTATCAACAACTATATGACAATAATTTGAGCAACCTGGAAGAAATGGATGCCTTTCCAGAAACCTATAAACTGGACTGAAACTGGAAGTAATTGACAACCTGAATAGGCCAATAACCGGTAACGTGATTGAAGCATTGATTAAAAACCTCCCAAAAAACAAGAGTCCAGGGCCTGATGGATTCCCTGGGAATTCCAGCAACCATTCAAAGAAGAAATAATACCTATTCTCCTGAAGCTGTTTCAAAATTGGAAACAGAAGGAAAGCTTCCAGACTCATTCTATGAGGCCTGCATTACCTTAATCCCCAAAGCAGGCAAAGACCCCATCAAAAAGGAGAATTTCAGACCGATATCCTTGATTAATATGGAGTCTAAAATTTTTTAACTCTTTAAATGTCTAGTTTTTCTTCGACAGGTATAATGCAACATTTCAGCTCAGATTCATCATGGAGTCCCGGAATCTTCACCCAGACCCCAAATTGTGCACTTTGTAGCACTTGTCTTCACTTCTAAATGACTGATTAGGGATCTATTGGTGAGTCAAATCCCTAAAACATTGGTCCAGACAAATGTCCCTTGTAGATGGTAGGGATATACTTTGATTCATGAGATTTTGAGTATGCCCTAGAATCACAGATAGAGTTGGGTTAGAGTACCAGTTTTTCTCTTAGTTTCTGGGTCAGAGTCCTTATAGTATAAGAACCTGACAATTAAAAAAAAATGCAATGCTTGACTTAAGCTTTGAATGTGGAGGCATCCACTTCAAAGGCAGTTATCTACATTAAGCACACTGTTAGCCAGAGAACTAGACAAATGGCAGGATACCGCCCCCCGCCTTGAAGTTCCTTTGTTTAGAGATGTTTGCTTGGTTTATATAATTGGCCACTTGTTTTTTTGTTTGTTTGTTTTGTTCTCTTTTCTTTTACTTTTCTTCTCATGCTTTAAGAACGACCATATTTTAAATTCACCAATAATGAGTAAACCCATGCATCCCTAGGCCCCCTAGCCACAACACAAATAAAAGCAGAACACCTACCTCTGTCTCTGTCTACTTAAAACCTCACTGTGTCACTCAAAGCATACCATGTACCCTCCAGGACTTGTGAGTAATAAACCTTGTTTCTTTCAAGGTTTCCTGATGGTTATTGCTGAGGGCATCTTGCAATCATAACAAGAATCACAAGGGCATGTCCAGCTACAACACTGGTTCTGAAAGAGGAACCTGGGTCCAGGTGAGCACTCCCAGGCATTTTGAGCTGGTTGCATCACTCTCAATAGGCTAAGACCAGCACAAAATAGGCTGGTCCCAGGCAAGGGACCTTGCCTTATCCCAGGCAAGCATAAGTTATGTTAGAGTCCCAAGATTCTCTGTTAGTAAGTATAATGTTATAATTAGCTAAGAATGTAGGAACTTCTCAGTGGACTACAAACCCCATTCTTGAATCACTGTTTATTAGATGCATTGCCAGCTAAGTTTGCTTGCTTTCTGCTGCCATGATTTTACTAAAGATAATTGGGAACTTCAAGGGACTCTTCAGTAATCTTACAATCTTCCCAAGCTTGTTCTTTTTTTTTTGTCATCCTATATTCTATATATCAAGGAGTTGACATCATTTTAAAGTAAAATTTTAATTGTGTCTTGAGAGCAGCATTTTTTGCCATTGGAAAATTATTTCCAAACATATTGAAAATCGAAGCAAGATGGATTTAGTTTATAGAAATCCCTTCCATTTATGGGAACTTATCAGAAATAAGAAAAGCAGATACACCAACATTACATTTAGCAGGAAGGAAAAAGGAAGTTAAAGTATGAGCAATAAATTAAAACTCAAAGGAATTGCAGAAATCATTAGAGAAAATAAAGATGCTGATAATATTTTTTAAACAATTTCAACAGAGGTGAGAAAATATGATCAAGTTGACTTTGCAAAGTAGCTGGAACACAAGTTCCCTGCACTCATCCACAGCTAGGCTTCTCTGGAGGTGCAGCCTTAGGAATCAGCATATTACCTGGGGCTGAAATGAATGCCATTAGGCAGGTTCCCTCTGCCTCTACATCTTCCTTCTGTCATTAGCTAAAATCCCAGTTCCTAAAATTCCTTTGAAGATTATCTACAGTTCTTAATTTTTAAGTTTATTTTATTATTATTATTATTATTATTATTATTATTAACAATAGTAGTAGTAGTAGTAGTAGTAGTAGTAGTAGTAGTAGTAATCTCTATACCCAACGTGGGGCTTGAACTCACAACCTGAAGATCAAGAGTCTCATGCTCTACTGGCTAAGCCAGCCAGGCGCCCCTCAAATTTTTAATTTATTTTAATGAAAAAAATTACTTAATGATAAAAATCCTTCCTATGATGAGGGAAAGCAAAAAGGGAGTAAGATTTGGGGCGTGTGGGTGGCTCAGTCTGGTAAGCATCCAACTCTTGTTTAATTCTTTATTTAAATTCAATTTAGTTAACATACTCTATTATTAGTTTCAGGGGTAGAATTTAGTGATTCATCAGTTGCATATAACACCCAGTGCTCATCATATCACATGCCCTCCTTAATGCCCACCACCCAGTTAACCATCCCCCCTACGTCCCCTCCAGCAACCCTCAGTTTGTTTCCTAGAGTTCAGTGTCCTTTATGGCTTGCTTCCCTCTCTATTTTCATCTTATTTTATTTTTTCATTAAACCTCTTCCTTTTTATCATAGCTGCTTTTGCTTCTTCCTTTTACTGCTTTTGGAACTTTCCTTCAGTTCCTATGAGCCCTTTGATATATCCACCTTTAAACCCCTATTTCCTTTATCCCTCTGCCCACTCTGGTCACTCTTCCATTCCCACTTCAGCCCCTCTGTTCACTATAGTCACTTGAACTTTAGATCCCTTATCCTCCATTGAGGGCTCTTAAGGGACTAAGGGACACCCCCCAAACAAAAACAAACAAACAAACAAAAAACAAACAAACAAAAACCCAAAAAAGTCACCATCTGATGATTAAAAAGAAAAGAACAAAAGGGTATTTGAAAACAGAACTGGATATTTTGTCCACTCAGATGGTTTTTGGACACATCCAGGTAGCTGATAGATGTTTTCTCAGTCATTGGCTTAAAATTTAGTGCATAGCATTATCAGATTATATGTCACAACAAAAGAAAATCCTAACAATCCCCTCCACAAATATTGGAAAAGAGGTAACCTTAAGTTATCCATTTTCCAGAAACACAATTCAGATAGAAATATAAAATGGTGATACACCAGTGATATTGTACTATTATATTTTAATGAGTCAGGGATAAATTTTTAGAATAAAAGGTCTAAGATTCCTACATCTGTCTGTAAATTTAAGTATGTTGCTGCAGTATGTTATGTATGTTACACTTTTCACTTCTTAATGATATCATTAAATTAATTTATAAAATCCCTTAAAGTTCTATTCAAATTGGCTTAGGATAATGAGTGCTTCTATAAATTAAGTATTCCTCCCACTTTCAGAAATATAAAAATGAATCCAATATATTTATGTAATCTTTACCCGGGATAAACATCAGTAAACAAAGCTAGGTTTCAAAGCTTTGGGTAAAATAAAAATAGGCATGTCTTAGAGTTATCAACATTAAATATAATGCACATATAAAATTTCTTTCTACCTGTGTTTAGTAATGAAACAGGCTCATATCATCTCTAATAGATGTTTTAAGATTATAAAACTACAAATCCAACTTAAGAAAAAATGTACATTAAAATAAGGCACTTGATGCATGTCAAACACAGTAGTAAATCAAAAAGAAAAAATAAGGATCATGTTTAAATTTTTAGGGTAAATTGCTCTTGTGTTTTTTTAAATACCTGTTTAATTTGTCAACATGAACAATAACTCAAGGTAATGGCTACACTTGTTTGTTTAGCTCATGAAATTTTCATGACCTATTAGAAAATAATTGGCAAAAACAAGTGGATCAAATAGATGTAAGTGGGATACAAGTTTACAAATGAACTTTTCTACAATGATTATGTTTCACAATATGTCTAGTTAAAAATATTTTCAAAGCATATTTTAGTGACTTAAAACCTAAAACGATACTAAGTTAAGGTAAATGATGGATATTTAATAAATACCTAGATGATTTCCAAATATGATAAAATATTTAAATATTAATAATTAAAAGTAAGTAACTATTTTTGGCATTTTATGTTATACAATATAGAGAAGCTATATGTATTTGAGTCTGTTAGTAAAGGTGAGATTTGTAAAATAAAAAGGCATATATCTCTAGGAAATGATGAAATTGTATATTCATAAGTTTGCCACGAAATGATTGTGTGTGGCAGAAGTTTAAAATTGCTTCTTTTATAGGTTTCTATGTAAAAGATGACTACTAGATAAAAGTTGAATCAATATTTGTAAATGGCACTAATAGGACTAACAATGATAAAGAAAAGTCTATGCAAGGAAAGTAAGATTTATTTTTGATAATGAAAGATATGAAGGATGTGGTTTAGTTAAGGATAAAAGAGAATAACTTTATCTTAATGCAGAATTTTTAGTTAGTCCAGAATGAGAAAGATGAAAAGAGTAAGATAAAAACCAAATGCACATTTTAAAAATAGTTGTAGACTGCTTGTCAGAAAGTAGTCTCGGAAAAGGAATCTTGTCTTGTGTGGTCAAAGTTGGCAATGATTAGACGCATATATTTTAAGGTGTTTCTTGTGTTTGTTTGTTGTTTTTTTTTTAGCTTTAATAGTATGCTCTGATGAAAAAAAATCACAATTTGGTTCTCTCTCAAGAAAACAAGTTTTCCTAGTACTGATTATTCTGTTAATGGAAATTATGAAAATATTTTTCTTTAATTTTTATATTCTGCTTGTGAAACCAAGATTTTTTGTCTAAAAATAATTTCCTGTGCTTTATATGGTCTTTATCAGGTCCTTGATTCCTTTAGAAAAGTTTGTCTCCTCAATAGTAAAAAAAAAAAAAAGTTAGATTTTTAAAACTATGTAACTTTGTGTATTTGCTTTGGAATCTTTTGTCACTTTGCTTAAATGGGTAACTATAGTTTCACAGTAATCCCAGTTAGTCATGGGTTCAAATATTTTGACAGTGTTGACAATTTCCCAAAATCAAATTTGGTAGAGCATTTTTGACCTCAAACAAGCAATGAAATTTCCCACAGGGTCCTGGAAAATCCCTGAGGATTTTTCTCTCACCTGGAAAAGGGGAAATACTAAACTAATGATGTTTATTTTGTATGCAAATTACATGGGAAACATTGTCAAAAAAAAGTGATAATCAATCTTCATAGGTTACATATGTGTGGCTATATGTTACTAATACGGGCATTCCAGAAATTGTAATAATGTCACAGAAGTTTGTCAATGACCCTGTTGTGTGTTATGTTAAAATGTTGCATGCCCCAGAAGTAATTTTCCCTATCAAATGAACTCTCTTTAGAAATGTAACCACTGGCCATTTTAGTCATTTGTGATGCACAGCTATCCATGCTACCCAGAGCAATCTACACATTTAAGCAATCCCTATCAAAATACCATTGATAGGGTCTCCTGGGTGGCTCAGTCGTTAAGCGTCTGCCTTCGGCCCAGGTCGTGGTCCCAGGGTCCTGGGATCGAGCCCCACATCGGGCTCCCTGCTCGGCGGGAAGCCTGCTTCTCCCTCTCCCACTCCCCCTGCTTGTGTTCCCTCTCTCGCTGTCTCTGTCAAATAGATAAATAAAATCTTTAAAAAAAAATACCATTGATATTTTCCACAGAGTTGGAACAAATAATCCTAAAATCTGTATGGAATAACAAAAGACCCTGAATAGCCAGAGGAATGTTGAAAAAGAAAACCAAAGCTGGAGGCATCACAATGCCAGACTTCAAGCTATATTACAAAATTGTAATCATCAACAGGGTACAGTATTGGCACAAAAACAGACACATTGATCAATGGAATAGAATAGAGAACCCAGAAATGGACCCTCAACTCTATGGCCAACTAATCTTTGACAAAACAGGAAACAATATCCAATGAATAAATAACAGTCTTTTCAACAAATGATGTTGGGAAAATTGGACAGCCACATGCAGAAGAATGAAACTGGACCATTTTCTTTTTTTTTAACTTTTTAAAATTTATCTTTATTATTATGTAAAATGAACCAGCATACAGTACATCCTTAGTTTTTAATGTAGTGTCTAATGATTCATTAGAAACTGGACCATTTTCTTACATCATGCACAGTGATAAACTCAAAATGGATGAAAGACCTAAATGTGAGGCAGGAATCCAACAAAATCATAGAGGAGAACATAGGGAGTAACTTCTTCGACCTCAGCCACAGCAACTTCTTGCTAGACACATCTCCAATGGCAAGAGAAACAATAACAAAAATGAACTACTGAGACTTCAAGATAAAAAGCTTTTGCACAGCAAAGGAAACGGTCAACAAAACTAAAAGGCAACCTGCAGAATGGGAGAAGATATTTGCAAATGTCTTAGCAGATAAGGGGCTAGTATACAAGATCTTTAAAGAACTTCTCAAACTCAACATCCAAAAAACAATTAAGTCAAAAAATGGGCAGAAGACATGAACAGACACTTCTCCAAAGAAGACATCCAAATGGCTAACGGACATATGAAAAAATGCTCCACATCACTTGGCATCAGGGAAATACAAATCAAAACCACACTGAGATCCCACCTCACACCAGTCAGAACGGCTAAATTTAACAGGACAGGAAACAACAAATGTTGGCGAGGATGCAGAGAAAGGGAACCTTCTTACACTGTTGGTGGGAATGCAAACTGGTATAGCTACTCTGGAAAACAGTATGGAGGTTCTTCAAGACATTAAAAATAGAGTTACCCTATAATCCAGCAATTGCACTACTAGGTATTTACCCCAAAGATACAAATGTAGTGATCCAAAGGGGCACATGCACCCCAATGTTCATAGCAGCAATGTCCCCAACAGCCCAACTATGGAATGAGGTGAGATATGTATCGGTAGATGAATGGATGAAGAAATGAACAAGATCATATATCATATATAAATATATCATATCATATATATAATATATATGTTTATTTTGTATGCAAATGACATGGGAAACATTGTATCACATATACAATGTTTTGTATCATATATATACATATACATATATACACACAATGGAATATATATATGTATATATATGAACAATGGAATATTACTCAGCTATCAGAAAGGATGAAATCTTACCATTTACATCGATGTGGATGGAACTGGAGGGTATTATGCTGAGCAAAATAAGGCAATCAGAGAAAGACAATTATCATATGGTTTCACTCATATGAGGAATATAAGAAACAGCACAGAGGATCATAGGGGAAGGGAGGGAAAAAAGGAATGGGAAGAAATTAGAGAGGGAAACAAACCATGAGAGACTCTTAACTATGGGAAAGAAACAAAAGGTTGCTGGAGCGAAGGTGGGTGGGAGGATGGGGTAACTGGGTGATGGGCATTAAGGAGGGCATGTGATATGATGAGCACTGGGTATTGTATGCAACTGATGAATTACTGAACTTTACATCTGAAACTAATGGTGTACCATATGTTGGCTAATTGTATTTAAATTAAAAGAGAAATAAAAAGTGTTGGTTAGGATATGGAGAAAAAGGAAACTTTGTGCACTGTTGGTGGAAATGAAAACTAGTACAGACACTGTACAAAACAGTATGGAGATTTCTCAAGAAATTAAAAACAGGGTCCCCTGGGTGGTTCAGCTAGTTAAGTGTCTGCCTTCGGCTCAGGTCATGATCCCGGAATCCCAAGATCAAGTCCTGCATAGAGCTCCCTGCTCAGCAGGAAGTCTTCTTCATCCTCTGCCTCTCATCCTGCTCTTGCTCTCTCTCTCTTTCACTCTCTTTCTCTCTCAAATACATAAATAAAATCTTAAAAAAATTAAAAACAAATCCCACATAACCCAATAATGCCACTATTAGGTATTTACCTAAACAAAAGGAAAACATGAATTCTAAAAGATATATGCACCCCTACGTTTATTGCAACATTATTTACAATAGTCAAGATATGGAAACAACCTAATTGCCCACAGATAGCTTGGATAAGGAAGGTGTCATGCACACACACACACACACACACACACAGATGTACAATGGAATAATGTATATCCATAAAAGCTGATGAGATTGTGCCACTTGAGACAACACGGATGGACCTAGAGGGTATTATGCTAGGTTAAATAAGACTGAGAAAGACAAATACCTATGAATTCAATCATATGTTAAAACTAAAACAAACACAAATAAATAAACAAAAGCAAATTCAAACATATAAGAGAACTGATAGTTGCCAGAGGGATTGGGGGTAGGAGACTGGGAAAAATGGGTGAAGGGGAGTAAGAGATACAGGCTTTGGGTTATGGAACGAATGAAAATAAAAGGCACAATATAAAGAATATAGTCAATGACATTATAACAGCCATGTATGGTTACAGATGGTAGCTACACTTGCAGTAAACTTAGCATAATGTACAAAATTGTTGAATAACTGTGTTATACACCTGAAATTAATGTAATATTGTGTGTAAACTATACTAAGAATTATTTTCATTTTTCTACAATATATGGTTACAACTCTCCAAACTGATGTTTCCAAATTTTCTTTCTTCTACTTGGAATCATTGAAAATAAAACTGCCTTTTCTCAAAGCACAGCAACCTGGACAACTTGATATAAACATCAAGGAAATTAGTACAACAGATTATATATGCAACCTTTATATCTGCTGCTATGTGGATCACTCACAAAGTTTACTTTAATACCTGATGACATCACCACAGATTTTCAAATTGCAAACCAGAAAGTCCATTGAATTGTCACTTTTGTATTCACTCTTACATCTTAAGATGCTTTGAGCCCTATGTCTAGATTTTGATTGGCTGCCATCCGGATTCAAAAACTAATTACCTATCAGTTTTAGTTAGATTTCTTTTTTACATTTATAGAAATTTTCATTAAATACTTGACGGCTAGAAGCCTTCAGAAATATGTGCCACTACCATACCTCAACAGATGATTCAGCTGATCCTTAAAGAACAAAAGTAGACTGAAAATATGAACTTGTATTGTTCAAGGAAAGAAGAATGTCTCTGAACATTTCCTTGAATATGAACAGGGACTTAGAAAGATACTTTGCTTGACCAAACTTTAGTCAAGCTCTGAATATTTTCCTAGTCCCATCTGTGAACTTGTTTAAAGCAAACAAACAAACAAACAGGAATTGGAAGAAAGGATGGCGGAGGAGTAGGGAACCCTATTTCAACTGGCCCCCAGAATTGAGCTGGATATCTACCAGACCATTCTGAGCACCCACAAAATTAGCCTGAGACGTAAGAAGATCTAGATCTCTACAAACAGAATATCACAGGTTGTTGGTTTCAAGTTATGAAGTGGGGAGCCGTGATTCCGCGGGCAGATACTGGAGGATAAACAGCAGTGGGAGGGAACCTGGCCATGGGGATCCTACACTGGTGAGTGACAGCCTCACTCGCTGGGGATGGGGCACAGACTCGCAGACTGGTAGGGCTGGGAAAGGACTTTAGGGCAGCCCCTAGGGCAGTAACCCGGAGCAGCGAGTTCGCTCATGCAAATAGGGAGCAGCTGGTGGTTTTAGAAGCACAAAGACCAGAGACGTGACCCAACATGGAGGCAGGACTGGGAGCACTGGGGAGGGGCGCACAACCCAGGATGCTGCAGTTTATAGCAGCACAGACAGAAATGGAGACAGTGTGGCTGGAGAGCTCGCTGAAGAACAGACTGTGATCTCTCTGCTTGGAGGCAGAAGTTTGGAAACGGTCTCTTCTGCTCTGACTTGAGGAAGAGACATGGAAAGCTGCCAGGGAAAGACGCCAGAGAACAAAAGCCCCAAAAAACAGGTTTCCACTGAGCCCAACACCCACCACAGGGGGTCAGACTAACTCTGACCAAATAGGGCTGGCTGAATAACAGCGTGGCAGGCCCCTCCCCCAGAAGACAGGCTAGGAAAACAAGAGGCCAGCAACCCTAAGGTCCTTAGAACACAGGTGTATCTTGCTTGGGTTCTGATCAATAATTTGGATTCTATATGTTCCCTCAACCACCCATCAACAGAATGACTAGGAGGAGGAACCCCCAAAATAGAAAAGACTCAGAGATTATGACTTATGCCACAGATTTACAAATGGATGCAGATATAACCAAGATGTTGGAGATGGAATTCAGGCTAAAAATTGTGAAGACAATAGCTAGAATGGAGAAATCAATTAATGGCAACATAGAGTCTCTAAGGGCAGAAATGAAAGCTGAATTGGCAGAACTTAAAAATGCTATCAATGAGATCCAATCCAATCTAGATAATCTAACAGCTAGGGTAAGTGAAGCAGAAGAACGAATAAGCGACTTGGAAGACAAATTAATAGATAAAAAGGGAAAAGAGGAGGCCAGGGAAAAACAACTCAGAATCCATGAAAATAGAATCAGAGAAATAAGTGACACCATGAAGCGTTCCAATGTCACAATAATTGGAAGCCCGGAGGGAGTGGAGAGAGAGAGAGGACTAGAAGATGTATTTGAGCAAATTGTAGCTGAGAACTTCCCTAATCTGGGGAATGAAAGAAACATTCTCATCCTAGAAGCAGAGAGAACCCTTCCCAAGATCAAGGAAAACAGGCCAACACCCCGGCATGTAATAGTAAAACTTGCAAATCTTAAAACCAAGGAAACCATCTTAAGGGCAGTTAGGGGGAAGAGATTACTTATGTACAGAGGGAGGAATATCAGAAGGACGTCAGACCTACACAAAGCGACCTGGCAAGACAGAAAGGCCTGGCAAGACATATTCAGGGTACTAAATGAGGAGAACATGCAGTCAAGAATACTTTATCTGACAAGGCTGTCATTTAGAATGGATGGAGAGATGCAGAGCTTCCACAACCAGCAGAAACTGAAAGAATATGTGACCACTAAGCTGGCCCTGAAAGAAATATTAAGGGGGGTTCTATAAAAGGAGAAAGATCCCAAGAGTGACATACAACAGAAATTTACAGGGGCAATCTATAAAAACAATGTCTTCACAGGCAACATGATGACAATTAATTCATATCTTTCAATAATCACTCTCAACCTGAATGACATAAATGCTCCCATAAAATGGCACAGGGCTGCAGATTGGATAAAAAGACAAGACCCATCAATATACTGTCTACAAGAGACTCATTTTGTTTTTTGTTTTTTTTTAAGATTTTATTTATTTATTTAATTGACAGAGAGAGACAGCGTGAGAGGGAACACAAGCAGGGGGAGTGGGAGAGGGAGAAGCAGGCTTCCCACCGAGCAGGGAGCCCAACGTGGGGCTCGATCCCACGACCCTGGCATCATGACCCGAGCCAAAGGCTGTCGCTTAACCAAATGAGCCACCCAGGCGCCCCTACAGGAGACTCATTTTGAAACTAAAGATACATCCAGACTGAAAGTAAAGGGATGGAGATCCATCTTCCATGCCAGTGGACTTCAAAAGAAAGCTGGGGTTGCAATTCTCATATCAGACAAATTGGATTTTAAACTAAAGTCTGTCATTAGAGACACAGAAGGACACTATATCATTCTTAAAGGTCTATGCAACAAGAAGATCTAACACTTGTAAATATCTATGCCCCCAATATGGGAGCAGCCATCTACATAAGCCAACTGCTAACCAAAATAAAGAGTCATATTTATAACAATACATTAATTGTTGGAGGCCTCAATACTCCACTCTCAGCAATGGACAGATCATCTAAGCAGAAAATAACAAGGGAACAACAGCTTTGAATGATACACTGGATCAGATGGACCTCATAGATATTTATAGAACATTCCACCCTAAAACAACAGAACACTCATTCTTCTCAAGGGCACATGGAACATCCTCCAGAACAGACAACATACTGGGTAACAAATCAGGTCTCAAGCAATACCAAAAGATTGAGATTATTCCCTGCATATTCTCAGACCATAAGGCTTTAAAACTGGAACTCAATCACAAAAAAAAAAAAAAAAACTGGCAGAAATACAAACACTTGGAAGCTAAAGACCACTCTGCTCAAGAATGTTTGGGTCAATTAAGAAATCAAAGAAGAACTTAAACAATTCATGGAAATCAATGAGAACAAAAACACATCGGTCCAAAACCTATGGGATACTGCAAAGGCATTCCTAAGTGGGAAATACATAGCCATCCAAGCCTCACTCAAAAAAATAGAAAATCCCGAATTCACCAACTAACTCTACACCTTAAAGAACTGGAGAAAAAGCAACAAATGATGCCTAAGCCACGCATTAGAAGAGAAATAATTAAAATTAGAGCAGAGATCAATGAATTAGAAACCAGAAACGCAGTAGATCAGATCAACTAGACTAGAAGTTGGTTCTTTGAAAGAATTAATAAGAGCGGTCAACCACTGGGCAGACTTATCCAAAAGGAAAGAGAAAGGATCCTAATTAATAAAATTATGAATGAAAGGGGAGAGATCGCGACTAACATTAAGGAAATAGAAACAGTTATTAGAAATTATTATCAACAACTATATGCCAATAAACTGAGCAATCTGGGTGAAATGGAGGCCTTCCTAGAAACCTACAATCTGCTAAGACTGAAACAGGAAGAAATTGACAACATGAATAGGCCAATAACCAGTAATGAGATTGAAGCAATGATCAAAACCCTCCCAAAAAACAAGAGTCCAGGGCCTGATGGATTCCCTGGGGAATGCTACCAAATATTCAAAGAAGAAATACTACCTATTCTACTGAAGCTGTTTCAAAAAATAGAAACAGAAGGAAAACTTCCAAACTCATTCTATGAGGCTAGCATTACCTTAATCCCCAACCCAGGCAAAGACCCCATTAAAAAGGAGAATTTCAGACCAATATCCCAGATGAATGTGGATTTCAAAATCCTCAACATAATCTTAGCTAATAGGATCCATCAATACATTAAAAGGATCATCCACCACGACCAAGTGGGATTTATCCCCAGGATGCAAGGGTGGTTCAACATTCGCAAATCAATCAATGTGATAGAACAGATTAATAAGAGGAGGAAGAAGAACCATATGGTCCTCTCAATTGATACAGAAAAAGCATTTGACAAAATACAACATCCTTTCTTGTTTAAAACTCTTCAGAATATAGGGATATAGGGAATATTCCTCGAGTTCATAAAATCCATCTATGAAAAACCCACAGCAAATATCATTCTCAATGGGGAAAAGCTGAGAACCATTCCCTTACGCGTCAAGGATGCCCACTCTTGCCACTATTGTTTAACATGTACTAGAAGTCCTAGCAACAGCAATAAGACAACAAAAAGAAATAAAAGGTATTCAAATTGGCAAAGAAGAAGTCAAACTCTCTCTTTTTGTAGATGACTTGATACTTTATGTGGAAAACCCAAAAGTCTCTACACCCAAATTACTAGAACCCATACAGCAATTCAGTAATGTGGCAGGATACAAAATCAGTGCACAGAAATCAGTTGCTTTCTTATACACTAACAACGCAACTGTAGAAAGAGAAATTAGAGAAACGATTCCATTTACAATATCACCAGAAACCATAAGATACCTCGGAATAAACCTAACCAAAGAGGTAAAGGATCTACACTCTAGGAACTACAGAACACTCATGAAAGAAATTGAAGACACAAAAAGATGAAAAAACATTCCCTGCTCATGGATTGGAAGAATAAACATTGTTAAAATGTCAATGCTATCCAGAGCAATCTATACCTTCAATGCCATCCCGATCAAAATGCCAATGACATTTTTTAAAGTGCTGGAACAAACAATCCTAAAATTTGTATAGAATCAGAAAAGACCCCGAATCGCCAAGGAAATGTTGCAAAGAAAAACAAGGCTGGGGTCATCACGTTGCCCGATTTCAAGCTATATTACAAAGCAGTGATCACCAAGACAGCATGGTACTGGCAAAAAAAACAGACATATAGACCAATGGAACAGAATAGAGAGCCCAGATATGGACCTTCACCTCTATTATCAAATAATCTTTGAAAAAGCAGGAAAAAATATGCAATGGAGAAAAGACAGTCTCTTCAAAAATGGTGCTGGGAAAATTGGACAGCCACATGTGCAACAAAACTATACATTCTCTAACACCATACACAAAGATAAACTCAAGGGAACCTGGGTGGCTCAGTTGGTTAGGCGACTGCCTTTGGCTCAGGTCGTGATCCTGGAGTCCTGGGATCGAGTCCCACATCGGGCTCCTTGCTCAGCGGAGAGTCTGCTTCTCCCTCTGACTCTCTTCCCTCTCATGCTCTCTATCTCTCATTCTCTCTCTCTCAAATAAATAAATAAATAACATCTTTAAAAAAAAAACAAAGATAAACTCAAAATGTATGAAAGACCTCAATGTGAGACAGGAATCCATCAAAATCCTAGAGGAGAACATAGGTAGTAACCTCTTTGACATCACCCACAGCAACTTCTTTCAAGATACAGCTCCAGGGCGCCTGGGTGGCTCAGATGGTTAAGCGTCTGCTTTCAGCTTAGATCATGATCCCAGGGTCCTGGGATCGAGCCCGCATTGGGCTCCCTGGTCTTTGGGAGCCTGCTTCTTACTCTGCTTCTCTCTCTCTCTGTTTCTCATAAATAAATAAAATAAAATCTTTTTTTAAAAAAAGATACAGCTCCAAAAGCTAGTGAAACAAAAGCAAAAATGAACTTTAGGATTTGGTCAAGATAAATAGCGTCTTTTCAAAGGAAATCATCAACAGAAGAAAGAGGCAACCCACAGAATGGGAGAAGATATTTGCAAATGACACTACAGATAAAGGGTTGGTATCCAAGATCTATAAAGAACTTCTCAAACTCAACACCCAAAAAACAAATAATCAAGTCAAAAAATGGGCAGAAGATATAAAAAGACAGTTCTCTGAAGGAGACATACAAATGGCTAACAGACACATTAAAAAAATATTCATCATTAGCCATCAGGGAAATTCAAATCAAAACCACACTGAGATACTACCTTCACCAATTACAATGGCAAAAATGGACAGGGAAAGAAACAACAAATGTTAGAGAGGTTGTGGAGAAAGGGGAAACCTCTTACACTGTTGGTGGGAATGCAAGTTGGTACAGCCGTTTTGGAAAACAGTGTGGAGGTGCCTCAAAAATTAAAAATAGAGCTACTCTATGACCCAGCCATTGCAGTCCTGGGTATTTACCCCAAAGACACAAATTTAGTGAAAAGAAGGGCCATATGCACCCCAATGTTCATAGCAGCAATGTCCACAATAGGCAAACTGTGGAAAGGGCCAAGATGCCCTTCAACAGATGAATGGATAAAGAAGATGTGGTCCATATATACAACAGAATATTACTCAGCCATCAGAAAGGATGAATACCCAACTTTTACATCAACATGGATGGGACTGGAGGAGATTATGCTAAGCGATATAAGTCAAGCAGAGAAAGTCAATTATCATATGGTTTCATTTATTTGTGGAACTTAAGGAATAGCATGGAGGACATAAGGAGAAGGAAGGGAAAAATTAAGGTTGGGGAAATCGGAAGGAGAAATGAACCATGAGAGACTATGGACTCTGAGAGAAAAACAGGGTTTTAGAGAGGAGAGGGGAGGGGAGATTGGTTAGCCCGGTGATAGGTATTAAGGAGGTCACGTACTACATGGAGCACTGTGTGTTATACGAAAACAAGGGATCGTGGATCACCGCATTAAAAACTAATGATGTGGCGGAGCAAGATGGTGGAGGAGTAGGAGACCTGGATTTCATCTGGTCTCAGGAATTCAGCTGAATAGGGATCAAACCATTCTGAACACCTACGAACTCAACAGGAGATCGAAGAAGAGAGTAGCAACAACTCTCTGAACAGAGAAACGACCACTTACTGGAAGGTAGGACGTGTGGAGAAGTGAATCCGAGGAGATATTCGGGAGGATAGACGGTGGGGGAGGGGGCCTCCATCTACAGCTTCTGGCAAGTGATAGAGCCGCGGAGCACAAAATCGGAACTTTTAGAAGTCGGTTCCGCTGAGGGACGTCGCTCCAGTGGCTAAGAGGGGGGTGGAACCCTCACGGGACAGTGTGGACTCAGGACCCTCGGGGTCACAGAAAGACCAGGGGTGCCTGAGTGCAGCAGAGCTCCCAGGTATCAGAGCGGGGAAACCAGCTGCAGAGATGGAGCCAAGGCGCGGGCTCTCAGCTCAGGGAGGCCATAAACTGTGATCCGCGGCCCAGTCGGGCCACTGCCCCTCCAGCAGGGACCCAATAAGCGGCAGAGCTGGGGAGACTCCCCTTCCTCCCCCAGGAGGAGCGGCGCGGGAGTGCACCGCAGGGATCTGCTGGGTTTGGAGACTCCACACGGGGTCGGGTGCCAGAGATAGAAACGTTCAGTCACAGGCCGGGTGAGTACGGAGTGCAGCCAGAGACCGGGTAGACGGGAGTGATTGACTGCTTTTCTCTGGGGGCGCACTGAGGAGTGGGGCCCCGAGTTCTCAGCTCCTCCCGGCAGAGAGTGGGAGGCCACAATTTTCACCCTGGTCCTCCAAAGCTGTACCAAGAGCTTGCAGGGAACAAAAGCTCCTGAGAGCAAATCAGAGCAGCTTGCTTAGCCCGAACCAACAAGGGCGGGGCAATTCTGCCTCGGCAAAGACATTTGGGAACCACGGCAACAGACCCCTCCCCCAGAAGATCAGCAGGAACAACCAGCAAGCCAAGACCAAGTTTACCGACCAAGGAGAATGAGAGAACTCCAGCCCTAGGGGAATACTGCACATAGAATTCATGGCGTTTTTACCATGATCCATTAGTTTTTCAAAGTTACTTTTTTTAACTGTTTTTTGATTTTTGTTTTGAATTATTCTTTTTCCCTTTTTCAACCAATATCTTATCAATCACTTTTAAAAAAATTTTTTTTATTTTTCTTTTTTAGAGTCATATTTTACCCCTTCATAGTAGTTACCCTTATTTTTGGTTGTTCTCTCTTTAAAATTTTGATATACAGTTTCTTCTAACAGATCAAAATATACCCTAAATCACTAGGGTATGGTTTGTTCTAGTCTCCTGCCTGACGACAGTCTCTCCCATTTCTTTTCTTTTCTTTTTTCTTTTTTTTAAATCTTCTTCTTTCTTCTTTCAAACACCTTCTTATCAATTCCGTTTATAAAACCTTTTATAAGTTTCATCTTTACAGTCATCTTCCATCCCTTCATTGTATCAACCCTTATTTTGTACATATATAAGTCTTTCTTCCTTTAAAATTTTAGGAGGCACTTTCTTCTAACAGACCTAAATACACCCCAAATCTAGTGTGTGGCACTGATCTATGCACTAGCCTGATCATATTTGATCATATTCTGGTTTTTTTTTTGTTTTGTTCTGTTTTTGGTTGTTTTTATCTTATTTTTCTTTTTTTTCTCTTTCTTTCCCTTCCTTTTCCCCCGGTTTCAGGTCTTTTCTGATTTGTATAGAGTATATTTGCTGGGGACGTTGTTAATTTGGTAGCATTTTGTTCTCTCATTTATCTGTTCTCCCTGGACAAAATGACAAGACGAAAAAAATCACCTCAGCAAAAAGAACAAGAGGTAGTACCGTCTGCCAGGGACCTACTCAATACGGACATTACTACGATGTCAGACCTCGAGTACAGAAACATGACTTAAAGATACTAGCTGGGCTTGAAAAAAGCCTAGAAGTTATTAGAGACACCCTTTCTGGAGAAATAAAAGAACTAAAATCTAACCAAGTCGAAATCAAAAAGGCTATTAATGAGGTGCAATCAAAAATGGGGGCACTAACTGCTAGGATAAATGAGGCAGAAGAGAGATTCAGCGATATAGAAGACCAAATGATGGAAAATAAAGAGGCTGAGAAAAAGACAGATAAACAACTACAGGATTACGAGGGCAGAATTCGAGAGATAAGCAATATGATAAAACGAAACAACATTAGAATAATTGGGATCCCAGAAGAAGAAGAAAGAGAGAGAGAGGGGCAGAAGATATATTGGAGCAAATTATAGTAGAGAACTTCCCTAATGTGGGGAAGGAAACAGACATCAAAGTCCAGGAGGCACAGAGAACCCCTCTAAAAATCAATAATAATAGGTCAACACCCCGACATCTAATAGTAAAACTTACGAGTCTCAGAGACAAAGAGAAAATCCTGAAAGCAGCTCGGGAGAAGACATATGTAACCTACAATGGTAGAAACATTAGATTGGCAACAGACCTATCCACAGAGACCTGGCAGGCCAGAAAGGACTGGCATGATATCTTTAGAGCACTAAACGAGAAAAATATGCAGCCAAGAATACTGTATCCAGCAAGGCTGTCATTGAAAATAGAAGGAGAGGTAAAAAGCTTCCAGGACAAACAAAAAGTAAAGGAATTTGCAAACACAAAACCAGCACTAAAGGAAATATTGAAAGGGGTCCTCTAAGCAAAGAGAGAGGCTAAAAGCAGCATAGATCAGAAAGGAACACAGACAATATACAGTCACAGTCACCTTACAGACAATACAATGTCACTAAATTCCTATCTTTCAATAGTTACCCTGAATGTAAATGGGCTAAATGCCCCAATCAAAAGACACAGGCTATCAGATTGGATTAAAAAACAAGACCCATCAATATGCTCTCTGCAAGAGACTCATTTTAGACCCAAACACACCCCCAGATTGAAAGTGAGGGGGTGGAAAACCATTTACCTTGCTAATGGACACCAAAAGAAAGCTGCGGTGGCAATTCTTATATCAGACAAATAAGATTTTAAAACAAACACTGTAATAAGAGATGAAGAAGGACACTATATCTTACTTAAAGGGTCTATCCAAGAAGAAGATCTAACAATTGTAAATATCTATGCCCCTAACTTGGGAGTAGCCAATAATATAAATCAATTAATAACAAAAGCAAAGAAACACATTGACAACAATACAATAATAGTGGGGGACTTTAACATCCCCCTCACTGAAATGGATAGATCCTCTAAGCAAAAGATCAACAAGGAAATAAATATTTTCAATGAAACACTGGACCAAATGGACTTCACAGATATATTCAGAACATTCCATCCCCAAGCATCAGAATACACATTCTTCTCTAGTGCCCATGGAACATTCTCCAGAATTGATCACATCCTAGGTCACAAATCAGGTCTCAACTGGTACCAAAAGATTGGAATCATTCCCTGCATATTTTCAGACCACAGTGCTTTGAAACTAGAAGTCAATCACAAGAGGAAAGTCGGAAAGAACTCAAATACATGGAGGCTAAAGAACATCCTACTAAAGAATGAATGGGTCAACCAGGAAATTCAAGAAGAATTCAAAATTCACGGAAACCAATGAAAATGAAAACACAACTTTTCAAAATCTTTGAGATGCAGCAAAGGCAGTCCTGAGAGGAAAGTATATAGCAATACAAGCCTTTCTCAAGAAACAAGAAAGATCTCAATACACAACCTAACCCTACACCCAAAGGAGCTGGAGAAAGAACAGCAAATAAAGCCTAAACCCAGCAGGAGAAGAGAAATAATAAATATCGGAGCAGAAATCAATGAAATAGAAACCAAAAGATCAGTAGAACAGATCAACGGAACTAGGAGCTGGTTCTTTGAAAGAATTAACAAGATGGATAAACCCCTGGCCAGACTTATCCAAAAGAAAAGAGAAATGACCCAAATCAACAAAATCATGAATGAAGGAGGAGAGATCACAACCAACACCAAAGAAATACAAACAATTATAAGAACATATCATGAGCAACTCTATGCCAGCAAATTAGATAACCTGGAAGAAATGGGGGCATTCTTAGAGATGTATCAACTAACAAAACTGAACCAGGAAGAAATAGAAAACCTGAACAGACCTATAATCACGAAGGAAATTGAAGCAGTCATCAAAAATCTCCCAACAAAGAAAAGCCCAGGGCCAGATGACTTCCCAGGGGAATTCTACCAAACATTTAAAGAAGAAGTAATACTTATTCTCCTGAAACTCTTCCAAAAAATAGAAATTGAAGGAAAACATCCAAACTCATTTTATGAGGTCAACATTACCTTGACCCAAAACCAGACAAAGACCCCATCAAAAAGGAGAATTACAGACCAATATCCTTGATGAACATGGATGCAAAAATTCTCACCAAAATACTAGCCAATAGGATCCAACAGTACATTAAAAGGATTATTCAGCATGATCAAGTGGGATTTATCCCTGGGCTGCAAGGTTGGTTCAACATCTGCAAATCAATCAACGTGATACAATATATTACCAAAAGAAAGAACAAGAGTCGTATGATCCTCTCAATAGATGCAGAAAAAGTATTTGACAAAGTACAGGATCCTTTCTTGATCAAAACTCTTCAGAGTATAGGGATAAAGGGTACGTACCTCAATATCATAAAAGCCATCTATGAAAAACCTACAGCGAATATCATTCTCAATGGGGAAAAGCTGAGAGCTTTCCCCCTAAGGACAGGAACGCAGGAGGGATGTCCTCTATCACCACTGCTATTCAACATAGTATTAGAAGTCCTAGCCACAGCAATCAGAGAACAAAAAGAAATCAAAGGCATCCAAATCGGCACAAAGATGTCAAACTCTCACTCTTTGCAGATGATATGATACTGTATGTGGAAAACCCAAAAGACTCCACTCCAAAACTGCTAGAACTCATACAGGAATTTAGTAAATTGGCAGGATATAAAATCAATGCAAGGAAATCAGTGACATTCCTATACACCAACAACAAGACAGAAAAGAGAGAAATTAAGGAGTCAATCCTCTTTACAATTTCATCAAAACCCATAAGATACCTTGGAATAAATCTAACCAAAGAGGCAAAGGATCTGTACTCAGAAAACTATAAAATACTCATGAAAGTAATTGAGGAAGATACAAAAGAAATGGAAAACCGTTCATGTTCATGGATTGGAAGAACAAACATTGTGAAGATGTCAATGCTACCTAGAGCAATGTACACATTCAATGGAATCCCCATCAAAATAGCATCCACTTTTTTCAAAGAAGTGGAACAAATAATCCTAAAATTTGTATGGAACCAGAAAAGACCTCAAATAGCCAGAGGAATGTTGAAAAAGATAAGCAAAGCTGGCGGCATCACAATTCCGGACTTCAAGCTCTATTAGAAAGCTGTCATCATCAAGACAGTATGGTCCCGGCACAAAAACTGACACATAGATCGATGGAACAGAATAGGGAGCCCAGAAATGGACCCTCAACCCTATGGTCAACTCATCTTTGACAAAGAAGGAAAGAATGTCCAATGGAAAATAGACAGTCTCTTCAACAAATGGTGTTGTGAAAATTGGACACACATATGCAGAAGGATGAAACTGGACCCTTTCCTTACACCACACACAAAAATAGACTCAAAATGGTTTAAAGACCCAAATGTGAGACAGGAGTCCATCCAAATCCTGAAGGAGAACACAGGCAGCAACGTCTTCGACCTCAGCTGCAGCAAATTCTTCCTAGAATCATTGCCAAAGGAAGGGAAGCAAGGGCAAAAATGAACTATTGGGATTTCATCAAGATAAAAAGCTTTTGCACAGCAAAACAAACAGTCCACAAAAGCAAAAGACAACCGACAGAATGGGAGAAGATATTTGCAAATGACATATCAGATAAAGGGCTAGTATCCAAAATCTATAAAGAATTTATCAAACTCAATACCTAAAGAACAAATAATCCAATCAAGAAATGGGCAGAAGACATGAACAGACATTTTTCCAGAGAAGACATCCAAATGGCCAACAGACCCATGAAAATTTCCTCAACATTACTCGGCATCAGGTAAATCCAAATCAAAACCTCAATGAGATACCACCTTACACCAGTCAGAATGGCTAAAATTAACAAATCAGGAAACGACAGATGTTGCTACGGATGCGGAGAAAGGGGAACCCTCCTCCACTGTTGGTGGGAATGCAAACTGGTGCAACCACTCTGGAAAACCGTATGGAGGTTCCTCAATAAGTTGAAAATAGAGCTACAATAAAATCCAGCAATTGCACTACTGGGTATTTACCCCAAAGATACAAATGTAGGGATCCGACGGGTTACATGCACCCCGATGTTTATAGCAGCAATGTCCAGAATAGGCAAACTGTGGAAAGAGCCAAGATATCCATCAACTGATGAATGGATAAAGAAGGTGTGGTATATATATATATATATATATATATATATATATATATATATATATATATAATGGAATATTATGCAGCCATCAAAAGGCATGAGATCTTGCCTTTTGCAACTACGTGGATGGAACTGGAGGGTGTTATGCTAAGTGAAATAAGTCATTCAGGGAAAGACAAATACCATATTATTCACTCATCTCTTGAGTTTAAGAAACAAAACAGATGAACAAGGAGAAGGGAAGGAAAAATAAAATAAGATGAAAATTGAGAGGGAGGCAAATTATAAGAGATGCTGAACTCTGGGAATAATTGAGTTTTGCTGGAAGGGAGGTGGGTGAAGTAATGGGGTAAATGGGTGATGGGCATTAAAGAGAGCACTTGATGTAATGACCACTGGGTGTTATATGCAGCTGATGAATTACTAAATTTACCTCTGAAAATGAAAAGAAAGAAAGAAGAAAAAGAAAGAAAGAAAAAAGTCAGAGAGACCAGAGGGGGTGATTTCATGAATTCTTGCAATCTGTGGGACTAAAAGCCTAGAATTTTAAAAATCAACAGGCTCAATGATGGGAGAGCCAGGGTAGTTACAGGAAACTGAGTCTTCACCCTTAAATAGGCCATACAACAAACAGCCTATAAAGATTCAGCATAGGAGCAGCAGTTTGAAAAATACCTGTTACATACATGAGGAAGAGATATTTACCTATCTCAGAGCCTGTCCATCAAGGACAGATTGCTTGGAGACTCCTCAAGGAACAAAGGAGATGGCAGGTGCCATTTCCCCGCCCACCAGAATAAACACACTGTGCCTAAATTTGCTACCCATGTTGCTTACAGTGCACCCCCACCCCCAAACCTTCCACTGCCTTTTTTTCCCCTATCCCCTTCCCCCAGCCCCACTCCCTGACTATAGGGATCCATCCTTCTAGCCAGGCTTACTTCAGACCCTGCACCACCCTGATGCAAAACTTGCCACACCATGATACCCAACCTGAGCACTTTTTAAGCCCTCAATCCCAGGGACAACAATAACAGATACCATCTAGAAGAGGACTGGCAATTCAAACCATGCTAAAAGAACCAGCCCTGACCCTGCATGCCTTGTAGATCTGCACAGGTCAGTCTTGGTCCTGGCAACAGTAACACATTCCTTCTCTCAGAGGTCATGTGCAAATCTTTCACCACTCCAAAGGAATTCCTGCCCTGGGGAGAGGTAAAGATTACCACACACACCAGTCAGATGTCAGCCCCATCAGTGGGCTAGGGGCACACAGCTGGTGTAATTTCAGGCACCACCCACCAATGAAAGCTTCTTAGGGGACAACACAGGGAAAATGCCTTGTATTTTGATGTTACGGCATTTCTGACAAATATTTGGTCTGGTTCAATAGAAGCCCAAGGTGGCCCAGGATTGGTCCACTAATAACACAGGACCCAAACACTGTCCACAAAAAGCAAGCAGAGCCATGGAGACAACAGGACTGAAGGGAAAAAATGGCTTAGCCACAACAGCAAGAAGCACTTAACACACATAGGAACACCCCTTAAGTGCCAGGGGACACTGCACTGCAAGGCACTATAGGACCTCCTCTTCATAAGGCCAGTACTTTCAAGAGAAGGATACATAGCTGAATTTCCTAACACAGAGAAACTGACACAAAATGAGCAGGCATTATAGGGATCATAAAAGGAGAAAACAGAGGAGGCAGAAATAAAATTAAAAAAAAAATAACTGGGGTACCTGGGTGGCTCAGTCAGTTGGGGATCTGACTCTTGGTTTCAGCTCAGGTTATGATCTAAGGGTCCTGGGATCAAGCCCCACATTGGGCTCTGTGCTCAGTGGGGAGTCTGCTTCAAGACTCTCTCTCTATCCCTCCTCTGCTTGTGTTCTCTCTCTGTGTGTGTCTCTAAAATAAATAAATAAATCTAAAGAAATAATATTAACTGAAAATTTCCCCAAATTGGGGGAGGAAACAGAAATTAAGATCCAGGAGGCACAGAGCCCCTCCCCCCTGAAAAAATCAAGCTGAGAAGCTCCACACCAAGACACATAGTAATTAAAATGGAAAAAAATGTAGTGATAAAGAGTATTTTAAAAGCAGCAAAAGAGGGGTGCCTGGATGGCACAATTGGTTAAGCATCTGACTCTTGGTTTTGGTTCAAGTCATGATCTCAGGATCTTGAGATGGAGCCCTGTGTCAGGCTTGACACTCAGCAGGGAGGCTGCTTGAGGCTCTTTCTCCTCGGCCCTCTGTCCCCCACCATGCACCTCATTTTCATTCTCTCTCTCTAAAGTAAATATTTTTAAAAATCAAAGGAAAAAACTAAAAACAGCAAGAGGAAATAGTTACAAACAAAGGAAACACTTGGGGCGCCTGGGCGGCTCAGATGGTTAAGTGTCTGCCTTCGGTTCGGGTCACGATCCCGGGGTCCTGGAATCGAGTCCCGCATCGGGCTCCCTGCCCCTTAGGGAGCCTGCTCCTCCCTCTGCCTCCCTCTCTCTTTTTCTCTCTCTCTGTCTGTCTCTCATGAATAAATAAAATCTTAAAAAAAAACAAAGGAAACACTACAAGAGCTATCAGCAGATTCTTCAGCAGACATTCCAAAGGGGGTGGCATAATATATTTAATGAAGGATAATTGAAAGACAGGCAGGCAGGAACAAGGGGCCCCGCCCTAAGAAGAAGCTATCCTTAAAAGGATTTTACACTACCCTGGAAGGACCCTCCACCCTTTCCCATGTGAACAACAACCTGATAGGTAGATGAGGGCATGGACAAAAACCTGATTGGGTGACAGGCACATGGAGGGTTAATTAGATTAAAACAGTCTGCCAACATTCTCATAAAAACTCCTAGAAGTAGAAACTCAGGTGGAAGCTCCCTGCTTAGTGGGGAGTCTGCTTCTCCCTCTCATTCTCCCTCTACTGTTTCCCCTGCTCATGCTCTCTCTTTCTCAAATAAATAAAAAAAATAAAATCTTTAAAAATAAATAAAATGCCTATACTCAAAGCAATCTACACATTCAAGGCAATCCTTATCAAAATACCACCAGCTTTTTTTCACAGAACTAGAACAAACTATTCTAAAATTCGTATGGAACCCCAAAATACCCTGAATAGCCAAAGCAATCTTGAAAAAGAAAAGCTAAGCTGGAGGCATCACAATTTTGGACTTCAAGTTATATTTCTATAGTTTGTCACAAGTTATATTATAAAGTGGTAGTGATCAATAAAGTATGATACTGGCACAAAAAGAGACACATTGATAAATTGGAACAGAATAGAAGACCCAATAATAAACCCTCAACTATTTCACCAATGTAGCTTTGACAAAGCAGGAAACAATCTCTAATGGAAGAAAGAGAGTGTCTTCAATAAATGGTGTTGGGAACACTGGACAGCAACCTGCAAAAGAAAGAAACTGGACCACTTCTTATACCATGCACAGAAATAAATTTTAAATCAATGAAAGACCTAAATGTAAGACAGGAAACCATCAAAATCCTGTAGGAGAACACAGGCAGTAACCCCTTTGACATCAGCTGTAGCAACTTTTTTCTAGATATGTCTCCTAAGGCAAGGGGAAAAAAAAACAAAAAAAAAAACTATTGAAACTTGAGTTTCATCAAGATAAAAATCTTCTGCATAGCCAAGGAGACAATCAACAAAATTTTAAAAAAAGTAACCTTCAGAATGAGAGAAGATATTTGCAAATATACATATCTGACAAAGGGTTAGTATCCAAAATACATACAGAACTTATAAAACTCAACAACACAAAAGTGATAATTAAAAGTTAAAAAGTAGGTAGGTGATATGAATGGACATTTCTTCAAAGAAGGCATACAAATGGCTAAGAGGCATATGAAAACTTTCCCAACATCACTCATAATCAGGGAAATACAAATGAAAACTACAATGAGATACCACCTCACACCAGTCAGAATGGCTAAAATTAACACAGGAAACAACAGGTGTTGGTATGAATGCAGAAAAAGGGGAACTCTCTTACACTGTTGGTGGGAATGCAAACCGGTGCAGCCACTCTGGAAAACAGTATGGAGGTTCCTGAAAAAGTTAAATGAGAATTACCCAATGATCCAGCAATTGCACTACTGGGAATTTACCCAAAGGATACAAAAATACTGATTTAAGGTAACAGATGTGCCCTGATGTTTATAGCAACATTACCAACAATAGCCAAATAATGGAAACAGCTCAAGTATCCATCGACTGATGGTGTGGTGTGGTGTGGTGTGGTGTGTGTGTGTGTATGTGTGTGTGTGTGTGTGTGTATGTGATGAAATATTACTCAGCCATAAAAATAATGAAAACTTGCTATTTGCAAAGATGTAGATGAAGCTAGAGTGTATTATACTAAGTGAAATAAGTCAGAGAAAGACAAATACTATATGATTTCACTTACATATGGAATTTAAGAAATAAAACAGAAGAACATAGGGGAGAAAAGACGAAAGGCAAACCAGAAAACAGACTCTTAACTATAGAGAAAAAACTGAGGGTTACTGGAAGGGAGGTGGGCAGGAGGATGGGTTAAATGGGTGATAGGTATTAAGGAGGGCACTTGTTGTGTTGAGCACTGGGTTTGTATATAAGTGATGAATCACTAATTTTACACCTGAAAGTAATATTACATTGTATGTTAACTAACTGGAGTTTAAATAAAAACTTGAAAAAGATAGTATATTTTTGTATCATTCATTTATAATCGTTTTTACAATTTTATTTTATTTTATGTTATGTAGATCACTACGTCAAAAACTAATGATGTATGGTGACTAAAAAGATAGTATATTTAAAAAAAGCTTCTACACAGTGAAGGAAACAATCAACAAAACTAAAAGGCCACCTATGGAATGGGGAAAGGTATTTGCAAATAACATATATGATAAAGGGTTAGCATCCAAAATATATAAAGAACTGATCCAACTCAACACCCCAAAAAACAAATAATCCAATTTAAAAATGGGCAGAAGGCGTGAAAAGATATTTTTCCAAAGAAAATATACAAAGGGCCAAGAGACATATGAAAAGATGCTCAACATCACTCATCATCAGGGAAATGCAAATCAAAACTACAATGCAGTATCACCTCCTGCCTGTTAGAATGGCTAAAATCAAAATCCCAAGAAACATCAAGTATTGGTGAGGGTGTGGAGAAAAAGGAACGCTCTTGCACTCTTGGTGAGAGTGCAAATATGTGCAGCCACTGTGGATAACAGTATGGATATTCTCAAAATAATTACAAAATAGAACTACCGTATGATCCAGTAATTACACTAAATGGGTATTTATCCTAAAAATCCAAACCATTAATTTAAAAGGATACATGCTCCCCAATTGTTATTGCAGCATTATTTATAATAGCCAAATTGTGGAAATAGCTCAAGTGTACATTGATAGATGAAGGGATAGAGAAGAGTTAGTATATATAATAGAATAAAAAGTAATTTAATCTTGCCATTTGCAACAACATGCATGGAGCTACAGAGTATAATGCTAAGCAAAATAAGTCAGTCAGAGAAAGACAAATACCATATGATTTCACTCATATTTGGAATTTAACAAAACAAAGAAACAAAGGAGAAAAAAAGAGATAGAGAAAGACAAATCTGGACACAGACTCTTAACTATAGAGAACATAATGATGGTCACCAGAGGGGAGGTTGATGGTGGGATGGGTTAAATAGGGAATGGGGATTAAGGAGTACACTTGTGATGAGACCCAGATGATAAATGGGATTGTTGAATCATTTTGTTGTACACCTGAATCTAATATAACACTATTATGTTAACTATAGTGGAATTAAATTAAAACTTCATATAAAAAAGAAAATAATAATTAAAAGTAGAACTACATATAATCCAGTATTTGCACTCCAAGTATTTACCCAAAGTATACAAAAACACTAATTTGAAGGAATATATGCACCTCTATGTTTATTGCAGCCTTATTTACAATAGTCCAATTATGGAAGCAGCCCGAGTGTCCACCAATAGATGAATGGATAAGTAAGATGTTACACACACACACACACACACACACACACACACACACACACTGGAATATTGTTTATCCATAAAAAAGAATGAAATCTTGCCGTTTGAAACAACATAGATGAATCTGGAGAGTATAATTCTAAACAAAATAAGCTAGTCTGAGACAAGTACCACATGATTACACTTGTATGTGGAATGTAAGAAACAAAACAAAAAACAATCAGGGAAAATAACACAAATCCAAAAGCAGACTCTTAACTCTAGATAAAAAAAACAGATGGGGGAACGGGAGGGAAAAGATGGTCGGAGGAGTAGGGGACCCTATTCCAACTGGTCCCCGGAATTGAGCTGGATATCTACCAGACTACTCTGAACACCCAAAAACTCAGCCTGAGATGTAAGAAGATCTGGATCTCCACAAACAGAATATCGTAGGCGGTTGGTTGCAAGGTACAAAGTAGGGAGCCATGATTCCGAGGGCAGATATCAGAGGATAAATGGCAGTGGGAGGGAGCCTGGCCACGGGGATCCTACACCATCGGTGAGCGATAGCCTCCTACCCTGGGGATGGGGCACAGACTCGCAGACCGGTGGCAGCGGGGAAAGGACTTTAGGGCAGCCCCCCTGATGGAAACTGGAACAGCAGGGCCACACATGCGAACTGGGGGTGGCTGGCAGTTTTAGAAACACATACCTCAGAGATGAGCCCCAACCTGGAGTTGAGGGCTGGGAGTGCTGTGGAGGGGTGCACAACCCAGGACGCTGCAATTTATAGCAGCACAGACAGAAACGGGGATAGTGTGGCCTGGAGAGCTCGCTGAAGAACAGACTGCGATCTCTCTGCTCTGAGACAGAGGGTTGGAAAAGGTCTCTTCTGCTCTAACTCTTGGAAGAGATGCAGAAAGCCACCAGGGAAAGCCGCCAGAGAACAAAAACCCAAAAACAACAGTTCCCACTGAGCCCATCCCCTGCCACAGGGGGCAGGGCAACTCTGCCCAAAGAGGGTTGCCTGAGTAACAGAGTGACAGGTCCCTCCCCCAGAAGACAGGCTGGGAAAACAAGAGGCCAGCAACCCTAAGGTCCATATAAAACAGATGCATCTTCCTGGGTTGTGGTCAATAATTTGGACTCTATACATTCCCTCAACAAACCATCATCAGAATGACTAGGAAGAGGAACTCCCAAAATAAGAAAGACTTAGAGATTATGACTTATGCCACAGATTTAAAATGGATTCAGATATAACCAAGTTGTCGGAGATGGAATTCAGGTTAGCACTGTGAAGACAATAGCTAGAATGGAGAAATCAATTAATGGCAACATAGAGTCTCTAAGGGCAGAAATGAAAGCTGAATTGGCAGAACTTAAAAATGCTATCAGTGAGAACCAATCTAATCTAGATAATCTAACAGCTAGGGTAAGTGAGAGAGAAGAATAAATTAGTGACCTGGAAGGCCATTTAATAGATAAAAATGGAAAAGAGGAGGCCAGGGAAAAACAACTCAGAATCCATGAAAATAGAATCAGAGAAATAAGTGACACCATGAAGTGTTCCAATGTCAGAATTATTGGAATCCCGGAGGGGGAGGAAACAGAGAGAGGACTAGAAGATATATTTGAGCAAATTGTAGCTGAGAACTTCCCTACTCTGGGGAATGAAACAAACATTCGAGTCTTAGAGGCAGAGAGGACCCCTCCCAAGATCAAGGAAAACAGGCCAACACCCTGGCATGTAATAGTAAAACTCACAAATCTTAGAACCAAGGAAACAATCTTAAGGGCAGTTAGGGGGAAGAGATTCCTTACGCACAGAGGGAGGAACATCAGAAGAACGTCAGACCTATCACAGAGACCTGGCATGCCAGAAAGTCCTGGCAAGACATATTCAGGGTATTAAACGAGAAGAACATTCAGCCAAGAATACTTTATCCAGCAAGACTGTCATTTAGAATGGATGGAGAGATGCAGAGCTTCCATGACCAGCAGAAACTGAAAGAATGTGTGACCACTACACCGGCCCTGCAAGAAATATTAAGGGGTTCTAAAAAAGGAGAAAGACCCTAAGAGTGATATACAATAGAAATTTACAGGGCAATCTATAAAAACAACGTCTTCACAGGCAACATGATGACAATTAATTCATATCTTTCAATAATCACTCTCAACCTGAATGACCTAAATGCTCCCATAAAACGGCACAGGGTTGCAGATTGGATAAAAAGACAGGACCCATCCATATGCTGTCTACAAGAGACTCATTTTGAACCTAAAGATACATCCAGACGGAAAGTGAGGGGATGGAGATCCATCTTCCAAGCCAACAGACCTCAAAAGAAAGCTGGGGTAGCAATTCTCATATCAGACAAATTAGATTTTAAACTAAAGTCTATAGTTAGAGACACAGAAGGACACTATATCATTCTTAAAGGGTCTATCCAACAAGAAGATCTAACAATTGTAAATATCTATGCCCCCAACATGGGAGCAGCCATCTACATAAGCCAACTGTTAACCAAAATAAAGAGTCATATTGATAACAATATGTTAATTGTAGGAGACCTCAATACTCCACTCTCAGCAATGGACAGATCATCTAAGCGGAAAATCAACAAAGAAACGAAAGCTTTGAATGACACACTGGACCAGATGGACCTATAGATATATACAGAACATTCCACCCTAAAACAACAGAATACTTATTCTCCTCAAGCACACATGGAACTTTCTCCAGAATAGACCACATATTGGGTCATAAATCAGGTCTTAACTGAAACCAAAAGACAGATTATTCCCTGCATCTTCGATGGAAAGGGCCATAATACTTTGAAACTGGAACTCAATCACAAGAAAAAAATTGGCAGAAATTCAAACACTTGGAAGCTAAAGATCACTCTGCTCAAGAATGTTTGGGTCAAGCAGGAAATCAATGAAGAACTTAAAAATATATGGAAACCAATGAGAATGAAAACACATCGGTCCAAAAACTATGGGATACTGAAAAGGTGGTCTGAACGGGGAAATACATAACCATCCAAGCCTCACTGAAAAAAAAAAAGAAAAAAAGAAAAAAGAAAAAGAAAAATCCCGAATTCACCAACTAACTCTACACCTTAAAGAACTAGAGAAAAGGCAACAAACAATACTTAAACCATGCATTAAAAGAGAAATAATTAAGATTAGAGCAGAGATCAATGAATTAGAAACCAGAAACACAGTAGATCAGATCAACGAAACTAGAAGCTGGTTCTTTGAAAGAATTAATAAGACTGATAAACCACAGGCCAGCCTTATCCAGAAGAAAAGAGAAAGGACCCAAATTAATAAAATTAGAGATGAAAGGGGAGAGATCATGACTAACACCAAGGAAATAGAAACAATTATTAGAAATTATTATCTACAACTATACGCCAATTAACTGAGCAATCTGGATGAAATGGTTGCCTTCCTGGAAACCTATAAGCTGCCAAGACTGAAACAGGAAGAAATTGAGAACACGAATAGGCCAATAACCAGTAACGGGATTGAAGCAGTGATCAAAAACATCCCAAAAAACAAGAGTTCAGGGCCTGATGGATTCCCTGGGGAATTCTACCAAACATTCAAAGAAGAAATAATACCTATTCTCCTGAAGCTGTTTCAAAAAATAGAAACAGAAGGAAAGCTTCCAGACTCATCTATGAGGCCAGCATTACCTTAAATCCCAACCCAGGCAAAGACCCCATCAAAAAGGAGAATTTCAGATCAATATCCCTGATGAATATGGATTCCAAAATCCTCAACAAAATCCTAGTTAATAGGATCCAACAGTACATTAAAAGTATCATCCATCACGACCAAGTGGGGTTTATCCCCGGGATGCAAGGGTGGTTCAATATTCGCAAATAAATCAGTGTGATAGAACACACTGGTAAGAGGAGAGAGAAGAACCATACGGTCCTCTCAATTGATGCAGAAAAAACATTTGACAAAATATAGCATCTTTTCTTGCTTAAAACTCTTCACGGTATAGTGATAGAGGGAACATTTCTCAAGTTCATAAAATCCATCTATAAAAAGCCCACAGCAAATATCATCCTCAATGGGGAAAAGATGAGAGCCTTAACCTTAAGATCGGAAAATGACGAGGATGCCCACTCTTGCCACTATTGTTCAACATAGCACTAGAAGTCCTAGTAACAGCAATCAGACAACAAAAAGAAATAAAATGTACTCAAATTTGCAAAGAAGAAGTCAAAATCTCTCTCTTCACAGATGACATGATACTTTATGTGGAAAATCCAAAAGACTACACCCCCAAATTACTAGAACTCATACAGCAATTCAGTAATGTTGCAGGAAAAAAAAATCAATTCACAGAAATTAGTTGCTTTCTTATACACTAACAATGCAACTGTAGAAAGAGAAATTAGAGAAACGATTCCATTTACAGTAGCACCAAAAACCATAAGATATCTCGGAATAAACCTAACCAAAGAGGTAAAGGATCTATACTCTAGGAACTACAGAACACTCATGAAAGAAATTGACGAAGACACAAAAAGATGGAAAAACTTTCCATGCTCATGGATTATAAGAATAAACATTGTTAAAATGTCTATGCTACCCAGAGCAATCTATGCCTTCAATGCCATTCCGATCAAAATTCCATTGACATTTTTCAAAGTGCTGGAACAAACAATCCTAAAATTTGTATGGAATCAGAAAAGACCCCAAATCGCCAAGGAACTGTTGTAAAAGAAAAACAAAGCTGGGGCATCATGTTGCCCGATTTCAAGCTATATTACAAAGCAGTGATCACCAAGACAGCATGGTACTGGCACAAAAATAGATATATAGACCAATGGAACAGAATAGAGAACCCAGATATGGACCCTCAATTCTATGGTAAAATAATCTTCGACAAAGCAGGAAAAAATATGCAATGGAAAAAAGACAGTCTCTTCAATAAATGCTGCTGGGACAATTGGACAACCACATGCAGAAGAACAAAATTCAACCATTTTCTAACACCATACACAAAGATAAACTCAAAATGGATGAAAGACCTCAATGTGAAATAGGAATCCATCAAAATTCTGGTGGAGAACATAGGCAATAACCCCTTTGACATCGGCCACAGCATCTTCTTTCAAGATACATTTCCAAAAGCTAGTAAAACAAAAGCAAAAACGAACTTTTGGGACTTCATCAAGATAAAAAGCTTCTGCACAGCAAAGAAAACAGTCAACAAAACAAGGAGGCAACCCACAGAATGGGAGAAGATATTTGCAAATGACACTACAGATAAGGGTTTGTATCCAAGATCTATAAAGAACTTCTCAAACTCAACATCCAAAAAACAAATAATCAAGTCAAAAAATAGGCAGAAGACATGAACAGACACTTCTCCAAAGAAGACATACAAGTGGCTAACAGACACATGAAAAGATGTTCATCATCATTAGGCATCAGGGAAATTCAAATTAAAACCACATTGAAATACCACCTTATACCAGTTAGAGTGGCAAAAAATTGACAGGGCAAGAAATCACAAATGTTGGAGAATTTGTGGAGAAAGGGGAACCTTCTTCCACTTTTGGTTGGAATACGATTTGGTACAGACACACATTACATCATTAGTTTTTGATGTAGTGTCCCATGATTCCTTGTTTGCATATAACACCCAGTGCTCCATGCAGTATATGCCCCCTTTAATTCCCATCACCATGCTCACCCATCCCCCCAACCTCCTCCCCTCTAGAACCCTCAGTTTGTTTTTTAGTGTCCATAGTCTCTCATGGTTCATCTCCACCTCCAATTTCCCCCCCTTCATTTCTCCCTCCCTGCTACCTTCTTTAAAAAAAAAAAAAACATATAATGTATCATTTGTTTCAGAGGTACAGGTCTGTGATTCGACAGTCTTACACAATTCACAGAGCTCACCATAGCACATACCCTTCCCAATGTCTATCATCCAGCCACCCTATCCCTCCCAACCCCCACCACTCTAGCAACCCTCAGTTTGTTTCCTGAGATTAAGAATTCCCCATATCAGTGAGGTCATATGATACATGCCTTTCTCTCCTTGACTTATTTCGCTCAGCATAATACCCTCCAGTTCCATCCACGTCATTGAAAATGTCAAGATTTCATTCCTTTTGATGGCTGCATAATATTCCATGGTATATATATACCACATCTTCCTTATCCTTCGTCTCTCGATGGACATCTTGGCTCTTTCTATAGTTTGGATATTGTGGACATTGCTGCTATAAACATCGGGATGCACATACCCCTTTGGATCCCTACATTTGTATCTTTGGGGTAAATACCCAGTCATGCAATTGCTGGTTCATATGGTAGCTCTATTTTCAACTTTTTGAGGAACCTCCATACTGTTTCCAGAGTGGCTGCACTCTTTGAATGGGAAGGAAAAACCATAAGTAAGGGTAAGAAAAGTAGGAAGCACAAAATCAATAAAAATATTATATCTACAGAAATCAGTCAAGGGACTCACAAAATAAAAATATGTAAAGTATGACACCATTCACAAAATCACTGGGAAAGAGGAGCTAAGATGAGTTTCAAACTTAAGCAATCACCAACTTAATAGAGACTGCAATATACAGAAGATGTTTATGCAAACTGTATGGCAACCCACAAATCCAAAAGCCGCAATAGATATGCAAAGAATAAAGAGAAATAAATCCAAGTATATCACCATGAAAGGGAGCAAGAGAAGAAAGGATCATAGAAAAACTACAAAACAACCACAAAACAAGTAACAAAATGGCACTAAATACATATCAATCAATAATTACTTTGGACATAAATGAACTAAATACTCCAATTAAAAGACATAGGGTGATGAGATATGTGGGGAAAAAAAAAGACCCATCTATACACTGTCTACAAGAGACATATTTCAGACCTAAAAATGCCTGCAGATTAAAAGTCAGGGAATAGTAAAACATTCAACATGCAAATGGATATCAAAAGAAAACCAGGATAAGGCAGAAAGAAAGAGAGAGAGAGAGAAAGAGAAAGAAAGAAAGAGAGAGAGAAAGAAAGAAAGAGAGAAAGAAAGAAAGAGAGAGAGAGAGAGGAAGGAAGAAGGAGAGAAAGAAAGAAGGAAAGAAAGAAAGGGTTAACAAAATAGCCTTTAAAACAAAGATTGTAACAAGAGACAAAGATGGACACTATATAATCATAAAGGAAACACTCCAACAAGAAGTTATAACAATTGTAAATATTTATGCACCCAACATGAAAAAACCCATATACATAAAGCAGTTAATAACAAACATAAAGTGAATAATTGGTAGTAACACAATAGTAGTAGGAGACTTTCACACCCCATTTACATCAATGGACATCATCCAAACATAAATTCAAGAAGGAAAAAGTGGCTTTGAATGAAATATTGGACCAGAAGGATTTAACTGATATTTCAGAACATTCCATTTTAAAACAGCAGGATACACATTCTTTTCACGTGTACATGGGGTATTCTCTAGAATAGGATCACAAATTAGGCCATAAAACAAGTCACAATGAATTAAAAATATTGAAGTCCTACCATGCATCTTTTGTGACCCCAACAGTATGAAACTAGAAATCAAGCACAAGAGAAAATCTGGAAAGACCACAAATACATAGGGGTTACATAATGCTACTAAACAATAAATGGGTCAACCAAGAAATCAAAAAGGAAAATAAAAAATTACATAATGACAAATGAAACTGAAAACACAATGATCCAAAACTGTTGTGATGTAACCAAAATCCTTCTAAGGGAATTTTATAGCAATACAGACCTACCTAAAGAGCTAGAACAATCTCAAATACACAACCTAACCTTACACTTAAATAAAGGAGCGGCAAAAAGAAGAACAAACACCACCCCCAAACCAGCAGGAGGAAGGAAATAATGAAGACTAGAGCAGAAATAAATGAAACAGAACCTAAAAAACAATGGAACAGATTAATGAAACCAGGGGCTGATTTTTCAAAAATATCAACAAAATTGATAAACCTTTAGCTAGACTCATCAAAAGAAAAGACTCAAACTAAATTAGAAATCAAAGAGGAGAAATAATAATAAACACCACAGAAATACAAAGAATTATAAGAAAATATTATAAATATTATACACCAACAAATTGGACAACCTAGAAGAAATAAATACATTTTTTGAAAAAAAACATAACTTCCCCAAGCTGAAGCAGAAAGAAATAGAAAATTTGAACAGAGATGAAGTTGAATCAGGAATCAAAAAAAAACTCCCGACAAACAAAAGCCCTGGACTATCAGCAATGAAGTTGAATCAGGAATCAAAAAACTCCTGACAAACAAAAGCCCTGGACCAGACAACTCACAGTTGAATTTTACTTAACATATAGAGTTAATAACTATTCTTCTCAAACTATCCCCCCCAAAATGGAATTCATTCCAAATTCATTCTATGAGGCCAGGATTACCCAGCATGCAATCAATGAAAATCTATATCCAGAATTAATCTCTACTCCAACAAGGATAAAATTCTACCCCTTTCACAATAGAAACACTCCAATGTAATTAACCTGCTAGCAGGTTATCTGCCTGAAAACCCCCTCGAATATGCCATATGAGGAATTCAGTGTTTCTATCCATTTATGGCTGATAAGGCACTCAATTTTGGTGAGTGGAAGTGCATGTCAATAAGCACATGAACAGGCTCCATTCCTGCCACCATAGGCTCACTGTTTATGAACGCTTTGGGGAATAAGTGTTTTGGTATAGAAAGAGGCTTACTGGTATCCATAGAATGTTTCCTTATATGCACTTAATTATTGAAATACTTCACTGCTGAAGTCAACACTTGGTGAGTATTCACATGGACACAAATATCTTAATTTTTCTCCTATTGAGAGATGTCTACCCACATACCTCTTCCCCAAATTTGTCACCAATTTTCCAATCATATTCCTTTCAAGTCCTTGATCATCAAGCCAAAGAATTGATTACAGCCTAAAACTATTATGTAATCACACTCTAGGCCATTTCTCTTTCAAATAATATGAGCAACCCAATTCACTGCTTAAACTTCTGAATACTGGGATGATTTCCTTACACCTCTGTCTTTCAACAATGTCCTAGAGAGGGTCTGTAGGACTGTAGCTCTCCACTTTCAGGTGATGTCTCCAAGTGGTGCAGAACTATCTGTAAAAGAGACCCACATCATTTTTACTCTGTCCACTGATTTTAGGGAACTCCACATTTTGGGATAGGTGTTGACTGGTAGAGAGGAGAAAGTGTAGCAGGAATATTAACAATGAGCCCTTGGGCCTCTTCCTCATGTAACTTCTGCCTTCATGGCCTGTCTAGGCCCAATCATGTATACACCACTTCCATTTGATGTAGTATTTCTGTTCATGCCCAACTTCAAGAATTATTAGTTAACCCTCAGTTCATGACAGGCAGCTCCAGTCATATGGTGATTTAGTGGCCTACGGAAAAGCACTTAGTAACTGGTAAAGCCCAGTAGCAGGATAAGAGTTGTTTTTCAAAAGGAGAGTATTTATCTGAGGTTGACAGCAGCACCTTGTTCTAAAATTATTAACACCTGTGCTGTGATTCACCTACTAAGACTGCCAAAAGCCTCAAAAAGCATCCCTATGAACCAGTGGAGAGTCAAGAAATATTAAATCTTCCTGGGTCATATGGCCCAACTGGAAGAACAGCTTGCATAGCATGCTGGAACTGTTGCAAAGCATTCTTCCATTCTGAGGCCAATGAAAATAGTATCTTCGTGGTCACTGGACATATGGGATGAACTAACACACCCAAATGTGGAATATGTTTCTTCCAAAATCCAAAGATGTTCACTAAGCATTGTGCCTCCTTCTTGGTTTTAGGAGGGATCAGATACAATTTACCCTTTACCTTAAAAAAATGTATATGGGCAAATGCCACATTTTTGGATCCCTAGAAATTTCACAGAGGTAGAAGACTCCTGAATTTTAGTGTTTTTTCCTACTCTTTAATACACAAAAGCCTTACCGTTGAGTTGAGAGTAGCTACTATTTCCTCTCACTAAGCCCAGTAGGCATAATATCATCAGTGAAATGAACCAGTATGATATTTTGTGGAAGAGAAAGGTTATCAACATCCTGCAAACAGAGAGTCGATGTATCTTTAAGGTAGAACAGTGAAGGTGTAACACTGGCTTTGTCAACTATAAGAAAACTGCTTCTGGTAGGCATTGTGATGAGTCATGCAGGAAAAGACATTTGCAGATCAATAGCTACATACCTGGTATCAGGTTAAGTGTGAATTTGCTATATAAATAAAAAAATACACCTGGTACAGCAGTTACAGTTAGAGTCATCCCTATGTTAATCTTGCAATAATCCATTGTTATTTTTTCAATATATCTGTCTTCTGCCCAAATCAAATAGAGAGTTGAAAGCGGGACTTTTAGGCATTGGCCCTTAAAGTCAATCTTAGTTCCTAAAGCTCCTGGACCATATCTAATTTGATGTACATCATTCTCAAATACAAATTCCAGTGAAATCCTTAGTAATACAAACAATGTTTCCAACGATCGTCTGTTACAATAACAATATATTTTATTGAACTAATGAAAATAATTATATTTCCATTGTTACAGAACCTGGACTGGATCGCCTAATGGAAGAACCAAGTGGCACTCGGAGATCCTGGAGGATAGGAGGTTTATTTAATGCTGGCAGGCTCAGAGGAGAGTGATTTCCAAAGGTCTGAGCCCCAAGCACAAAGGGGGCAATTTATACACTTCTACTTCTGCATACTTGGCACTTTTGGTGCATGCGCAAAGCGGGACAGGGAGAAGAACCCGGAAAAGCCCCAGGGCAAGGACTGGGACTCTCTCACTGACTCGGTCAGCCATCCTAGGACAAAGATTTTCCTTATCATTCCCCACTTTGATGTCCCTTTAAACACCTAGTTGAGAGGACATCATTCTGTTTGACTCTGAGGGTTGACTGCAAGGCTTGGCGTGAACACAGACTTAATCATAAACTTGGCCATGGGGTTGGTCCCTATAGACTGATACTGGCCAAACAGGAGAGTGATTCTTGTGGCCCATGATATGGCATTGGGTTCTAGGACTGAGAAAGTGAGCAGTATGCAGTGATTGTTAGGGCAAGAGGATGGGGTGGCGCTGCGTGACAAGGAAATCCAGATGTCCCTATGCTGTTTGAGGCTCCACCAGCCATTGGAATATTGTTCCATTCACAGCCAAGTTGCCACCCATGACTCATATCCCCAGGTTTGTGAGCAGAAATGAGGGCAGGTGTTTGGCTGTTGAGGCATCAGAAGGATGGCATCCATCAAAATGGAGGTTAAACTTTGGTGTGCATCCATCCCAGGTGGAAGAAGTCAGTGGGGGTGCTGGTGCAGGATTGAGGGGGATAAGTTGGAAAGTCCATTTGCCAGTAATGGTGATATGAGAGTTTTCTCCCTTTGCTTGGCCAGGCAAGCTAGAGGCAGTGAGGAGGAACAGCACACCAGGTAGCAGAAAACCAGGACTGACTGGGGCCAGGAAAACCATGGTGAAATGCACTCAGGAGTAGACAGCAGAGGGCCAGTAAAAGTGGGATCTATGACCTTAGGTAGAGGGAGCCATTATAGCTAACCCATCAGCAGATGAAATCCATGGACAAGTAAGTGCAGTAATACATCCTAGGGACACCCAATAAGCAATGACAGTAGTAAGCCTCTGGGGGAAAGTCCAGTCAGGAGGGGCAACAGTATAGAGTCCAACTTCCAAGATGAGGGAAATCATGCCAATGAGAGTCAGACCCAGGGACCACAGTGAGCAGGTGTCCATCAGTTAGTGGGGTCTCATCGAAGGTGAAGCCAGAGTGCGTTTGTGAAGTCTGGCTGGACTCTCCACTGGTGCAGCTCCTCATCCGAATGATGAGCTTTCTTCATTCTGGACTGGTGGATCCATGGTGACACCTGAGACCTTGAGGGCAGTAGGGGCAGTTAGAACAACAGTGTTAGGTCCTGTCTACTGAGGTTTGAGGGGGTCTTTCTTCCAATCTTTGACCCAAACTGAGTCCCCTGTCTGAAAGGAGTGTACCAGAGACCCCTTAGGAGATTGGGGCCCTCTCAATGGTGTACTTTTGTAATTTATTTAGGGTGGCCCCCAGGGCCTGAAGCTGCTCCCTTATCCCTTTGTCTCCAACCTGATGCAAGTTTCCTGGAAGGCTTCTCAAGCATGGGGGAGGCCATCCATATATTAATTCAAATGGGGAGAAACCTGAAGTCCCAGGCGTGCAGCAAGCATGCAAGAAAGCTAGGGGTAGCATATCCGGCCATGGAAGGTTTGTCTCCTGACAAAATTTTGCTAAGGTTCCCTTAAGGGTGCAATTCATTCACTCTACTTTCCCTAAACTTTGGGGCAGGTAAGTGGTGTGGAGTTCCAGGTGACGTTGAGCGATTTGGTCAAGACCTGTACAATGTCTGCCACAAACGTGGGTCTATTGTCACTATGGATTGTTAATGGCAGGCAGAACTGGGGCATGATCTCCCGCAAGAGGACTTTAGTTACTTCCCTGCTTTGCTCTGTCCTAGTCGGGAAGGCTTCGACCCATCCAGAGTATGTGCATACTATTACTAGAAGATATTTGAACCCCTTGCTCAGCTGCACATCTATGAAGTCTACCTCTAGATCTTCAAAGGGGGTTGCTCCCATTCTCTGGAAACCTGGTGGAGGCCATGGTGCAGACCGAGCATTATTTTTAGCATATGTTATGTATCATTCACTCCAGTATCCTGAGTCTGACAGGAGCTGTAGGAGGGCCTTTGTGCCTTTTGTGCAGTCTACTTGTATGTCACTGGCAAGGAGGAGGTCATTCACATAATGGAGGAGGGTAATCCTGTGGGCCTCTCTTGGGAAGCTGGCAAGGTCCATGGCCAGAACTTCCCCAAAGACGGTTGGTGAGTTTTTAAACCCCTGCAGGAGGCGTGGTGTTGCATCTGGCGCCCTATATTGGGTTCAGACCATTCAAAGGCAAATATTGGCTGACTCTGGGTAGCTAAGCAGAGGCAGAAGAAGGCATCCTTCAAATCTAGGCAAGTGAACCATCTGGCCAACCATGGAATTTGGCCGAGGAGGGTGTATGGATTTGGGACCACTGAGTGCAGAGAGATGGTCACCTTGTTGATGGCCCGCAGGTCTTGAACTGGTCGGTATCCCCCTCCTGGCTTCTTGACTGGCAGGAGTGGGGTATTCCAGACCAACAGGATTTGACTAGAATACCTGCTTCTTTGAGTGTGGTCAAATGTTCTTGGATGCCGATCTTAACTTCATGTGGAAAGGGGTATTGCCTTTGCCTCTGAGGTTGGGCTCCTGGGATCAGTTCAGCAATGATGGGGCCCAATTCTGGGCTAGTCCAAGTGGGTTTTTTTCAGTCCATACTGAAGGGAAGATGAGTCTGAAATCCGGCGGGCTGCTCGGTTGGGCCGCGGCAGAGAATAGCCTCCATTCTTCTTCCCTTGGTGTGGTAATTGCTAGTATTAGAGACCCCATCTCCTCTTGCCTTGGGTTCAATCAGAGCCTAGTGTGTCCGGTGGGCTCAAAGGTTATCTGAGCCCCAAGCTTGGAGAGTATGTCTCAGCCCAGGAGGGGATGGGGCAATCAGGCAGATAAAGGAATTCATGTCAGACCTTGTGGTCCCCAAGTTCGCACTGGTGAGCCTGGCAAAAGGACTGTTGTATTGCCCGCATCCCAGTGGCCCTGAGGATTGTCAGAATCCTTTTGCAGAAGGGGGCCACTGGGGAGTTGACAACAGAGTGCTCAGCCCCAGTATCAAATATAAAACTTACTGATTGCCCCTCCCACCTTATTTTGACCATGGACTCATGGGGCCCAGGAGGAAAGAGCCGAGTCCCCCTCAGTCTGAGTCCATTCCTGCAAGGCCTATGAGTTCCTCCTCTCAGGGTTCTTCCTTGTAGCGGCTGGGCTTTTGAGCCTTTTCCTGGTTGGGACATTCGTTTTTCCAGTGCCCTTTCTCTTTAGGGTAGGCACATTGATCCCTTGCCAAGGGGGTTCTTGGCTTCCCCCCTTTCAGTGGTTGGGGTCTCCCTGCCTTTGTGTTGTCCTTTTCTTTCAGGGTGGTGTTGAGGAGGATGACTTTCTTTTTCATCTTTTTGTTGGCTTCCCATTTGTCTATGACCTCCCTATTCATGTAGACCTTATTGGCAATCTCTATTAGTTGGGTGATGTTCATCCCGGCAAAACCTTCTAGTTTCTGAAGTTTTTTTCTGATGTCTGGGGCAGCCTGAGCCATGAAAGAGGTGTTTACCATCTGTTGGCTTTCCTGTGCCTTGAGGTCAAATGGAGTGTATATCCTGTAGGCTTCACATAATCTTTTGTAGTAGTCACTGGGGGACTCCCCTGGTTGTTGAGTGACCGAGGATACTTTAGTCATGTTCATGGGTTTCTTAGCTCCTACCTGGATTCCCCAGAGGAGGGCCTCCTGGTACTGGTGGATGTGGGCCTGTCCCTCAGTTGTGGTGAAGACTTGTGCTGGGCGCTCTACCTAGGAATAAACCTAACCAAAGAGGGAAAGGATCAGTACTCTGAAAACGGTAGAACAGTTATGAAAGAAATGCAGGAGGACATAAAAAAATTGAAAAATTTTCTATGCTTATGGACCCGAAAACTATTGTTAAAGTATCTAATCTACCCAAAGCGATATACACATTCAATGCAATCCTTATCAAGATACCATTAACATTTCCACAGAGCTGGAAGAAACAATCCTAAAATTTGTGTGGAACCAGAAAAGTTCCCAAATAGCCGAAAGAATGTTGAAAAAGAAAACCAAAGCTGGTGCAATCATAATTCCAGACATTAATCTGTATTATATAGCTGTAATCATCAAGACTACGTGGTACTGGCACAAAAACAGACACATAGATCAATGGAACAGAAAAGGGAACCCAGAAAGGGACCCTCAGCTCTATGGCCAACAAAGCAGGAAAGAATATCCAATGGAAAAAAAAGTCTCTTCAAGAAATGGTGCTGGGAAAACTGGACAACCACATGCAGAAAAATGAAACTGGATCACTTTCTTACACCATACACGAAAACAATTTCAAAATGGAGGGTATTACACTAAATGAAATCAGAGAAAGACAACTATCATATTGTTTCACTCATATGTGAATTTAAAACACAAAACAGATGACCATAGGGGAAGGATGGGAAAAATCAAATAAGATGAGATCAGAGAGGCAGACAAACCATAACAGACTCTTAACTATAGGAAACAAAATGAGGTTTGCTAGAGGGGAGTTGGGTGGTGGGATAGGGAAACCGAGTAATGGCAATTAAAGAGGGCTGTGATTTAATAAGCACTGGGTGTTATATGCAACTGATGATTAACTGAACTCTACAACTGAAATTAATGATACACTGAATGTTAAATAATTGAATTTAGTAAAATAAGATTTTAAAAAATTTAAAATGGAAGAAAGACCTAAATGTGAGACAGGAATCCATTAAAATCATACAGGAGAACACAGGCAGCAACCTCTCTGACCTTGGCCACAGTGACTTCTTGATAGACATATCTTCAGAGGCAAACAAAAGCAAAAATGAACTATTGAGACTTCATCAAGATAAAAACCTATGCATAGCAAAGGAAACCATTGTCGAAACTAAAAAAAAAAAATAACTTACGGAATGGGATAAGATATTTGCAAATATTTTATCAGATAGAAGGCTAGTATCCAAAATCTATAAAGAATTTGTCAAACTCAACACTCAAAAACCAAATAATCCAGTAAAGAAATGGGCAGAAGACATGAACAGACACTTCTCCAGGGAAGATATACAAATGGCCAACAAATGGAGTGCCTGGGTGGCTCAGTCGTTAAACGTCTGACTTCAGCTCAGGTCATGATCCCAGGGTCCTGGGATTGAGCCCCACATAGGGCTCCCTGCTCTGCAGCTGGGCTTTTGAGCCTTTCCCTGGTTGGGACATTCCCACTCCCCCTGCTTGTGTTCCCTCTCTCGCTGTGTCTCTCTCTGTCAAATAAATAAATAAATAAGATCTTTAAAAACAACAACAACAACAACAAAACAAAACAAATGGCCAACAGACACATTAAAAACTGCTTAAAATCACTAGGCATCAGGGAAATGCAAATTAAATCCACAATGAGATACTACCTCACACCAGTCAGAATGGCTAAAAGTAACAACTCAGGAAACAATGGATGTTGGGGAGGATGTGAAAGGGGACCCTCTTAAGCATGGTGGGAATGCAAACTGGTACAGCCACTCTGGAAAACAGTATGGACATTCCTCAAGAAGTTAAAATAGAGTTACCCTATGACCCAGCAATTGCACTACTTAGTATTTATCCAGAGGATACAAACATGGTGATTTGAAGGGGCACATGCACCCCAATGTTTATAGCAGCAATGTCCACAATAGCCAAAATATGGAATGAGCCCAGATGTCAATCAACAGATGAAATATATATATATAAAGGTGAGGTATATGTATACAATGGAATATCACTCAGCCATAAAAAAAGAATGGAATCTTGCCATTTGCAATGATGTGGATGGAATTAGAGGGTATTATGCTAAGCAAAATAAGTCGGTCAGGGAAAGCCAAATACCATATGATTTCACTTATATGTGGAATTTAAGAAACAAAACAGATGAACATAGGGGAGGGGGAAGAAAAATAAAATAAGACAAAATCAGAGAGACTCTTTTTTTATCTTTAAAATTTTTATTGTTATGTATATCACCATACATTACATCATTAGTTTTTGATGTAGTGTTGCATGATTCATTGTTTGTGCATAATACCCAGTGCTCCACGCAGAATGTGACCTCTTTAATACCCATCACCAGGCTAACCCATCCCCCCACCCCCTCCCCTATAGAATCCTCAGTTTGTTTTTCAGAGTCCATCATCTCTCATGATTCGTCTCCCCCTCCGAAAATCAGAGAGACTCTTAACTCTAGGAAACAAACTGAGGGTTGCTGGAGGGAAGGTAGGTGGGGGATGGGGTAACTGGATGATGGGCATTAAGGAGGGCATGTGATGTAATAAGCACTGGGTGTTATATGCAGCTGTAGATAAACATGTTCTGTAATCATTTTGTCTTGGAAATAATTTAGATGTTAATGAATATCTATTATTTATGTTACCTTAGTATAACTTAGTATATCTCTAAGGTTTCTAGTTACCAGAAAAGTTTGAGGAGGAGGTGTTAAGATCGTGGAGTTATAAGGGTGTTGTGAGCTTGCCTTTTTCCTCAAACACAGCTAGATCAACATCAAATCATTCTGAACAACTAGGAAATTGATCTGAGGATAAGAAAATAATCTGCACAATTGGAGGGAGACTACATGGCAGATATGAGGTTCAGAGCTGTCAAATGAGGGAGAGAAAAACCGGGGTGCCCCAAGGGGATGGAGCCCTTTTCACAGGGCAAAGTCAGGAAAAGAGGGAGAAAGCAGGAGAGAGAGTGGTGTGTAGGGCTGGCACAATAAGCCATGGTACAGGGGATCCCCTGGGTCACACTGGGAGAGATGGCTCCCCTTCCTGGAGTACATTTGGAAGAGATTATTTTGCCTCTCCAAGGACAATAGGCCCACCAGAAGTCATTGAGCAGCTGCTCAGCAGCAGGGGACAGAGGTGCACAGAGGGCAGATAATCTGGTCGAAACTTTCCCTGGGCATCACAATACTCCAGCCACCATGCACATCTGGGGTAGAACAGTGCTAGGCATGATGCAAGGCTTTCCTCCCAAGGAGGGGAATGGGTCAACACCTTGCCTGGCCTTTTAAGATTTATAATTTTGAGTCCCAGACACTGGCCAGAGATAAAACACAGGAGAACTGTGGCCCCAGGTGTACCAACAACCAGGCATGGACTGGTTGAGAGTGGCGCTCTGACAGTAGCCTGGGATACAGGAGAGGAGACTGTTCGCTTTTCTGTGCAAGCCTACTGAACAGTGGCGGATGTGAGCTCCCCTCCCTGGGGAACGAGAAGTCAGGGTGAAGCCATCTTCAATCCCTCGCCCTCAGCACAATAGGACTTCAGAGAGAAACACAGTGCCTCCAGTGGAGGCCAGAGTCACACCAAACCCCGACTCACCCCAGAACCTAGCAGGGGCATATCCCCGCCCCCCCAACCTAGCAGGGGCATCTTTGCAAGAGCAGGTCTGAAAAGGAGCAAGAGCAGTGGGCCTCTCCCTCAGAAGACCAACATGAGTCCCCTGGCATGTACCAAGTCTACTGATCATAGAATGCTCCAAAGCAACAGTGTCAGTTCTGGTGGAAATAGAACCAGGCTTCTTCTCCCACCACCCCCCACCTTTATTTTTTTTCTTTTTTCCTTGGTAACAGCCTTATAGTTTTTTGTTTGTCGGTTGCTTTGTTACATCATGCTTCCTTTTTTTTTCTTCTTTTTCCCCCCCCTTCTTTGTTTCTTTGTTTCTTTCTTTCTTATTCTTGGAAGCAGGCATATAGTTTTTTGTATATCTGTTTGTTTGCTTTTTTATTCCTTTTCCTTTCTCTTTTCTTGGATCAGGGCTTTTTTTTTTTTTAATCAGGCTTATCTTAAACAAATCAAAGCACATCTAGTTAAAGGTCCAAGCTCTCCCCACTGCAAGTAAGGAGGAACTCTGCAGAGGAATAACCTGTGAGAAAGAGCAGCCAAACACAACAGCAAAGTGCACACAGCATACACCAGAAACACTTCCTGAAGTGCCAGGCCCTGGACAGTGTATGAACCCTTCTTAATATAGCATTACTCTCAGGAGCAAGAAACCTAACAACCTTTCATAATACACAAAAGACAGAAACCTAGACAGAATGACAAGATGGAGGAATTCTCCTCAAAAGAAAGATCAAGAAGAAATCACAGCCGGGGATTTGCTCAAAACAGATATAATCTGTTATATATCAGCAATATATCTGAACAAGAATTTTAGAAGAACAGTCATAAGAATACTATCTGGGCTTGAAAGAAGCATAGAAGACCCCAGAGAAATCTTGGCTGCAGAGATAAAAGACCTAAAAACTAGTCAGACCAAAATAAATACTAGAACTGAGATGCAGAACCAACTAGATGTAATCACAAAGAGAATGGAAGAAGCAGAGGATCAAATAAGTGATATACAAGTTACCAAAAAAGTTTGAGACACTATCATTAAGTAGATATATTATAAATCATAATTCTGTTGAAAAAATTCACTTAGAAATTTTATCACACCTCTAATTCACTTGTACTTACCAATTATGTGCAAATTGATCAAAAAAATTCTTTAAGTAAATAAATCTAGTCATCATCCTAAGTTATTTTTCTTGTTGACAAATTAGGCATATCAAAAAATCTAAACATTTAAACACGGTTCTTATGTCTTTACTTTTAAAAAAATATTACTGTGTTTGACATGCATCATAAAATTCATTCTTGTTGTACATTTCATTCTTAGTTTGGATTTTTAGTTTTATAATCTTAAACACCTAGTAGAATTAATATGTGTGTTTGAATACTAAACTTAGATAGAAAAAAGTATGTTTGCATTACATTTGATATTGATAACTCTGAAACCATGTTTGTATTTATTTTACCAAGTATTTTAAAAACTAGCTTTAATAGAGACTATCTCAGATGATGTAAATTTAAAAACATTAGATTGGTTTATATATTGCTGAGAGTTTTAAGAACACTTAACATACAGTAGAACTCATTTATCTCTAAGTCAATTTGAATAGAACCCTTTAGGGGATTTTATAAATTAACTTGGAAATAATTTTGGGAGGTAGAAAAATGTCATGTATGCATAAAATACATGTATAAATACATAAACATATATAAACAAGACAGATGTAAACAGTTTTTAAAACTTTTTAATTTTTTAAGTTAAATTAAATTTAATTAACATATACTGTATTATTAGTTTCAGAGGTAGAATTTAGTGATTCATCAGTTGTATACAACACCCAATGCTCATTACTTCAAGTGCCCTCCTTAATGCCCATCACCCAATTACCCCATCCTCTCACCCCATGCCCCTCCAGCAACCCTGTTTGTTTCCTATAGGTAAAGATTCTCTTATGGTTTACCTCCCTTTCTGTTTTCATCTTATTTTATTTTTGCTTCCCTTCCCCTAATTTCATCTGTTTTGTTTCTTAAATTCCACATATGAGTGAGATCAGATGGTGTTTGTCTTTCTTTGACTAACTTATTTTGCTTAGCATAATGCCCTCTAGTTCCATCTTATTCTAAAATTTTATCCATGGCTCACTACAACATAATAAAACAATCTAACTTGTTTTATCTCTACTTTATATATTTATATGAACTGTATTTCTGGCAAGTGGAAAAAGTAAAGGTTACCTATTTAGCAATATTTGTGGAGGAGACACTTAAGATTTTCTTTTGCCGTAACATGTAACTGAAGGAAGCTGTGGACCAAATTTTAGGCTATTGATGAGGGAAACATCTACCAGCTGTCTGGACGTCTTCAAAACCAAACTGGGTGGACAAAACATTCAATTCTACCTATTCCAAATAGCTTTTTGTTCTCTTTTCAGCCTCAGTTCATTGCTTTTGGGGGTCTTTAGTTCCTTGAGAGCCCTTGATGAAGGGCAGGGAACCTAAAATTCAAGTGACTTTAGGGAGTTGAGGTGGTGAAGTGCAAGGGAAAAAGTCTGTCAAGCTGAACAGAGGGATGGTGGAGATAGCGATCTGAAGGGGGACATATCAAAGGATTTAAGGGAACTGGAGGCAAGATCTAAAGCAGTAAAAGGAAGAAACTGGAACAGAGGTGATGGGAACAGAAAGGTTTAAGAGGAACCAGTTTGGGAAGACCTTAAATTTCCCCAAAAAGCCACTGAATTTCTGAATTGCCTTTAGTAAAACCATGCCAACAAAAAATGAATTAGACAAAGTTGGCAAAACACTGTTTCAGCAGGGATTCAAGAAAGGGTTTCAGTCTGCTGATAAGCTCCCAAGTTCTTAACTAGTAGAAACTTTATACTTATGAACATAGAGTTTGAGACTCCAATACAGTTTATGCTTCCCTATCTTCTACAAACAGAGAAACCTAGCACTCTAACACAGCATGTCTTTCAATGGGACTCTGACCTACCCTCTAGAGTATACTCAATTCTTAAAAGTCAACATCTGTCCCTACCTGTTAAAGGGGACATTTGTCTGGGTCAGTGGTTTAGGTGTGATGCTCACTAATGAATCCCTGATCAGTAGTCAGTCAGGAATGAAGACAAAGGCTTCAAGGGTGCATACTTAGGGTCCTGAGGGAGTGGCCTGGGGCTCCAATGATGAAACTGATCTTATCCAAGTCACAGCACGGTAACTATCAAATAAAAAAAAAAACATAGCTGGAAATTATTTAAAGTGTTCAAAACAGATTTTATTCAGAATTATTGAAATAGGAAAAAAGAGACCTTAGTATAGAATCAGGCTTGATGACAACTTTACAGCAGGGACATGTGGGAATTTATAGCCAAGGAACCTTTTGGAAGTCAGTGAATGGAAAATTCTAAGAAGAAAATTAAGGGTAAAGGAGTTTCTGGCTAAACTGACCTAACAGGATTCTTGCTGAAGACAAGGCAGTCTTATTAGATATCACCTGGTAGATGGTGGAAGATGAGAAACCTGATGGCTACTGAGAGAGATCAGACATGGAGGAATAAAGACCCTTGTGAAACTGATTAATCAGGGTTCTTGCTAAGATTTTTACAAGCAAGTATTCATATGCACCTACGATAAGCTTCAGGAGCCTGACTAAAGTTTAATCAAGCAAATAATCTTAGTTGATATCAAAAGGGGACTTTGACAGTTACTCCACAGTGGACATAAGTAAGAGTATGTCTGGAATACAGAACAGATCTTAAGAGTTTTTGTCATAGATACCATGCCCTGTGATTAAAGTCAATGGAAAACTACAACAATCTTATCCAAGCAAATTAGCAATGTCCCAGATACTTCAGGAATAAAAGTTTGGGCCACCCTACCTGTTAACAAACCTTAACCAGCTGAGGAGGTTGCTGAAGCAGAAAAAATACAGAATTTTTAGGGGGAAAGGCAGTTAAAAATACCAGCTACAATTAAGTGACCAGTTACAGAAACAAAGACTAAATCTGTCATGAGTATTTCCTCCTTAGTTTTATTCGAATATTTTTGCATATATATATGTATATATATGTGTGTGTATATATATATACATATATATAAAGTAAATATCTTTGTTTTTTGTACTCTCTTATTTCCTTATCATGTAACACGAAATATACTGAATTTATATTATAGTATTGTTAATTTTGCATCACAATATTTGCTCCTAGATATCAAAGATAAGAGTGATCTTTACACTAGGACTTTACCTCCTCTTCTGGGGAAGGAGTTAGTGTGTTTCTGATTGTATGATGGGTAGTTTTATCATGCTAGGCAGAATTATGACCTTGTTATTACCTTTGTTTTGAGATTTATTATGGTTTAAGGTGATGCTTCTAGGCATCAAGTTGGCAAGGGGAGGGCTGTGATGATTAATTTTATGCATCAACCTTACTGGGTTATCCAGATACCTCATACAACATTATTTCTCTGTGTGTCTAAGAAAGTGTTTCTTCAAGGGATTAGCATTTGATTCAAGAGACTGAATAAACAGATCCACCCTTGCCAGTGTGGGTAGGCATCATCTTATCAGAATAGAGAGCCTAAATAGACCAAAAAGGCTGAAGAAGGGCAAATTCCCTCTCTCTCTTCTTGGGCTGGATGTCTACCTTTTCTTGTCCCAGGATATTAGAGTTCTTGGGTTTTTTGGCCACTGAGGTTTCACCAATGCCCCTCTGGTTCTCTGTTCTTTCATCTTGGACTAAATTATACCAGCTTTTCTGGTTCTTCAGCTTGCTGATGGCAGATTGTGGGACTTCTTGAGCTCCATAATTTCATATCTGTATCTTTTGTTTACATATTGATATCTATATAATCTATATCCATACCTTTTATTAGTCCTGTTTCTCTGGAAAACTCTAATATTATATTTCACTGTAAAATGAAATGGTGTATATTTCAAAGAGTAACAATAAAATATTTCAAATGTAAATATCAAACTAAAAAAATGACCTCTTTCAAAAGTGAGAAAGCTCAGTTCTCTTAAATAATCAAGGATATGATAAAAGAAACATGCAGCCTGGGATATTATCTTGAATAAGTTACAGACAGTATCTTTATTTTCTAGGTAGATTACTCAAAAGTAAAAAAAAAAGAAAAACTCCTATGAAGAACAGACCAGTAATCTAAGAAACTATCATTTTAACAGAGAGAAAATCAAACTTTCAGTTTGTATCAATACCTTATTGGACTCATCTTAAAATGGATTTTATAGAGTGTGCAGCTAAGATGGTGGTGTAGTAGGAAGACCCTAGGCTTCTCTCATCCTTTGAATACACTTGTTAACTATCAAATTATTCTGAATAGTTAAGAAATCAACCCAAAGACTGACAGAACAAACTGTACAACTAAAGGGAGAGAAGAGGCCACACTGAGGAAAGTAGGAAGTGCAGAGATGTGGTTGGGGGGAGAAACAGATCATGGGTGCTGCAGAGTGGAGGGAGCCCTGGTCATGGAGAAAGGCGAAAGGGAGTGGAACACACAGGGATAAGTACAATAACACTTACCCAAGGCCATTGGCTGGGAAAATGAGAGGGGCTGATTTTCGTGAGTTTTTACAACCAGCAGGGCTCAAAGACTGACATTCTAGAGGTCAGCTGTCTCAGCTGGGAAAAAGACCTGAGGACACTGCCCTACTCCTGGAGAGAGGGCACACAAGCAACCCTGGGACAGAGGGCACAATCTGAGGATCACCTAAGGTATATAAGGGAGACACTGCTCTTCTTGGAGCGCACCTATGAGAGGTGGCATTGCCTTTCCAGGTACAAAAGAGTAGTCAGGTGCCATTTCCCTTCTGCACCTCTCAGCATAGGCACAGATAGGCTTGCTGAGGGCAGCAAACCCAGACACTGGCTGTTTAGCTTGCTTTACTCCAAATCCCATGTGTGTGCACTGGTGTGACTGCCCTTTCTGGTCAAACCTGCATCAGTTCCAGCATGGTAAGACCCTCCTAGAGAAGACAGTACAGGTGCCCACTACACCAGGTCCCTAACGTATGAAGTTTTAAAAGTCAGTAGGATTGTCTGGGATAGAGCCCAAAGTGCACTGCACTGCTCCAGGTAGGCAAACAACCTGGAAACAGGCAACATGAAAAGAGTGATCTGAAAAATGCCTGGGATGCATGAGGGGAAATAATTTGCTCTTCTGGGAGTGTTTCCCTGAGAGTAGCAAGCATGGAGACCCCTCTCCATGGACAAAGAAGTGGGCTGGCACCCTTTCCTTCCCTGCACCTCTGCAAAAACTAACTTTAGTAAGCAGCACAGTGCTTAATCTGGCTGCATAATCTGCTTAACTAAGTGGGGCCTTCCCGTGCTCTGCTGGTACTGCTTTTCCTGGGCAAGTGAGCATAAGGTCCAGCACAGCAGGGCCCTTACCAAGAAGGTCAGCAGAAACCTCTGCATGGACCATATCTACCAACCATAGAGTTCTGCAAGGTTTCAGGCCTAGTGGAAGTATCATCAGGTATCATTTAACAAGCAGACCAGAGCATGCCTAGTTAAAACTCACTTCACTCTGGGCACCTGGGTGGCTCAGTTGGTTAAGGGTCTGCCTTCAGCTCAGGTCATGATCTCAGGTCCTGGGATCGAGTCCCACATTGGGCTCCTTGCTCAGTGGGGAGCCTGCTTCTCCCTCTCCCTCTGCTACCCTGCTCCTGCTCTCTCTCTCTTAATAAACAAACAAAAAATCTTAAAAAAATAAACAAAACTCACTTCACTTTGCCTAAGGTCCAAACACTGCCCACTGCAGGCAAAGACAGCCTCTGTAGCCAACTGACCTGAGGGATAAAGCAGCCAAAACGCAGTAGCAGAGTTAATACAACACACACCAGAGACACTCTCTGAAGTGACAGGCCCAGGATACTATATGACCTCTTCTTTGTAAAGCCATTAAGCTTAGGAGCAGGAAACACAACAAGCTTTTCTAGCACAGAGAAGAAGACAGAGACCCAGATAAAATAAAAAGACAAAGGAATTCACTCCAAAATAAAGAACAAGAAAAGATCACAGTCAGGGATCAAGTCAAAACAGATATAAGTAATATGCTTGATGGAGAAATTAAAGCAACAATCATATGGATACTAGCTGGGCTTGAAAAAAGCATGGAAGACATCATACAGACCCTTAACACAGAGGTAAAAGAGTTAAAAACAGTCAGAAATGAAAAATGCAATAACTGTGATTTGAAACCACTGGTTATATGACCACAGGATGGAAAAAGCAGAGAAACAAATAAGTGATATAGAAGATAGAATAATGGGAAGAAATCAAAAAGGGAGACAAACCATGAGAGACTCTGGACTCTGGGAAATAAACTGAGGGTTACAGAAGGCAGAAGGGAAGGGAAGGGGGATGGGGTAACTGGGTGATGAGTATTAAGGAGGGCACGTGTTGTGATGAGCACTGGGTGTTATATGCAACTAATGAATCGTTGAACACTAAAAAAAAAAGAATAATGGAAAATAATGAAGCTGAACAAAAGAGAGAAAGAAGAAGGATGAATCATAAGAGTAGATTTAGGGAACTCAGTGACTCCATAAAGCATAATAAATTTGTATCATAGGAAGGGAGAGAAGAGAGAGGAAGAGAGAAAAAAGGATGAAGAAGGTTTATTTGAAGAAATAATAGCTGGAAACTTCCCTAATCTGGGAAAGGAAACAAACATCCAAATTCAGGAGGCACAGAGAACTCCCACCAAAATCATCAAAAGCAGATCCATACCAAGTTGTAGTTAAATTTGCAAAATGTAGGATAAAGAAAAAAAGCAGGACAAAAGAAGTCCCTAACCTACAAGGGAAGACCCATAAGGCTACCTATACATCTCTCCACAGAAACATGGCAGGCCAGAGGGAATGGCCGAACATATTAAATGTGCTGAATGGGAGAATACTGAAACCAAGAATATTTTCTCCAGCAAAGCTATCATTCAGAATAGGAGAGATGAAAAGTTTCCCAGCCAAACAAAACCTAAAGGAGTTTATGACCACTAAACCATCCCTGCAAGAAATATTAATGGGGACTCTTCAAGTGGAAAGGAGACACCAAAAGTGACAAAGACTAGAAGAACAGAGAAAATCTCCAAAAACATCAACAAAACAATAAATAAATTGACACTAATAACATAGACACATACATATCAATAATTACTCTGAATGTTAGTGGACTAAATACTCCAATCAAAAGACATAGTGTGACTAAATAAATGAAAAATAAGACCCATTTATATGCTTCCTACAAAAGACTCAATTTATTTTTTTAATTTAATTTTATTATGTTATATTAGTCACCATACAATACATCATTTGTTTTTGAGTGACGATCCACGAATCATTGTTTTCGTATAACACCCAGTGCTCCATGCAGTACGTGCCCTCCTTAATACCCATCACCAGGCTGACTCATCCCCCCCTTTCCTCTAAAACCCTCAGTTTGTTTCTCAGAGTCCATAGTCTCTCAGAGTTCATCTTTCCCTCCAATTTCCCCCCTTCATTTTTCCCTTCCTTCTCCTAATGTCCTCCGTGCTAATCCTTATGTTCCACAAAGTGTAAAACCATATGATAATTGGCTTTCTCTGCTTGACTTATTTCACTCAGCATAATCTCCTCCAGTCCCATCCATGTTGATGTAAAAGTTGGGTATTCATCCTTTCTGATGGCTGTGTAATATTACATTGTATATATCGACCACATCTTCTTTATCCATTCCTCTGTTGAAGGGCATCTCGGCTCTTACCACAGTTTGGCTATTGTGGACTTTGCTGCTATGAACATTGGGGTGCATATGGCCCTTCTTTTCACTACATCTGTGTCTTTGGGGTAAATACCCAGCAGTACAATAGCTGGGTCATAGGGCAAATCGATTTTTAATTTTTTGTGGAACCTCCACACTGTTTTCTTTTTTTTTAAGATTTTATTTATTTATTTGACAGAGAGAGAGATAGTGAGGGAGGGAACACAAGCGGGGGAGTGGGAGAAGGAGAAGCAGGCTTCCTGCTGAGCAGGGAGCCCAATGTGGGACTCGATCCCAGGACCCTGGGACCATGACCTGAGCCGAAGGTAGACGCTCAATGACTAAGCCACCCAGGCACCCCACACTGTTTTCCAAAGTGGCTTTACCAACTTGCATTCCCACCAAGAGTGGAAGAGGGATCCCCTTTCTCCACAACCTCTCCAACATTTGTTGTTTCTTTCCCTGTCCATTTTTGCCATTCTAACTGGTATAAGGTGGTATCTCAATGTGATTTTAATTTGAATTTCTCTGATGGCTAATGATGATGAACACTTTTTTATGTGTCTGCTAGCCATTTGTATGTCTTCTTCAGAGAAGTGTCTGTTCATGTCTTCTGCCCATTTTTTGACTTGATTATTTGTTTTTTGGGTGTTGAGTTTGAGAGGTTCTTTATCGATCTTGGGTACCAGAACTTTATCTGTAGTGTCATTTGCAAATATCTCCTCCCATTCTGTGGGTTGCCTCCTTGTTTTGTTGACTGTTTCCTTTGCTGTGCAGACCTTTTTATCTTGACGAGGTCCCAAAAGTTCATTTTTGCTTTTGTTTCACTAGCTTTTGGAGATGTATCTTGAAAGATGTTGCTGTGGGAGATGTCAAAGAGGTTACTGCCTCTGTTCTCCTCTAGGATTTTGATGGATTCCTATCTCACGTTGAAGTCTTTTATCCATTTTGAGTTTATCTTTGTGTATGATGTTAGAGAATGGTCAAGTTTCATTCTTCTGCATGTGCTGTCCAATTTTCCCAGCCCCATTTATTGAAGCGAATTTTTTTTCCACTGCATATTTTTCTTGCTTTGTCAAAGATTATTTGACCATAGAATTGAGGGTCCATATCTGGGCTCTCTATTCTGTTCCATTGGTCTATATGTCTGTTTTTGTGCCAGTACCATGCTGTCTTGGTGATCAGTGCTTTGTAATATAGCTTGAAATCAGGCAGCGGGATGCCCCAGAATTTTTTTTCTTTTTCAACATTTCCTTGGCGATTCAGGGTCTTTTTTTATTACGTACAAATTTTATGATTGTTTGTTCCAGCACTTTGAAAAATGTCATTGGAATTTTGATTGGGATGGCATTGAAGGTATAGATTGCTCTGGGTAGCATAAACATTTTAACAGTATTTATTCTTCCGATCCATGAGCATGGGATGTTTTTCCATCTTTTTGTGTCTTCAGTTTCTTTATTGAGTGTCCTGTAGTTCCTACAGTATAGGTCCTTTACGTCTTTGGCTAGGTTTATTCTGAGGTATGTTATGGTTTTTGGCGCTATTATAAATGGAATCGTTTTTCTAATTTCTCTTTCTACAGTTACATTGTTAGTGTATAAGAAAGCAACTGATTTCTGTGCATTGATTTTGTATCCTGCCACATTACTGAATTTAGACCTAGAGACACCTGTAGTTTGAAAGTGAGGATAGAGAAATATGTATCATGCAAGCGGACATCAAAAGAAAGTCAGATTAGCTATACTTAGACAAACGAGGTATTTTCTTTTCTTTTTCAAGTTTTTAATTTAAATTCTAGTTAGTTAACATATATGGCAAAATTGGTTTCAGGTGTAGAATTTAGTGATTTATCACTTACATATAACACCCAGTGTTCATCACAAGTGTACTCCTTAATGCCCACCACCCATTTAGCCCATCCCCTCAACCACCACCCTCCAGAAACCCTCAGTTTGTTCTCTATAGTTATGGTTTGCCTCCTTCTCTCTCTCTCTCTCTCTCTCTCTCTTTTTGTTTTGTTTCTGAGATTCCACCATGACTGAAATCATATGGTATTTGTCTTTCTCTAACTGACTTATTTCACTTAACATAATACTCTCTAGCTCCATCCATGCAAATGGCAAGATTTCATTCTTTTTCATGGCTGAGTAATATTCCATCACACACACACACACACACACACACACACACACACATCACTTCTTCTCTATCTACTCATCAGTTGAAGGATGTTTGGGCTCTTTCAATAGTTTGGCTATTTTTGATAATAATGGTAAAAACATTGGGGTGAATGTGCCCCTTTGAAACTATATTTTTGTATCTTTTTGGTAAATACTTAGTAGTGCAATTGCTGGGTCATAGAATAGTTCTGTTTTTAACTTTTTTTAAAGATTACTTTATTTATTTTAGAGAGTAAGAAGGGTGGAAAGAGAGAGAGAGAGTGCGCATGAACACAGGGGTGGGGGGACAGAGGGAGAGAATCTTAAGCAGACTCTGCACTGAGCATGGAACCAGACGTGGGACTTGATCTCATGATCCTGAGATCATGACCTGAGTCGAAAACAAGTCATTCACTCAACTGACTGTGCCACCCTGTTGCCCCTGGATCAGATCATCCTAACAGATATATTCAGAACATTTAATCTTGAAGCACCAAAATATACATTCTTTTCAAGTGCACCTGGGAGAGTTTCCAGAATTAATCACATACTATATCACAAATATGGTCTTAACAAGTACAAAACGATTGAAATAATACTATCCATATTTTCTGACCATGATACTATGAAAGTTGAAGTCAACCACAGGAAAAATATTGGAAACACCACAAATATAGGGTGGTTAAAAAACATGCAACTAAACAATAAATGGGTCAACCAGGAAATTAAAGAAGAAATTTAAAAAATACATGGGAAAAATGAAAATGAAAACACAATAGTCCAAAACATCTGGGACTTAGTGCATGTATTCATAGGAGGGAAGTATATAGCAATACAGCCAGACCTGAAGAATCAAGAAAAATATCAAATGAACAACGTAATCTTATACCTAATGGAGCTAGAAAAAGAACGACAAACAAAGCCTAAAGCCAGCAGAAGAAGGGAAATACTAAAGATCAGAGCAGAAATAAAAGATAAAGTAACTAAGAAAACAGTAGAACAAATCAATGAAACCAGGAACTGATTCATTGAAAAAATTTAAAAAAAATTATAAACCCCTAGCCAAACTTAACAAAAAGAAAAGAGGATGGACCCAAATAAATAAAATCACAAACAATAGAGGAGAAAAAAAACAGCACAGAAAACAAACAATTACAGGAGAATATTATGAAAAACTATATGTCAACAAATTGGACAACCTGGAAGAAATGAGTAAATTTGTGGAAACGTAAAAAACACCAAAAATGGAACAGGAAAGACCCCACTAAAAAGGAGAACCACAGGTTAATATCCCTGAGGAACTCTGATACAAAAATTCTCAAAAAGATACTAGCAAATGGAATCCAAGAGCACATTAAAAGAGTCATTCTCCATAGTCATGTGGAATATATTCCTGGACTGCAAGCATCGTTCAATATTTGTAAATTAATCAAAATGATACACTACATTAATAAAAGAAAGGGTAAGATCTATGTGATCCTCCCAATAGACTCAGGAAACACATTTGACAGTACAACATCATTCTTATAAAAACGCTTCACAAAGTAGGTTTAGAGGCAATATACCTCAACATCATAAAGGCCATATACAAAAGACCCACAGCTAATATCATTCTCAATGGGGAAAAACTGAGAGCTTCTCCCCTATGTGCATGAACAAGACAAGGATGTCCACTCTCATCATTGTTATTTAACTAGTACTGGAAGTCTTACCCTCAGTAATCAGACAACAACAAGAAATAAAATGTATCCAAATCATCAAGAAAGAAGCCAAACTCATTATTTGCAGATGACATGATACTGTATATATAAAACCATAAAGACTCCATTAAAAAAATTGCTAGAACTGATATACAAACTTAGTAAAGCCACAGGATACAGAATCACTGTACATAAATCTGTACACCAATAATAAAGCAGCAGAATGAGAAATCAAGCAATCAATCCCATTTACAATTGCACAAGAACCACAAGATATCTAGGAATAAACCTAATCAAAATTAGAATGGCAAAAATTGACAAGGCAAGAAACAACACATGTTGGAGAGGTTGTGGAGAAAGGGGAACACTCTTACACTGTTGGTGGGAATGCAAGTTGATACAACCACTTTGGAAAACAGTGTGGAGGTTCCTCAAAAAATTAAAAATAGAGCTACCATATGACCCAGCAATTGCACTCCTGGGTATTTACCCCAAACACAGATGTAGTGGAAAGAAGGGCCACATGCATGCTAATGTTCTTAGCAGCAATGTCCATAATAGCCAAATTGTGGAAAGAGCTAAGATGCCCTTCAACAGATGAATGGATAAAGAAGATGTGGTCCATATATACAATGGACTATTACTCAGCCATCAAAAATGATGAATACCCAACTTTTGCATCAACATGCATGGGACTGGAGGATATTATGCTAAATGAAATAAGTCAAACAGAGAAAGCCAATTATCATATGGTTTCACTTATTTGTGGAACATAAGGAATAGCATGGAGGACATTAGGAGAAGGAAGGGAAAAATAAAGGGGGGAATCAGAGGGGGAGACAAACCATGAGAGACTATGGACTCCAAGAAACAAACTGAGGGTTTTAGAGGGGAGGGGGTAGGAGGACGGGTTATCACAGTGATGGGTGTTAAGGAGGACACGTATTGCCTAGATCACCGGGTGTTATTCTCAAACAATAAATCATGTAACACTACATCAAAAACTAATGATGCACTGTATGGTAACTAACATGACATAATAAAAAAATAGGAAAATACAACAGTAAAAAAAAGGAGTAAAAGATCTGTACTCTGCAAATTATAGAACACATATGAAAGAAATTGAAGATAACACAAAGAAATGGAAAAAAAACTTTCTATGCTTATGGATTAGAAGAAAAAATATAGTTAAAATGTCTATTCTACCCAAAATGATCTATACATTTAATTTAATCCCTATCAAAATACCAACAATGTTTTCCACAGAGCTAATACAAACAATCCTAAAATTTGTATGGAACCCCAAAAGAATCCAAATACCTAAAGTAATCTTAAAAAAGAACAAAGCTGGAAGCATCACAGTTCTGGACTTCAAGCTATATTACAAATCTGCGGTGATGAAGACAGCATGGTACTGGCACAAAAACAAACACATAGGTCAATAGAACAGAATAAAAAAACCAGAAATAAACCACATCTATATGATCAACTAATCTTCAACAAAGCTGGGAAGAATATCCAATGGAAAAAAGACAGTCTCTTCAACAAATGGTGTTGGGAAAACTGGACAGCCACATGCAGAAGAATGAAACTGGACCCCTTTATTACACCCTACACAAAAATAAAATCAAAATGGCTGAAAGACCTAAATGATAGGAAACTATCAAAATTTTAGAGGCAACCACAGGCAGTAACCTCTTGATGTTGGCTGCAGCAAATTCTTTTTAGACATGTCCCTGGAGGCAAGAGAAAAAAAAGCAAAAAAAGAGTTCAAAAATGAACTATTAGGACTTCATTAAGATAAGAACCTTCTGCATGGTGAAGGAAACAATCAACAAAAACTAAAATGCAGCCTCTGGAATGAGAGAAGATATTTGCAAATGGCATATATGATAAAGGGTTAGTATCAAAAATATATAAAGAACTTATCAAACTCAATCCCCCCAAAAAATGATCTAGTTAAGAAATGGACGGAAGACATGAATAGATACCTTCCCAAAGAAGACATACAGATGGCTAACAGACATATGAAAAGACGTTCAAAATTACTCATCATCAGGGAACTACAAATCAAAATTACCATGAGATATCACCTTACACCAGTGAGACTAACTAAAATTAGTAACACAGGAAATAACAGATGTTGGCAAGGATGCAGAGAAAGGGGAACCCTCTTGCACTGTTGGTGGGAATGAAAATTGGTGCAGCTCTGGAAAACAGTATGGAGGTTCCTCAAAAAGGTAAAAATGGAACTACCCTACTATTCAGCAATTGCACTATTAGGTATTTACCCAAAGGATACAAAAATAGTGACTTGAAGGGATACATGCACCTTGATATTTATAGCAGCATTATCAACAATAGTTAAATGATGGAAAGAGCTCAAATATCCATGGCATGATGAATGGATAAAGAAATGGTACATATTTGGGGGCGGAGCAAGATGGCGGAGGAGTAGGAGACCTAGATTTCGTCTGGTCTCAGGAATTCAGCTGAATAGGGATCAAACCATTCTGAACACCTACGAACTCAACAGGAGATCGAACAGGAGAGTAGCAACAACTCTCTGAACAGAGAAGCGACCACTTACTGGAAGGTAGGGCGTGCGGAGAAGTGAATCCGAGGCGATATTCGGGAGGATAGATGGCGGGGGAGGGGCCTCCGCCGGCCGCTTCTGGCAAGTGCTAGAGCCGCAGAGCACAAAATCGGACCTTTTAGAAGTTGGCTCAGCGGAGGGACGTCGCTGCAGTGGCTAAGCGGGGGGTGGAATCCTCCCGGGACAGTGTGGTCTCAGGACCCTTGGGGTCACGGAGAGACCGGGGGTGCCTGAGTGCGCCAGAGCTCCCAGGTATCAGAGCGGGGAAGCCGGCTGCAGAGACAGAGCAGAGTCGCGGGCTCTCAGCTCGGGGTTGCCATAAACTGTGATCTGCGGCCCAGTCGGGGCACGGCTCCCCCAGCAGGGACCCAACAAGCAGCAGATCCGGGGAGACTCCCCTTCCTTCCCAGGGAGGAGCGGTGCGGGAACGCACTGCAGGGATCTGCTGGGTTTGGAGACTCCATGCGGGGTCGGGTGCCAGAGATAGCAACGCTCGATCACAGGCCGGGAGAGCACGAGTACGGCCGGAGACCGGGGACACGGGAGTGACTGCTTTTCTCTGGGGGCACACTGAGGAGCGGGGCCCCGAGTTCTCAGCTCCTCCGGGTGGAGATTGGGAGGCCACCATTTCTGCCCTGGTCCTCCAAAGCTGTACTGAGAGCTTGCAGGGAACAAAAGCTCCTGAGACAAACCGGAGCAGCTTCCTTAGCCCGGACTGACAAGGGCGGGGCAATTCCGCCTACGGCAAAGACATTTGGAAACCACAGCAACAGGCCCCTCCCCCAGAAGATCAGCACAAACAGTCAGCAAGCCAAGACCAAGTTGATCGATCAAGGAGAATGGGAGAACTCCAGCGCTAGGGGAATACTGCACATAGATTCATGGCTTTTTTTTTTTTTTTTTAACCATGATCCATTATTTCATCAAAGTTAATTTTTGTTGACTGTTTTTTTTATTTTCTTTTTCCCTTTTTCAACCAACATCTTATCCATCCCTTTTAAAAAAAAAAAAACATTTTTTATTTTTCATTTTTAGAGTCATATTTTATCCCTTCATAGTAGTTACCCTTATTTTTGGAATATATATATAAGTTGTTCTCTCTTTAAAATTTTGGGGTACAGTTTCTTCTAACAGATCAAAATATACCCTAAATCACTAGTGTATGGCTTTGTTCTAGTCTCCTGCCTGATCACATTCTCTCCCTTTTCCCTTTTTTTTTTTTTTATTAAATCTTCTTTCTTTTTTCAAACAACTTATCTTACCAAGTCCTTTTATAAAATCTTTTATAATTTTCATCTTTACAGTCATCTTCCATCCCTTCATTGTATCAACCCTTACTTTGTACATATATGTCTTTCTTCCTTTAAAATTTTAGGAGGCACTTTTTTCTAACAGACCAAAATACGCCCAAAATCTAGTGTGTGGCACTGATCTATGCACTAGCCTGATCATATTTGATCACATTCTGCTTTTTTTGTATTGTTCTGTTTTTGTTTTTATCGTTTTTTTTTCCTTTTTTTTTTCTCTTTCTTTTTTCTTTCTTTCCCTTTCTTTTCCCCTGGTTTCAGGTCTTTTCTAATTTGTATACAGTATATTTGCTGGGGACGTTGTAAACCTGTTAGCATTTTGTTCTCTCATTCATCTATTCTCCTCTGGACAAAATGACAAGACGAAAGAAATCACCTCAGCAAAAAGAACAAGAGGTAGTACCATCAGCCAGGGAACTACTCAATACAGACATTAGTATGATGTCGGACCTAGAGTTCAGAATCATGACTTTAAAGACACTAGCTGGGCTTGAAAAAAGCGTGGAAGTTATTAGAGAAACCCTTTCTGGAGAAATAAAAGAACTAAAATCTAACCAAATCGAAATCAAAAAGGCTATTGATGAGGTGCAATCCAAAATGGGGGCACTAACTGCTAGGATAAATGAGGCAGAAGAGAGAATCAGCGATATAGAAGACCAAATGATGGAAAATAAAGAGGCTGAGAAAAAGAGAGAGAAACAATTACAGGATCACGAGGGCAGAATTCGAGAGATAAGTGATACGATAAGACGAAACAACATTAGAATAATTGGGATCCCAGAAGAAGAAGAGAGAGAGAGAGGGGCAGAAGGTATATTGGAGCAAATTATAGCAGAGAACTTCCCTAATGTGAGGAAGGAAACAGGCATTAAAATCCAGGAGGCACAGAGAACCTCTCTCAAAATCAATAATAATAGGTCAACACCCCGACATCTAATAGTAAAACTTACGAGTCTCAGAGACAAAGAGAAAATCCTGAAAGCAGCTCGGGAGAAGAGATATATAACCTACAATGGTAGAAACATTAGATTGGCATCAGACCTATCCACAGAGACCTGGCAGGCCAGAAAGGACTGGCAAGATATCTTCAGAGCACTAAACGAGAAAAATATGCAGCCAAGAATACTATATCCAGCTAGGCTATCATTGAAAATAGACGGAGAGATAAAAAGCTTCCAGAACAAACAAAAACTAAAGGAATTTGCAAACACGAAACCAGCCCTCCAAGAAATATTGAGAGGGGTCCTCTAAGCAAAGAGAGAACCTAAAAGCAGCAAAGAGCAGAAACGAACACAGACAACAGACAGTTAACAGTCACCTTACAGGTAATACAATGGCACTAAATTCATACCTTTCAATAGTTACCCTGAATGTAAATGGACTCAATGCCCCAATCAAAAGACACAGGCTATCAGATTGGATTAAAAAACAAGACCCATCCATATGCTGTCTGCAAGAGACTCATTTTAGACCCAAAGACACCCCCAGATTGAAAGTGAGGGGGTGGAAAACCATTTACCATGCTAATAGACAGCAAAAGAAAGCTGGGGTGGCAATCCTTATATCAGACAAACTAGATTTTAAAACAAAGACTGTAATAAGAGATGAGGAAGGACACTATATCCTACTTAAAGGGTCTATCCAACAAGAAGATCTAACAATTGTAAATATTTATGCCCCGAACATGGGAGCAGGCAATTATATAAGGCAATTAATAACAAAAGCAAAGAAACACATTGACAACAATACAATAATAGTGGGGGACTTTAACACCCCCCTGACTGAAATGGACAGATCATCTAAGCAAAAGATCACCAAGGAAATAAAGACTTTAAATGACACACTGGACCAAATGGACTTCACAGACATATTCAGAACATTCCATCCCAAAGCAACGGAATACACATTCTTCTCTAGTGCCCATGGAACATTCTCCAGAATTGATCACATCCTAGGTCACAAATCAGGTCTCAACCGGTACCAAAAGATTGGGATCATTCCCTGCATATTTTCGGACCACAATGCTTTGAAACTAGAACTCAACCACAAGAGGAAAGTCAGAAAGAACTCAAATACATGGAGGCTAAAGAGCATCCTACTGAAGAATGAATGGGTCAACCAAGAAATTAAAGAAGAATTAAAAAAATTCATGGAAACCAATGAAAATGAAAACACAACTGTTCAAAATCTTTGGGATACAGCAAAGGCAGTCCTGAGAGGAAAGTATATAGCAATACAAGCCTTTCTCAAGAAACAAGAAAGGTCTCAAATACACAACCTAACCCTACACCTAAAGGAGCTGGAGAAAGAACAGCAAATAAAGCCTAAACCCAGCAGGAGAAGAGAAATCATAAAGATCAGAGCAGAAATCAATGAACTAGAAACCAAAAGAACAGTAGAACAGATCAACGAAACTAGGAGCTGGTTCTTTGAAAGAATTAATGAGATTGATAAACCCCTGGCCAGACTGATCAAAAAGAAAAGAGAAATGACCCAAATCAACAAAATCATGAATGAAAGAGGAGAGATCACAACCAACACCAAAGAAATACAAACAATTATAAGAACATATTATGAGCAACTCTATGCCAGCAAATTAGATAACCTGGAAGAAATGGGTGCATTCCTAGAGATGTATCAACTACCAAAATTGAACGAGGAAGAAATAGAAAACCTGAACAGACCTATAACCACTAAGGAAATTGAAACAGTCATCAAAAATCTCCCAAGAAACAAAAGCCCAGGGCCAGACGGCTTCCCAGGGGAATTCTATCAGACATTTCAAGAAGAATTAATACCTATTCTCCTGAAACTGTTCCAAAAAATAGAAATGGAAGGGAAACTTCCAAACTCATTTTATGAGGCCAGCATTACCTTGATCCCAAAACCAGACAAAGACCCCATCAAAAAAGAGAATTACAGACCAATATCCTTGATGAACATGGATGCAAAAATTCTCACCAAAATACTAGCCAATACGATCCAACAGTACATTAAAAGAATTATTCACCATGACCAAGTGGGATTTATTCCTGGGCTGCAAGGCTGGTTCAACATCCGCAAATCAATCAACGTGATACAATACATTAACAAAAGAAAGAGCAAGAATCATATGATCCTCTCAATAGATGCAGAAAAAGCATTTGACAAAGTACAACATCCTTTCTTGATCAAAACTCTTCAGAGTATAGGGATAGATGGAACATACCTCAATATCATAAAAGCCATCTATGAAAAACCTACAGCGAATATCATTCTCAATGGGGAAAGACTGAGAGCTTTTCCCCTAAGGTCAGGAACGCGGCAGGGATGTCCACTCTCACCACTGCTATTCAACATAGTATTAGAAGTCCTAGCCACAGCAATCAGACAAAAAAAAGAAATCAAAGGCATCCAAATCGGCAAAGAGGAAGTCAAACTCTCACTCTTTGCAGATGATATGATACTGTATGTGGAGTACCCAAAAGACTCCACCCCAAAACTGCTAGAACTCATACAGGAATTTAGTCAAGTAGCAGGAAATAAAATCAATGCACAGAAATCAGTGGCATTCCTATACACCAACAACAAGACAGAAGAGAGACAAATCAAGGAGTCTGTCCCATTTACAATTGCACCCAAAACCATTAGATACCTAGGAATAAATCTAACCAAAGAGGCAAAGGATCTGTACTCAGAAAACTATAAAATACTCATGAAAGAAATTGAAGAAGACACAAAGAAATGGAAAAACGTTCCATGCTCATGGATTGGGAGAATCAACATTGTGAAGATGTCAATACTACCTAGAGCAATCTACACATTCAATGCAATCCCCATCAAAATACCATCCACTTTTTTCAAAGAAATGGAACAAATAATCTTAAAATTTGTATGGAACCAGAAGAGACCCAGAATAGCCAGAGGAATACTGAAAAAGAAAAGCAAAGCTGGCGGCATCACAATTCCGGACTTCCAGCTCTATTACAAAGCTGTCATCATCAAGACAGTTTGGTACTGGCACAAAAACAGACACATAGATCAATGGAACAGAATCGAGAGCCCAGAAATGGACCCTCAACTCTATGGTCAACTCATCTTTGACAAAGCAGGAAAGAATGTCCAATGGCAAAAAGACAGTCTCTTCAACAAATAGTGTTGGGAAAATTGGACAGCCACATGCAGAAGAATGAAACTGGACCATTTCCTTACACCACACACAAAAATAGACTCCAAATGGTTGAAAGACCTAAACGTGAGACAGGAGTCCATCCAAATCCTAAAGGAGAACACAGGTAGCAACCTTTTCGACCTGAGCCGCAGCAACTTCTTCCTAGAAACATCGCCAAAGGCACGGGAAGCCCGGGCAAAAATGAACTATTGGGATTTCATCAAGATAAAAAGCTTTTGCACAGCAAAAGAAACAGTCCACAAAACCAAAAGACACCCGACAGAATGGGAGAAAATATTTGCAAATGACATATCAGATAAAGGGCTAGTATCCAAAATCTATAAAGAACCTATCAAACTCAACACCCAAAGAACAAATAATCCAATCAAGAAATGGGCAGAAGACATGAACAGACAGTTCTCCAAAGAAGACATCCAAATGGCCAACAGGCACATGAAAAAGTGCTCAACATCGCTCGGCATCAGGGAAATCCAAATCAAAACCTCAATGAGATACCACCTCACACCCGTCAGAATGGCTAAAATTAACAAGTCAGGGAACAACAGATGTTGGCGGTGATGTGGAGAAAGGGGAACCCTTCTACACTGTTGGTGGGAATGCAAGCTGGTGCAACCACTCTGGAAAACAGTATGGAGGTTCCTCAAACAGTTGAAATTAGAGCTACCGTTCGATCCAGCAATTGCACTACTGGGTATTTACCCCAAAGATACAAATGTAGGGACCCGAAGGGGTACGTGTACCCCAATGTTTATAGCAGCAATGTCCACAATAGCCAAACTGTGGAAAGAGCCAAGATGCCCATCGACAGATGAATGGATAAAGAAGAAGTGGTATATATACACAATGGAATATTATGCAGCCATCAAAAGGAATGAGATCTTGCCATTTGCAACGACGTGGATGGAACTGGAGGGTGTTATGCTGAGTGAAATAAGTCAATCAGAGAAAGACATGTATCACATGACCTCACTGATATGAGGAATTCTTAATCTCAGGAAACAAACTGAGTGTTACTGGAGTGGTTGGGTGTTGGAGGGATGGGGTGGCTTGGGTGATAGACATTGGGGAGGGTATGTGCTACGGTGAGCGCTGTGAATTGTGCAAGACTGTTGAATCACAGATTTGTACTTCTGAAACAAATAATGCAACATATTTTAAGAAAAAAGAAAAAGAAGAAGATAACAGGAGAGGAAGAAAAGGAGAGTATGTCAGAGGGGGAGACGAACCATGAGAGATGATGGACTCTGAAAAACAAACTGAGGGTTCTAGAGGGGAGGGGGGGAGGGGGATGGGTTATCCTGGTGATGGGTATTGAGGAGGGCACGTTCTGCATGGAGCACTGGGTGTTATGAACAAACAATGAATCATGGAACACTGCACCAAAAACTAATGATGTAATATATGGTGATTAACATAACAATAAAAAATTAAATAAAAAAAGAAATGGTACATATTTACAATGGAATATTACTCAGACATGAAAAAGAAAGGAATCTTGCCATTTTCAACAACATGGATGGAAATGGGGAGTATTATGCTAAAAGAGATGAGTCAGTCAGGAAAGTCAAATACTATATGATTTCATTCATATGTGGAATTTAAGAAACAAAACAGATGAGTACAGTGAAAAAATAAAAGGTGAGGCAAACAGGAAACAGACTCGACTGTACAGAACAGAGAATTACCGGAGGGGTGGGACGTGGGTTAGTTTGCTGATGGGTATTAAGGAGGGCAGTTGTTGTGAGCACTGGGTGTCATATGTACGTAATGAATCACTAGATTCTACACCTGAAACTAATAATTACACTGTATGTTAAGCAACTAGAATTTAAACGAAAAATTAAAACAAATAATTAGACAGAATCTCATAAATGTATCCATTTAATCTTAGCCAGATTTGACCTCACAGAACAAAATCCTTTTCCCATAAACCTGCAACCTTCTATATCCATTCAGGTTCTATATTATTCTTTTGTTTCTCTCTTCTCATTTTTAAAGATATTTTATTTATTTATTTGAGAGAGAGAGAGAGAGAGCAGGTTCACAAGCAGGGGGCAGGGCAGAGGGAGAAGCAGACTCCTTGCTGAGCAGGGAGCCTTACGCGGGGCTCAATCTCAGGACACTGGGGATCATGGTCCAAGCCAAAGGCAGATGCTTAACCAACTGAGCCATGCAGCTACCTCTCTTTCCTCATTTTTTTTAAGGACAAAATTACTCCTATTTTTTTTCCCTAAAAAACAAACAAAAAACAGATGTCTTACATTCTTTGCATTCTTTTCATATAAAAGCACATTAAAGTTTGTTTTCATACTCTGCATAAAAGTTTTTCCTTCACTCAATTTCTAGTAGTTATATTTTAACATATTGATGATAATTGTTAACCAATATCATCTTTATTTTACAGCAAAACCTAGGAAGTAAACCATTATAAATTGTCTTATACAGTACTCTGCAGATTAGCAAATTTTATGAATGTACCATCTCACGCCATCTCTAGAGGTATATGCTTTGTATGATAAAATTCTCCATGTTTATTAACAAAACCTAATATATTTAGCCTCTTTGTACCATATGAAAATAGGAAGCTAAAAGTATGTAAGCTTATGCTTAATAATAAATGTTTCAGCACTTTAGCTTATCTAGAAATTATTTAGATATTCAATGGATATCTATTACTTAATTTTGCATAACTCTAAAGTTGTAAGTTACCAAAATATTTTGGAAACCATTTTTAAGCAGACATATTACAAAACACAATTATTGTTAAAATGAAGTTTGTCAGAATAATGACTCAATTTCATTAAAATTAATCTTATTTGTATAATCTTAAACATCTAGTACTTATAATATTGGTTTATTTGACTAGTAAATGGAAGTAGAATAAAATGTATGCTTGCATTATATTTAACGTTCTCTGAGGATATACCCGTATTTTTAAATCAACAATGTTAAATTAGTCTTATGTATGTATGGAATTATTGAATCACTATATTGTACACCTGAAACTAGTATTACACTGTATGTCAACTAACTGGAATTAAAATAAAAACTTTAAAAAAGTAGTCTTCAGCGCGGACCACAGGGGAAGGGAGGGAAAAATGTACAGGAAGATATGAGAGAGGGATACAAACCATGAGAGACTATGGACTCTGGGAAATAAACTGAGGGTTACAGAAGGGAGGGGGGTGGGGAATGGGGTAACCAGGTGATGGGTATTAAGTAGGGCACATGTTGTGATGAGCACTGGGTGTTATACACAACTAATGAATCACTGAATACTACGTCAAAAGCTAATGATGTACTATATGCTGGCTAACTGAACATAATAATAATAATAATAAAGTAGTCCTATTTACCTAAACCATGTACATTTTAAGACATTTGAGCTGAAGGGTGCTTGCATGGCTCAGTCGGTTAAGTGTCTGGCTCTTGATTTCTGTTCAGGTCATGATCTCAGGGTTGTGAGACTGAGCCCTGCACTGGGCTGCACACTCATCACAGAGACTGCTCGAGATTCTCTCCCTCTCTCTGCCCCTCCCTATGCTCACTCACTCTCTCTCTCTCAAAATAATAAATAAAATATTTTAAAAAATAAAACATTTCAGGGGCGCTTGGAAGCGACTGCCTTCGGCTCAGGTCATGATCCTGGAGTCCTGGGATTGAGTCCCACATCGGGCTCCCTGCTCACCAGGGAGTCTGCTTCTCCCTCTGACCCTCTTCCCTGTCATGCTCTCTCTCTCATTCTCTCTCTCTCAAATAAATAAATAAATAAAATCTCTAAAAAAATAAAACATTTCAGTTGGTTCCTATATTTCTGGGATATAGAAGTATTTAATTTATATAAGTGTTTATTTTCTCTAAGCCAATTATGATAAAAATCCTTTAAGGAATGTTATAAATAAATTAAGTAGTACCATCAGAAGATTGGAAAATTACACACACACACACACACACACACACACACACAAATGCAAGGAGAAATTTTATGATTTTCAGTTTTAAAATTTTAGCTAAGAGTCAGGCATAAATATAATACAAAACTCACTAGCTTATATAAGAGTTGGTTCTCTCTTTTTTATTGCCCCATTTTATATTTTTATTGCAAATATACTAATGGCAAATGGGAAATGTTAAAGGTTATCTGTTCAATATGAGGTTTAAGCTTTTTACCAATAATTATGGAGAAGTCTTTTAAGATTTCTCTTGCTCTGATAGGTAATCTTATAGGGTTGTGGAATACATTTTAGGAGAGAGACTGAGGTGAGATAGAGCAGCTCTCTGGTCATTTCTAAAGCCTCTCTGAGTGGACTATGGATTCTGAGAAACAAACTGAGGGTTCTAGAGGGGGTGGGGTGGGGGATGGGTTAGCCTGGTGATGGGTATTAAAAAGGGCACGTTCTTCATGGAGCACTGGGTGTTATATGCAAACAATGAATCATGGAACACTACATCAAAAAAATAAAAAAGCCTCTCTGAGTGGATAAAATATCCATTCTGTTTCCGATTAGTTTTTTTTTCTTTTCTGCCTCAGGTAGTTGCTTTTTGGAGTCTTTGAGTTTTTGAGAGCCCCTGATAGGGCCAAGGCCTAAAATTCCAGTGACTATAGGGACTTGAGGAGCTGGAGTCAGAAAAGAAATGTCTGGCAGGAGTGAAGAGAGGGTGGAGAAGGCAAGACTTGAAGGAAGACATATGAAAGGGTACAAAGAGCAAAGGTGGTAAAAGGAGGAATGGAAGTAATGGAAAGATAGAGTTCTTAGAGGAGCCAGTGTGGGGAGATATTAAATTTCCCAAAGAAGCCAATAAAGTTCCAAATTATTTTTAGCTAGTTAATGATACCAAAAAGGAGAAGTAGAGAGAGTTAATGATGTAGTAGTATATTGTCACTTGGAGTTTAAGACGGGGTGGGAATGCAAGCTGGAACAGCCACTCTGGAACACAGTATGGAGGTTCCTCAAAAAACTAAAAATAGAACTATCCTACAACCCAGCAATTGCACTAATAGGCATTTACCCCAAAGATACAGATGTAGTGAAAGGAAGGGGCACATGTTCATAGCAGCAATGTCCACAATAGCCAAACTGTGGAAAGAGCTGAGATGCCCTTCAACAGACAAATGGATAAAGAAGATGTGGTTCATATATACAGTAGAATATTTACTCAGCCATCAGAAAGGATGACTACCCACAAGTTGCATCAACATGGATGGAACTGGAGGGGATTATGCTAAGTGAAATAAGTCAAGCAGAGAAAGACAATTATCATATGGTTTCACTCATATATGGAATATAATAAATAGCATACAGGATCATAGAGGAAGGGAGGGAAAACTGAATTGGAAGAAATCAGAGAGGGAGACACACCATGAGAGACTATGGACTCTGGAAACCAAACTGAGGGTTACAGAAGGGAGGGGGATGTGGGATGGGGTAACTGGGTGATGGGTATTAAGGAGAGTGTGTGTGGTGATGAGCATTGGGTATTATATGCAACTAATGAATCATTGAACACTAAATCAAAAACCAATGATGTACTATATGTTGGCTATTTGAACATAATAATTAAAAAAAAAGACAGGGGGTGTTCTGTCAACTGAGAAGTTCCCATTGGAGAAACAGGATTAAGATGAGAGAACAAAGAGACCTCAAGGAGAACCAGAATTAAATAATGAATGGCAATTATCAAAACAACAAGAACTAACTAGTATTGCCAAGAAGGGAAGAAACCCAATTGCACCTGTTGGTGGAAATGTAATTTGATGCAACCACTACGGAAAACAGTATGGAGGTCCATCAAAAATTTAAAAATAGAACTACCATAGAATCCAGGATTTCTCTTCTGGTTATTTACATGAGGACAGTGAAATCACTATCTTTAAAAGATATCTGCATCCTCATGTTTCCTGCAGCATTATATACAATAGTCAAGACATGGAAACTACCTAACTGTCCAATGACATATACATAGAAAATACACACACACACACACACACACACAGTCATACACACAGTGAAATAGTATTTGGTCACAAAAGGGGGACCTGCTATTTGTGACAATATGCTAAGTGAAACAAGTCAAACAGAGAAAGACAAATACTGTATGCTCTCATTTATATGTGAGATCTAAAACGCACAAACAAACAAACAAACAAATTCATAGATAGAATAAATTGGTGGTTGCCAGGGGTGGGGCCTGGGGGATAAGTGAAATGGCTGATATATGTCAAAAAGACCAGGAAGACAAATTTTGTTCTAACTCAAGAGTCAGGGTAGGAGCCCTACTCAAAACAAGAAGGGGAACAACAAGGACTTCATTCCCAGCAGATACCTTTCATTAAAAGTCTGGGAGTCTAGCATAGAGGTGAGGGTCCATTTCTGAGTACTCTATTCTGTTCTATTGATCTATGTGTCCGTTTTTGTGCCAGTACCATACTCTCTTGATGATCGCAGCTTTGTAATAGAGCTTGAAGTCCAGAATTGTGATTTTCTTTTCTTTTTCAACATTCTTCTGGCTATCCAGGGTCTTTTCTGGTTCCACACAAACTTTAGGATTATTTGCTCCATTTCTGTGAAAAAAGTTGATGGCATTTTGATAGGAATTGCATTAAATGTGTAGATTGCTCTAGGTAGCATAGACATTTTAACAATATTTGTTCTTCAAACCCATGCGCATGGAACGTTTTTCCATTTCATCGTATCTTACTCAATTTCTTTCATGAGTACTCTATAGTTTTCTGAGTACAGATTCTTTGCCTCTTTGGTTAGATTTACTCCTAGGTATCTTATGGTTTTAGGTTCAGTTGTAAATGGGATAACTCCTTAATTTCTGTTTCTTTTGTCTCACTGGTGTATAGAAATGCAACTGATTTCTATGCATTGATTTTATATCCTGCCACTTTACTGAATTCCTGTATGTGTTCTACCAGTTTTTGGGTGGAGTTTTTTGGGTTTTCCACATAAGGTATCATATCATAGAAGACATGAACAGACATTTCTGAAAAGAAGACATCCAAATGGTCAACAGACACATGAAAAAGTGCTCAACATCACTCAGCATCAGGAAAATACAAGTCAAATCCACAATGAGATACCACCTCACACCAAGCAGAATGGCTAAAATGAACAAGTCAGGAAATGACAATGCTGGCAAGAATGCAAAGAAATGTGAACCTTCCTGCGCTGTTGGTGGGAATGCAAGCTGGTGCAGTTTCTCTTGAAAATAGTATGGAGGTTCCTCAAAATGTTGAAAATACAGCTACCCTATGACCCAGCAAATGCACTACTGGCTATTTACCCCAAAGATACAAATGTAGTAATCCAAAGGGGCACTGCACCCCAATGTTTATAGCAGCAACGTCCACAATAGCCAAACCATGGAAAGGGCCCAGATGTCCACCGACAGACAAATGGATAAAGAAGATGTGGTGTATATATACAGCGGAATATTATTCAGCCATGAAGAAATGAAATCTTCCATTTGCAATGGCATGGATGGAACTAGAAGGCATTATGCTAAGCGAAATAAGTCAATCAGAGAAAGACAATTATCATATGATCTCACTGATATGAAGAATTTGAGAAACAAGGCAGAGGATCATAGGGGAAGAGAGGAAAAAATTAAACAAGATGACACCAGAGGGGGAGACAAACCATAAGAGACTCTTAATCTCAGGAAACAAACTGACGGTTGCTGAAGTGGAGGGGGGTGGGAGGGATGGGGTGGCTGGGTGATGGACATTGGGGAAGGTATGTGTTGTGGGAGCGCTGTGTATTGTGTAAGACTGATGAATCACAGACCTGTATCTCTGAAACAAATGATTCATTATATGTTAATAATTAAAAAAAAAAGAAGTCTGGGAGTCTACCTTAGTTTCAGTATGTACTCAAAATTGTAAGAAGCAAAATCTGTCCTCATCATTGCTTCAACAGACATTTGTTCAGAGCATTAGTTCAGGACTTGGACTCACCACCATAACAGCAAGAAGTTTGAAGGTGACACAAAGGACTCTTTGCTGCTTAGAAGTCCAGTTGTAATGTCTGAGGAGAGTCCAATGGTGGTTCCAATCCAGATCCAAGCTGTGGAGACCATAACTATCAAAGATAACAAAGCCACACACTAGTTAAAGTGTAAGGATGTATTTCAATCACAAATATGTGACTTGAACTCAACTTCTATTTGCTCAGAGGTGATTGGTCTTTTTAAAGGAAAATGAGGGAGTAGAGAGGGGGTAAGCGGGGCCTCAACAGTCAGGGAAGTGAAAAATTACAAGAAGTGGGAAATGGGATTGATCCATATGGAACTCATCTGGGTTTGTTATCTAGCACTTATCAAAGTTAGGCTCCTACCTTCCCACAGAGACTGGGAAACTAGGACCCTTATCAAGAGGTGGCTGCCACAAACAACAAATTCTTTTGCTTGAATTTTCTCAGGCACGCACTTTAATCCCAGAGTGGGGGTGGGGTGAGGTGTGGGGGTGGGGTGAGGTGTGGGGAGTCTAGGGTCATCCTAAGGATGCAGCTTGAACTCTTAGAACCTAGGGCAGTTTTTGTTCAAGTCTCTAGGCGAAGTTTGTTATGTTCAGGTATGTACTATTTATCCTTGATAAATAAAGTATTATTAATATACCAATATTAGGTTTGGATAACTATTGCTACTTCATCCCCACAAGCAGCTGATGAAGGCAATGCAGCAGGAAAGCTCTCTGCTGTGAGACAAAGGAGAAAATGACGAGGTTTGTGTCCGGAAATCAAAGAACCTGTAAGAGGGCAGAGGCAAAGCACGACATACACTCCAGGGAGAAAGGGCCTTTAAGAGGCGCGCCCACACAGGACCGCGGCACCTTGGCGCCCCCTACAGGCATCAACTGTGTGCTCCGGTGGGGTCCCTTTGGCTCAGCGGCGCTTGAGTCTTCTACACAGCATTCTGCTCTTAGCCTCCCACCTGTGGAGGTCAGAGGGCGCTGTAGCCCCTCTGAATGTTCCAATCAATGTATCCATCCTAAGCACATGCCCCAAATGACTAAGAGACCTGAGCCTGCACTCAGAGGGAGGGTTGTGAGGCATGGGGGAAGCAAATAGGAACATTCAGGATCCCTGCCAGTCCACTAGCCTGGAAACTCTCTCTGCGGCCTCCATCTTGGTTCCTCAATAGCACACCTGGTAATGTCCAGGGACCTAGCCAATGGACAGAAACCATCCTCATTTGTTTTGATTGCCTTCTTGACAGGCAGACCTTATGGGCAGGGAATAACATTTCAAAGAACAAGACACAGAAGTTCGAAATTCCCCAACACCACATGCATTCTTTTGTGGGCTGCTCCTGCATTATTTCTGACTTTCCTCTCACCTGCCCAATCCCATCATGGTCTGCCCTTCATGCTCCTGAAATCCTCACAAATTGCTGTTCCCAAAGGTCCTTTGAATCCACTGGCTTCTTCACATGCCCTTGCCTGTGGTGAGGGAGGATACACTTTTTCTTCTCCTCTCTGCCCTCCCCATTTTGCATCATCATTCACTATTCCTCATATTTCCTCATACTTCTGGCACTTCCTCCAAGAAGTCTTCCTTGTGCATCCCATTGCAAGTCTGATTCCTTCTTCTGAAGTACAGCTCTCCAACCACGGTTTAGTTTCTTGTTAAGTTTTGGGAATTCCCACTGGACCACAGTCTCAGAGAATATGGAAACTTCATCTACGTTAATCCCCCATGAGGTCCCTCGCATATACTGGGTACAAAGTGACAAAGAAAATTTTCCTCTAATTAAAGTTTAAAATCAAATAAGGCTATTTCAATCTCTCACATGCCACACCTCTAGTGTTTCTAGACTATAGAATTTTTTCAACTATAAACAGGATTGGAATCTGAAGACACCCCCTCAGGTAGTCAGCACCACATGATAAAATCTTGCCTTTTGGCTAAGACTGCTTCTTCACAACCCATTGCTGTATTAATAAATCACCATGATGTGCATTTCTTCTTCTCACCTCCTTAGCACCTATTCTTTCTGGGTGAAGAGTCTCACCTTGCTGGATCTAACTATGCATTCACCAAGAATCAGCTCAACAATTAGTACTCCTTTTATAAATCACTTCAAACATCAATTTTCAGTTTCATCAGTTTTAACACACACATATTCTTACATTTTTCATCCTAGAGAGAGAGAGAAAAAAAAACTTCTTATAATTAATGACATCTCAGAGAGCACAGTGTCATTAAATATATACACATAAATTTAGTCTAAAAATCCTTACATTGGTATTTTCAGTTAGATCACCAACATAAAGTTCTGCAGAACTGATGTCAGTGTCTTGGAGGAAAGTCTCAGGGACAAAGAAGGAGTGTTTTCTATTAAGAAATGCTACAACACAATCTCTAATAACAATACTGGGAGACATTACATTAAACATTAAGAAGATCTATGACTCTGAGTCTAAACCTGATTCTGAAGAATTGTATGCAGACTGCGCAGATACTTTGAGAACCTAGTTAATTAGTTAGTTTTATTATATATATATGTATATATATATATGTGCTCTATCTATATAATTTAATAAGTACAAACTAAGGATTATGACCATTATAACTTTTCTTTCATTAAGGTACATCTTAAATTGATGATTGTTTGATCTGATGACATATGCTAAGTCCTACCCATTTGCAATCAAAGGGAAACTCTGCAAAATCTAACTCTTATACTACTATTTGTATTACAACTGCTAAGTTTTTCATCTGTCTTCTTTTGTGGATTTTATTTGAATTATTCCTTCACCTAAATACTACTAATAAAAGCCCAAAACCTGGTGTACAGAAATCTTTCATCTAGGTTTGTAGAAGAAATAAACCAGAAAATTGTTGGAAAATAAACTTTTAAAAGATGAAAAATTCTAAGGAGCTTCCACCGGAAATTTTGGGATCCATTAGCATGGTTTGGGCAACTGTCTTCCTGAGTACTCAGCCTAATGGAAAATAATATGGCCACTGAAATGCTCTATGAAATAAAATAACAGATACAAAGGGTAACAATTCCTAAAAATATTAAGTACTAAAAATATTAAATTGAATTACCAGGGAAAATTGTTTAACATGTAAATACCGATTTTGACTTGATCAAGTAAAGTGGGAACACATTATCATTCCTAGTGATAGCAATGCTACTTTTCATAATTTATATAAATAAATTATGTAAATATAGGAAATAATTTTAATCCTATAATTGTTCTCTTAGCTTTTTATGAAGAAGTAAAATAGATAATTATTCTAGTAATGCTTCAAATATCAATAGTCTGTTCCTTCACCAAAAATGTGGTGATAAAGATGATCATAACTTTAATCGGCAGAATATTGAGTTTAAGCAAGCACATTCACATTTTTAAACAAAATTTTGTTCCATAATCTAATTATTGTATTTATATCTATGTATACACATATGCACACAAATATATATTTGATGCCAGAAGTGTTCCAGTCTCTGCGTAGGAATGGTGATAAAGCAGTGATCAAAAGAGAAAAATTACCTGTACTGCACTCTATTCTAATACATGTTCAGTGTCTACTGGTTTTCCAGTTACTTGTGTATAGTTGTGGAAATCCTCCTTTCTCAGTTTTTATGGTCTGCCAGTAAAAATATTTATTCAGAGATAAGTCAGACAGAGAATGGCAAATACTACATGATATCTCTTGTATGTGGAAACTTAAAAAAAGCAAACTCATAGAAACAGTGAGTAGAATGGTGGTAAGCAGGGGCTGGGGTAGGGGGGAAAAGGGGATGTTGGTCAAAGCGTACAAACTTGCTGTAAGAAGATGAGTAAGTTCTGAGGATACAATGCACAACATAATAATTACAGCTAACAGTACTGTATTATATACTTAGAAGTTGCTAACTAAGTCTTAAATGTTCTCGTTACAGAAAATAAGTGATAATTATGTGAAGTGATAGAAGTGTTAGATGATGTTATGGTAATAATAATATTGCAATAATAATTGTATCAAATCAGCATGTTGTATACCTTAGATTTATACAATGTAATATCTCAAAAAAATTAAGTTCCATTTCGAACTACCTTAAAAAACCTCTTTGGATGTAAGCTTGCAAGAGTGCCCTTGTGCCTCTTTAGCACTACAGTGGGATCAGGCACCAAGCACATCCTCCATGGTTCCTGGCACCAATCAGGATGCTAAGCCGACTTACAGGAATTTTCATAATTCATTGTGTTAAGGATAAACCAAGAGTTCTGTGGTCTATTTTCACTTACCTAGAACATTCCTTCTGCCAATAGAATGGAGCATGGACTTTTAATAGGCATACATATTTTCAATTCAAGGTTATGGGTGGGAACACTGTTTCAGATACCAATATGTTGAACCTTTGTCCTTGAAAAGCCCAAATATTCTATTTTTTTAGAAGATTCTGACCTCCCAGTCATTACCATATGGGACCTGCTCCTCTAATTCTAGAGTCTACCAAAGGACATTTTTGCCTATGGTTTAATGCTAGCCCAGAGAGGATCTATTATAATATGGGAACTGACACTCAGGGCCAGAGCCAAAGATAGAGTCAACATAAGACCTCAGTTGTGCCCATGTAATGCATTGCTGTAGGATGGGAAGAACATACAAGGAGCAGAGGAAAAGACAAGACAGAGAAAGGACTTTTAAAGGGCCAGTAAACATGCCAAATGGTTTGTGATGACAATGATACTTACTGTTTAAAAATAAGTTTAAGTGTTCCTGGGTGGTTCAGTTGGTTAAGCATCTGCCTTCAGCTCAGGTCATGATCCCAGAGTCCTGGGATCGTGTCCCATATTGGGCACGATGTCCCACATTCCCTGCTCAGCAGGGAGTCTGCTTCTCTGCCCCTCCCCTGGCTCTCTCTCTCTCACTCTCTCTCTCAAATAAATAAATAAAATCTTAAAAAAATAAGTTTAATATTTTTTATTGTGTCACTTATATGTCATTCCTGCTATTTAGGGCAGGATTCCAAGCAAGAGAAGTGGCCCTATTTATTCATTCATGAGAGAGAGAGAGAGAGAGAGAGAGAGAGACAGAAAGAGCTCAAGCAGGGGGAGAGGCAGAGGGAGAGGGAGGAGTAGACTCCCCGCCGAGCTGGGAGCCTGACATGAGGCTTGATCCCAGGACCTGGAGATCATGACCTAAGCCGAAGGCAAATGCCTTCTAACATCTGAGCCACCCAGGTGCCCCAAGACATGACTATATTTAGTCTCAGTTTGTTCTTTTCTAACATGTGAAAAATAAATATACCATTGGGATTGTTTGAGGTTGCAAACAATCAATGCATGTGAGAAATAACTAAAATCATTGGTAGTGTTCACTGAACTCATTGCAGGTGTCCAACACTGCTAAAAGCTGTTCTCATAAACTGTGTCACAGCACAGGTCATGTGTTCCATGGCTTTGACTAAACATCAGGTATGTCTCTTTTGAAGAAACCCTACACAGAAGCCATGATGGAAGTGGTACAAGGATAATTCTTACCAGATAAGAGTCCCATATGACTGCTACCTGTGTGAGCATTTGAGCAGAATCTTGATGTCCTTTCTGAAAGCATACTAGAGGACTGGAGGAAGAGGTAGAAAGCTACCAACTAAGAATGCAAAAATGGAAATCTGATGGATGCTGGATCTGTGAAGATGTTCTTAAGCTTTCCAAGAGTCCTGGCTTGCTTACCCTAGGGCTTTGCCATGCATATAAAAAATAAACTCGTTTCTGTATGTAACTGTTGTAATATATTGTTTTACACCTTGATACTTAAAACATGGCTTTGTAATACCTGGGCAATATTCTAAAAATGACAATCCACAAGAAGCAATATCAGAGTCTTTTCCCAAACTTGTCTTCTCTCCTCAGCCTCTGTTCCTTTGTTCTCTCCTCTGGTTACTTGACCTCCTGTGGTTTAGGTGGGAGATAATTTTGCAGGTAAGAGAGGTTTAGGTAAGAAAAACAGAGAGTAATGAAATGGTCAAAATTGCTTAATTTATTCAAAATGGTTAAATTATTCAAAAGTTATAAATGGGGTGATATTTTATAAATATCAAAATGCTTCTGAGTCCACATAGGAAAACGAGTAAAAATCATGCCATCTTATGACATTAAAATATTTTATTTTTTTAAGGATTTTATTTATTTATTCATGAGAGACACACAGAGAGAGGCAGAGGCAGAGGGAGAAGCAGGCTCCCCGCGGAGCAGGGAGCCCAACGCAGGACACAATCCCAGGACTCTGGGATCATGACCTGAGCCAAAGGCAGACGCTTAACCAATTGAGCCACCCAGGCGCCCTTTATTTTATTTTTTTAAAGATTTATTTATTTTAGATCGAGAGAGAGCGCAGTTTGGAGGGCTGATGGGGAGGGAGAGAGAGTCTGAAGAAAACTCCACGCTGAGTGTGGAGCCCCAAATGGGGCTCAACCTCACAACCCTGAGATCATGATCTGAGCTGAAACCAAGAGTACGACGCTCAACTGATTGTGCCACCTAGACACCCTGACATGAGAAGATTTTAAAAGCAATTTGGCAATATCTAGCAATATTTTAGAGGGACACCTTCTGGCTCTAAGAATCTCAGCTTCAAAAATGTATACATTTTAGTATACATGTTTATTTTTATGTTTAAGGATGTTTGTTTCAACATTGTTTCTTGTATCAAACAACAATAACAACATAAACAAAATTCCCCCAAATATTGAAATATCAAGGGAAAATTGGTAAACTGGAAAATCAGTGTGGCCCATCAATACAGTGAAATACTATGAAAACTTTTATTACAATTATATAGTGTATATCTGCCAATATATGAATGGATACAAAAGACATGGCATACATCTATACAATGGAATATCATTTAGCCACAAGAAGAAGGAGATTCTGCCATTTGCAACCACTTGGATAAAACTTGAGGGCATTATGCTAAGTGAAATCAGTCAGATAGAGAAAGACAGATACTGTATGACATCACTTTTATATGTATTCTAAAAATCTGAATTCATAGAAACAGAGTAGAGTGGATCTTAAAGGGGGATAGGGCTTGGGAAAATGGGGTGATGTTGGTCAAAAGGTAAAACTTCTAGCTATACAATGAATACATTCTGGGGATTAATGTACAGTGTTGAATTATAGCTAATAAACTGGATTATATAGTTGTAAGTTGCTAAGTGAGTAAATCTTGTTCTCACCACAAAAAAATGATAATTATATGATGTGGCTGAGGTATCAGCTAATGTTATGATAGTAATCATTCTGAAATATGTAAGTGTATCAAATCAACAGGTTGTGCACCTTAAACACATAATGTTATAGCTAATTATTTATCAATAAAACTGGAAAAATTTAAATTATTAAAAATACATGTTTGCTAAAATATTACAAGTAGACAACCATACAAATGTTAGGTGATAATTTCTTTCCCTTTTACTCAAATTTAATGTAACACGTTTACTTTCAAAATAATATTTAGTTGGGGTGCTTGGCTGGCACAGTCTGTAGAGCACGCAACTCTTGATCTCAGGATCTTGAGTTCAAGCACCATGCTGGGTGTAGAGCTTACTCAAAAAATAATAACATTTAGCTAAAATATCAATTTAGTGTGGCTGAAAAAATACTTTTGTGGCAAAAACAAAAGTAGGAAAGGTGGTTCTGGAAAAAACAAACTTTTGTATTTAGCATTTAATCATTCAATCATTCATTACACAGAAGAACATAAAAATTCAAATTCAATTACCAAGACCTCAACAACTGGATAGAAAATATATGAAGAATATGGAGAGGTAGCTAGAATATTAATTCATATATATGTGCTAGTCTTATCATGAGAGGCTCATCTTCAAGACGTAACCTAAACCCAATTACCTCCCAACATACCATTGTTTTGGGGAGTAGGGCTTCAACATATGATTGGGGTGGGGCATAAACATTTAGTCCATAAAATTCTTTACTGTTACTTTTTATACTGCATCGTTTTTATGGCAATAGAAATCATTTCCTTATCTGTCAGAATGACCACTTATTTGCTGTATCAAAGCAGTAGGACCTTCATCTGCTCAGAACACTCATGTATCCTCCACACACAGTAGAGTGGATGCCATGTGGGTGACTCAATATTTCATTTCACAGGGGCATCTGGGTGGCTCAGTTGGTTAAGTGACTGCCTTCAGCTCGGGTGATGGTCCCAGGATCCTGGCATTGAGCCCTGTATCGGGCTCCCTGCTCAGCAGGGGAGTCTGCTTCTCCCCCTGCTCATGCTCTCTCTCTCAAATAAATAAATAAATAAATAAATAAATAAATAAATAAAATCTTTTAAAATATTTCATTTCACAAAAGTGAATGAAATGCTACACCAACCTCCCTATCCTTATTTAAATAAGCCACACAAGTGCACAAAATATAATTTGGTCTTTTTAAAATATTTTATTTATTTGAGAGAGAGAGAGAGAGAGCGAAAATGAGCAGGGGAGGGGCAGAGGGAGAGGGAGAAGCAGACTCCCCACCGAGCAGGAACCCCGATGCAGGACTTGATTCCAGAACTCTGAGATCATGACCTGAGCTGAAGCAGCCACTTAACCGACTGAGCCCCAATTTGGTCTTTTTGATGACCCAGGTGCCTTAATATGGTCTTTTTGATGATCAAAATTATTTAGTTGCATCCTGCTGTATAGAGATAAAGTTGATATGAGTCCTGCCTACTGATTTATCCACAGCTCTGCTCATTCTACTCATAAATCCATGAATATGGCATATAATTTCTTCACAATTCACCAACATATATAATACCTTGTTACCTTAGTTACCTGCATCTTTATGTGGATAATCAAAGAATTTTGAGGAAATCATGATTCTTTTGCCTGTATGAAACTCCAAAAATAAGTATTTTGTGATAACTAGTTTCATGATGAACAAATATGTATATTGTCATGTGTGTGTTTCTTTCTCAGATAGAAAAATACTAGGTCAGAGTAAAATCAACAACTATTTATGGATCCTGTACTTTCACTCCAGTCATGGTTAATTCTTTAGAGCTCTCCTGGGCTTCCTAGCCTCCTAGTTATTGGACTTAACATGAAGAAGAAATTAAACACTCTTTTTCCAACTGCCTTTTCCTACTGACATTGTTGATGAAACATTTCAGGGCTCAGAGATTTTTGAAGTTCAGAGGTTTATAGTGTTTTGTTTTAACATGAAGCTAAGACAACTACAAAGTATGACTTGAACTAACCACAAAATTGTGCAATGGACAAAATCTATAAGAGTATTACATACCTGGTGAATTCTAGAAAATCCAGCTCTTCCCTGTGAGTAAGGACTCTGGATTGTGGGTGTAGAGAAGACCACATGTCTAAGCCCTGATCTCTATATCACACTTAGTAACTATATATATTTAGTAACTTAGTAACAAACATGTATATATATTGTATAAACCATATATTGCTACACAGATGTTTATATATATTTACATATTTATCTACTGATATATATGTGTGTGTGTATGTGTGTGTGTATATATATATATATATATATATAATCTGGTTATATATGATCAGATCATATATAATCATAATCTACTTCTGGGACATTCCATGAGGAAGAGAGAGTAAGGACAGAAGGACAGCTTTGTGAACTCTAACAAATACCCACAATAGACCCATCACACTAATGGGTATGAAAAAACTGAACAGATATGAAGAGTTTATCCCTTAGGACATTTTGCATTTAGAAAGATGGACTTTGAACTGTATTCTTAATGTCTTTACCTATCTAATGGCTAAAATAATGTCCATGTTGAAATTGTATGTGTATGTGAATTAAGCAAAGCCCTAAAAGTAGAGTTCTGACACATACTATACTATCATAGTTTTATCTATAATCATTGTTCCTACTATTATTATAATCATATGTGCATTCACATAAATGCAAACACATGTACACACAAATACACACTCATAAATCCACCTTCAAAGAATCCACATAAGTATAAGTAGAGTACATCTTTAGGAGAGAAATACACCAAGATTTTGATAGTGGTCACCACTGAAAGGTGAGATCAGACGAGACCTAAGATATATGCAGATTTCCATTGTCTACACTTGAGACTTCTACACTTATAAAAGGAAATAAAAATCAATAAAGCAAAAGATATATATATAATGCATAAGTTATTATAATTGTAAGTATTAGAAAAGTAAACTAAAGAGGTCTATGATTACTGTTATTTCATGTTTTTCTGATTATATTCTGCTTGCTCTTTTTGTTTTCTGTATACTTTCTACAACATTGCAGAACTTCAAGGAATTCCAACTAACTTTCAAAAATAAAGAAAGCATACGTTTCATTCTGTAAGTTTTGGGAACTGATTAGAAAGAAGAAAAATTAAGTTTTTGAAGACAATATAACAATCAATCACAATAATAGCCAAATTTATAAGGCATCAATGAAGAGGTTTTAGGAATACCTTAGTGAGGAGAATATTAGTCTGATAGTGTGGAGATCCTGGAGTAGAGACCACTCTAAAGGCACATGGAAGACTAGAACTCATAATTGTTACTGTCAATTTGTGGGGAAAGGAGAGGAATAAAGAGCAAGGAGCATATATAAAGGGGTATTATGAGAAGATTTTGACAATTAACTGAATAGTGTAGACATAGCTTATTCTGGCACAAATATATGTTCAGGAAGTCCTGAATTTAATTTATTTGCTTTTTTATTTATTTATTTATTTAGTAAACTCTACCCCTAATGTGGGGCTGAACTCACCACCCCAAGATCAAGAGTCACATGTTCTACTGACAGAGCCAGCCTGGTGCCCCAAGTTCTGAATTTTAACTTTAGCTCCATGAAAGTTGACTTTAAAGTGCAAAGGTTCTGGGGTGCTTGGGTGGCTTAGTCAGTAAAGTGTCTGCCTTCAGCTCAGGTCATGAGTTCCAGGTCCTGGGATTAAGTCCTGCATCAGGCTTCCTGCTCAGCAGTGAGTCTGCTTCTCTCTCTCTCCCCCTCTGCTAATTCTCTCTCTCAAATAAATAAATAAAATATTAAAAAAATAAAGTACCAAGGGTCCATTTTGTAGCTGACATAAATATATCCATTACATTTATTTCAAAATTTTGGTAGATCAAACAACACATTTTAAAATTAAAATAAATAAAATCATGTCATGTAAAATTCATCTAAATTTAAAATATAACATGATACTCAGAGCAAAGTTTCCTGCCATTTTTGATACCCACTAGGTGTATTGCTTTAGAAAATTTTAGAAATATTAACATAGGAAACATTTACTAAAATCTGCATTTCATATTAAAAGTGGCATTCTCGGTGCACCTGGGAGGCACAGTCATTTCAGTGTCAGACTCTTGGTTTTGGCTCAGGTCATGATCTCGGGGCTGTGAGACTGAGCTCCACATTGGGCTCCACACTCAGCACAGAGTCTGCTTGAGATTCTCTCTCCCTTTCCCTCTGCCCCTAACCCCCTGCACATGCTCTCTCTCTAAAATAAATAAATATGTCTTAAAAAAAGAAAACTTCATATTTCAAAAATAAAAGATAAAAAATAAAAGTGACAGTCTTATTCCTATAACAAAAAAGTGATACTCGATATCATTATAATTGACAAATATTTGAAAATTTACTAAGAATACAAATATAATAAAACAGAATTGAAAGGCATAGAAACTAAAATGAAGAACTTGGGTTTCACATATTTTATGAGCATAAATATGAATTTTTGAACATAAGTTAAATGATTTTTTGGCCAAAATTAAAAAAGTGAAGAAAGCTGCTTTCAAGGTTCCTTTTCCAGGTAAGATGAGGTAAGCACACTCCACCCTGTTTCTTCCCCTGAATGTAGCTATAAACGTTGAATAAAATGTATGGAACAACTATTTAAAGACTGAAAATAAACAGTGACTGGGAATCAAAGAACAATGGACTGTGAAGTACTGATTTGGTGGTGTGTTTTCTTTCTTTCTCTTTTCTCTTTCTTTTCTTTCCTCCCTCCCCTCCTTTCCTTTCCTTTTCCTTTCCTTTTCCTACTTTTTATGTTTCCCTTACCATGTATCTACTGGCCTGAGATATGCATGTATCTTCTAGCCTGTACCTAACACATCCAGAATTCCACAAGTGAGCAGTGCAGTGCAGACAGAATGATCCAGGAGAAGCCCTTATCTAACACTAATTTGAGAACAGCAAAGGGAACTCCTAATGCTCAGAAAGTGCAGAATTTGCCTTCCCTCCCCCCCTTTCTTTTCTCCAATCTCTTTCCCAAGCCCTGAGGCCACTTTGTTGTCATGGTAACAGTGGCAGCTAAGGGAGCTCACAAGAACAAAAAGTAAGAGTTAGGAAACTTTTCTCTCTATTGAGAGAAGTTGCGGTTCTGAGACAGTAGGGCCAACACATATTATTTTTATGTTTTCTTTCTCTGTGTTCTGACCATTTCATCCCAGAACATGGTCTATATCATGGCTCAAGGACTGAAAAGGGGAACCAGTGGAAACAGAAAGTACTGGGAGGTTGTGGAGAAAGAGGAGCTTGAGAAAGGGATTCCTTGAAATAGTACAAGAATTCACAGGCTCACCGCCCCCTCTAACTCTCTTAGTGTTGATTTCATTCCAATTAACATACCAAAGACTGAAACTGCCCAGGCTCTAAACTGAACTTTGGGTGGTGTAAAGACTAGATAGTAAACAATTTTGGCTTTATGTGCCATATTGTCTCTTTCAAAACTACTGAAATTTCCAATTGCAGCATGAAAGCAGCTATAGACAAATAAAAGGGCATGCCTGTTACATTAAAATTTTATTTACAAACACAGGTTTGGGGCATAATTTATGTTTTGGACTCTAAGTCAACAGAAATACGTGACAGTGTTCATTGCAGCACAATGGTGAATATTATGGTCTCAGCAGACAAAATAACACTTTTGTGTTCTCACTCCAACAATAATTGCTGCTTTAAAATTGTAAATGCATTTTACCTTTGTTTTCTTATCTATATAATGGTTAATTCATAGAACAACTCCATGTACATTTTCTTAACTTTAATTTCAGAAAAGAAAATATGGTACAAAATAGCCTCTGAGTAAGTACTTGCTTGAATTAATATTACCCTTATATATTGTGTATAATATATTAAACACATATAAAGAAACAACTTTTTGAAACACATTAATGTATTTTATGTCTTATAAATATAACTTTAAAAAGGACACCAAGGTTAAAAAAAAAAAAAAGACACCAAAGTATTAATGGTGGTAATGCACTGCAATGATTAATTTCTGGAATCAGGGGTATAGGTGGAAAGTTCATAACTGTAAAAAAATTACAATTATTTTTCCATTTTGTTTCTTTTCTGTTGCTGATAAGGATTCTTTGCTTGACCGAACTTTAGTCAGGCTCCTGAACTTTCTCCTGGTCCCATGTGTGGGACCTTGTAAAATCTACTTTTAGCAAGAACTCCTCAAGGTCACATTAACCAGAAACTCCCATCCTAAATATTTGAACATTCTTGAACCTCCTTAATTAGTTTCCTTATCTTCCACCATCCCCCAGTTTGTATCTGTTGAGCCTGGCCTTTTTCAGCAAGAATCCTATTAGGTTGATTCAGCAGAATCTGAAATTTCATCTGACTCCCATCCTAGTTTTTGGCTATAAATCCAAATACTATATTCAAGAGTTGAGCCTAACTTCTTTCTTCTACTATAAAATCCCATTGCAGTTGTCCTTATACCTATTACAATGGTCCTGAATAAAGTCTAACTTCCCATTTTTAACAAGGCTCACTGAATATTTTTCTTTAACATTACAACTGGATGTATTCTCCTTTCAGAAAAAAATAATAGGATAGACAATGTAGCAAAATAAGTATACAAGATTATAGAACAATAATAGTGTCAACTAATAAATTATAGCAGACCATAGTGCCTTAATGTTGGGATTCCCTCCCTTCCCCTTAGCCTTCTCTAATATTGCTTAAATATTTCATTATAAAGCAAAAAATGGAGGTAAAATCTAAATAACTTACAACAAAAATAAAACTTGACTTTTGGGGTTGTAGAAACTATAATGTTGTTTACCATGAGCAAGATGATGATTAAGCTGCAGAGTCAGAAACCAACTTCCTTAGTCAGTTCATACATTTATAAAGAAAACTTTGCTGGAACAGTCATATCTGTTCATTCATGTATGGTCTTATGGTTGCTTTCATGTTACAACTGCAGAGATGAGTAACTCAAAGAGACCATTGCAGGCCTTCCAAGTTTAAAATGCTTAATATCTAGCCCTTTATAGAAAAAAAAATGCTGACCTCTGAATTACAGAGTTTGGGAATATTTTCTTTTTTTAAAGATTTTATTTATTTAATTGACACAGAGAGAGAGAGAGCTAGAGAGGGAACACAAGCAGCGGGAGAGGGAGAAGCAGGCTCCTGGCTGAGCATAAAGCCTGATGCGGGGCTTGATCCCAGGACCCTGGGATCATGACCTGAGCCGAAGGCAGATGCCCAACAACTGAGCCACCCTGGCGCTCCTGGGGAATATTTTCTATGAAGAAGGAAGGAAGGAAGGAAAGAAGGAAGGAAAGAAATAAAGAAGAAAGAAAGAAAGGAAAGAAAGAAGAAAGAAAGAAAGAAAGAAAGAAAGAAAGAAAGAAAGAAAGAAAGAAAGAAAGAAAGAAAAGAAAAAAAGAAAGAAAGAAAGAAAAAGAAAGAAGAAAGAAAGAAAAAGAAAGAAAAGAAAGAAAGAAGAAAGAAAGGATGAGTCAGAACTGGAAGGATAGCATAGGTGAACCAGAGGCAGTAGCAGTTACAACAATTTTGGGATTGATCAGTTCTAAGATGACAGCTAGGGTAATGGAGTAATATAAGTGAGGATGCATAGAAAACCAAGGTTCAACAGATGTTTTAAAAGTCTTGAAACTTTTTTCAACTTAGCACAAAATTTTTTTAAAAATCTTAAAAATAATTTTATAATGTGCATATTGAGACTTTGGGACAGTTTAACTTTGAAGCCCCTAAAGTTTTCTTATATTAAAGGTATTTTACTGAAATAGTAAGAAAAAAAAAACATTAGAGAATCAGTAAAGAATCTTAAGGAAAATGTAGAAATGATTAAAATAGTATACCATTAAAAAACCCTCAAGATCGGTGTTATTGAAAAATATTTAAACTTTGCAGAAGGACGCAATAAAGGAAATATAAAGAAAGGGTATAAAATTATGGTTTTTGATAATGCTCATGTAACTATTGAAAAAGAGAAAGAAAGGGTTGTGGGAACTTCACCGTAGGTAGTTTTCACGGGGGCAGTGACAAAAAACCCGAGACTAATACAAAGTTGAAGAACAAGAACCCAAACCAAGATGTGAGTCTGGGGAGACTTTTTTTTTTTTTTTTAATGGGACGATACTTAATCTGTTAAAGTCTTTGAGGCGAATACGACTGATAGGAAATTCACGGAGCGCGCCTTAAAGAGGAACTGACACAGAGAAGATCACGGAAACGGAAACCAGGACGGGAAGGAGTGCTGCACCTGATAATGCCCCGCCCACGCACCGCGGAGCTTGAAGGATCGGCTTTTGCTGCGGGCGGAAAACCACGTGACCTTCCCACAGAGCACTGCGAGCAAGCCGGCCGCGCCGGGTAATGGCGCATTTCCTGCCGGGTACTTTGCCGGCGGGACGCTTTGGTGGCTGGCTGTGCAGTACCAGTTGGAACCCCGGGGTGTCAGACTGCGTGGCTCCGCTGGGGAGCCTCGAACAAACACACCAGGCCTATCAGAGTGGAAAATGTTTTAGAGTATGATAACGTATCAAGGCTTTAGCCTAAGAAATCACAATCCTTAACTATAGTGTGACTAAACAGGAAAATAATGTTTATAAACACACATACACATTTCCAAGGATGGATGTGACATAGTGTGAAGTCAACCGCCCTAGTTTTATACAAAATATTCACTATATATATATGTCCATGATAATCCTAAATGAAATCAACCTGATAGAATTCACACATCAATCCTTAACCTTTATCTTACTTGTAGAAAAATGTAAAGTGGATATGGGCCAGGCTTACCTATATAACACAGGCATTTCTGGTTCCTGGATCCCACCCCCCACCCCCCCGCCCCTTAACTTTTTATTTAGTTTGCTGTTGGCCTCCCATTTCTGTTGATGCTAGATGGCGCTCTGAGCCCAGGGGTCTCTGATTCCAAAAAAAACTGTAGCGCGTACTTCTGAAATATGAGAAGGTGAGTTTAAGGCTTGAAAGTGACCTGTGTTTGGAGCTGAACTGCCTCCTTATAGGAGGGGAGTTCATGGTCTGACTTGGCATCTTTCACATGGAAGTCTAACTTGATCAAGAGAAAGCTGTACCCTGCAAACACTTTTTTTTTGTTTGTTTTTTGTTTTGTTTTGTTTGTGGCCATTTTCCCTGGAACTTAGGCTTTCTCTCTCTCTCTCTTTTTTTTTATTCCATACTTTTCCTTTGCCTAGTCTTTCTCTAAATCCCATAAATTTTGTTATTCAAATTTACAAGTCTCTCAAATTCTCATTTTACAGTTACACTGTTCCTAGTAAGCAGACCCCATAGTAGCCCGGTGAAATGTGAAAAACTATAAAATCCAACAGTAACAGAATAGCCCAAGCATATATTTCCAGCTTTCTTCAAGTGTACTGAAATTGCTACTTTCCATGTGATTTCTCACATCTTTTGTCTTTTATACATACCCTGATCCCTACCTGAATACAATTTCTTTTTTGGCTTCCCTAGCTCTAATTTCAATGGTTTTCTGCTCTTATTCTTTATTCAATCATAGAATGTTTCTTCAGCAAATCTTCAATGACCACTTAAATTCAGGTTGCATGCTAGTACATCTTGTGGTTTGCAGCAGAGTAATACACATTCCCTACTACAGCATATCTAATCTTATTTCCACTGATATTTGAATCTTCACTTGCCTGATGTCTCAAGTAAAAAGAGAGAATTTATATTGGTTTTTCATTTGTCCATTCTTCATATGTAGCAAAATACACGTCACATGGTTATCATTCAATTTCTTTACTTTTCAAAATTGAATGGGTCAAAATCAATTGTCTTCCTGATACACATAGGTAAAAATCTGACAAAATATGCTCACAATTTGTACTCTGAATATTGTACAACACTGATAAGATTAATACAAAATATTTAAATGTAGAAATAGTCCAATCTCATGGATTGGAAGGGTCAATATTTTTAAGATGTCAATTATTGCATATTTATCTAAGGTTTTTTTTTTTTTGCACAATCCCCAATCAGTATCTCATTATGAATTTTTGTAGAAATTGACAAGTGCATTCTAAAATTTATGTAGGAAAGTAAAGGACTTAGAAAGCCAAATTAATTCAGAAAATAAAGAGCAATGTTAGAGGACTCATATGATTTATTTCAAAACTTAATATAAAGGAAAGTTGATATAAAGATAGATATTTAAATAAATGGAACATTATAGCATCCAGAAATAAACCTTTATGTATCTGGTCAGTAGGTTTTTGATAAATGTGCTAAGGGAAGTCAATGGAGAAAGGACAGTATTTGCAACAAATGGTGCTAAGACATTTGAGCACCCATATGCCAACAATAACAAAATGAAGCCATCCAATTGTATTCTGCACTATATTAAAAATCAACTCAAAATTTATCATAGATATAAATATAAAACCTTAATATATAAGATATCTAAAAGAAAACAGAGCAGGTAACCTTTGTGTGATCTTGGGATAAGCAAAAACCTAATGGGTAGGAAATAAATATTAAAAGCCACAAAAAATGGATAAGTTGTATTTAATCAATATTAAAAATAAGTTCTATTCTATGAAAGACTGTCAACGTCCATAGACTTAAAGAAAATATTTTCAAAACATAACTGATACAAATCTTGTATCAAGAATTTGTGTGTGTATATATACATATAAATATATATATATAATATAATATATAAGTTTTAGTAACAATAATAGTATGTACTATGAATTTTAGTAACAGTAAAACAAACGCAATTTTTAAAGCAGGAAAACTGATACTTACTTAACCAAATAAGAGCTGGCAAACAAGCCCATGAAAATATGCTGCACACCACTGTCATCAGACAGATGTGAATTGAAACCACAATGAGACACCACTACACATCTACTAGAATAATTTTAAAAAGTTAAAAATATACTGCCAATACCAAATGCTAGGAAATATGGCCTTTAAATAAGTGATTAAATTTAAATGAGGCCAATAGGGTGGGCCCTTATCTACTCTGGTGTCCTTAGAAGAAGAATAAGAAATGGACAGGCAAAGAAATATCAGGGATGCTGACACAGAAAGACCACATGAGGATACATTAAGAAGGCAGTCATTTGCAAGCCAAAAAAGAGTCCTCAGAAGAAACCAAACCTTTCAACACTTTGATGTTGGACTTCTAGTCTCCACAACTGTGAAAAAATAAATTTCATTGGTTTAAGCCATCCAATCTGTGGTATTTTGTTATGGAAGCTCTAGCAAATTAATGCATTGCTCTAATAACTAACTCATTATCTCACTTTAGAAATTGACTCCTTGACCAGATGATTTTGAAAATTTAGTTATTAAGGATGAATTTTTCTGTCTGAACTATCAACTCCAGTTTTCATACACAAATCAATGTATTTCATCCATGTATTAATTCAATATCTAAGTGTTTTCACCAGGGAGGTCAAAGAAATATCCTGGGGGATATATAAGTGAAAGGTCAAATAGAACATTTTGACTTCAAAGAGCTTACATTCTAGTTCTTGTGTTGCAGGTGCTAAGTATAAAAGTCATAAACATGGTGGTCACATCTCTTATTAACAGGATAAATGGAAATAAGCTTTCAGGAAGCTTCCCTGTGACTTTCTAGCATCACAGAGGAGTCAATAACCAGGCACAATCCCCATTATACATGTTTTTTTTCATTATCTTTTGAGTTTGTCTTGTTACTCTTCTATAGCAAGAATCCCCAGGTTCTGTTGTTGCTGTTGTTTTCATCTAACTGCCATCTTGCTCCACCAAGTTAACCTCTTAACCTAAGCTCTTTGTAGCTGATATCAATAGGTGGCAATATTATTTTTCTAAAAAATCAAATTTAAAAGTGTCTAATTGTGGTACACTACACACGATATAATCTTTACCATCTTATTGTTCAGTGTACAGCTCAGTACAATTAAGTACATTCACACTGTTGTACAACTGATCTCTAAAACTCCTTTCATCTTGTGAAAATGAAACTCTATGCCCATTAAACAACAACCCCTCCATTTATCCCTCTCCCCAACTACTATCTGAATAAGTGGATTCTTTCCATATTTATCTTTTTGTGATCAGTTCATTTCACTTACCCTAATGTCCTCAAGGTTCATTCATTTTGCAGCCTGCTTCAGAATTTCCTTCCTTTGAAGACTGATATCCATTGTATGTATATACTATATTTTATCTGTTCATCTGTTGATGGACACTTTGGTTGCTCCCAACTTTTGGCTTTTGTGGATAATGCTACAATGAACATGGGTGTATAAATATTTCTTCAAGACCCTGTTTTCAGTTTTTTTAGTACATACCCAAAAATGGAATTATGGGATGATACAATAATTCTATTTTGAATTTTTTGAGGAACCACTATACTCTTTTTCATCGCAGCTGTACCATTTTACATTTCCGTCAATAGTGAACAAGGATTATAATTTTTCCATATCCTCATGAACACTTGATATTTTCTGTTTTGATTTCATTTTTTAGAAGCCATCTTAATAGGTGTAAGGTGGTATTTCATCAGGGTTTTGACTGGCATTTCCCTGATGATTACTGATGTTGAGAATCTTTCCACATACTTACTGGACATTTGCATATGATTTTTGGAGAAATATTTATTGCAAATATTTGCTCCTATTCCATAGATTGCCTTATCAGTCTATTGATTGTGTCTTTGGATGGACAGAAGTTGTTAATATTGATGTACTCCAATTTATCTATATTTATTTTGTTGCCTGTGTTTTTAGTTCATATCTAAGAAATCACTGCCAAATCCAATATTTAAGTTGTCCCAATATGTTTTCTTCAAAGATTTTTATAGTTTCTAGACCTTACATTTAGGTCTTTGACCCATTTTGAGTTGGTTTTGTATATGGTATAAAGTAAAGGTCCTACTTTATACTTTTGTATGTGGATATCCAGTTTTTCTAACACCATTTGTTGAAGATTGTCTTTCCCCCATTGAATGGTCTTGGAACTCTTGTCAAAATAATTCGACCATACATAAAAGGGTTTACATCTGAGTTCTCTATTCTGTTCCATTTTTCTATATGACTGTCTTATGCTAGTACCACACTGTTTTAATTATTGTAGCTCTGTAATAAGTTTTGAAACCAGGAACTATGAGAACTTCAACTTTGTCCTTTTTCAGAATTTTTTAAATACTATTTAGGATCTATTGAGACTCCATATGAATTTTGTGGTGCAATGTTGTTTTTGATACTGATAAAATTATCTTCTTCACTAAACACTAGTTTTCTCTAAGCCTCTTCAACTAGGCCTAAACCTTGACTTATAAAAACTATAGACTCTCAGTATAAATGATTTTGCCCATCCCCCTACATGTACATTAAAAAGTTTAAATACTATCAGAGTTCTAACAGCTCACTCCCTAGGATGATTTAAAGCTGCCAAAATAATTTACTGTCATTTCTAACCAACACTTGATGACAGGCCCCTGTTCCTTTTATTAAACATTTACTAAAAAAGACTTACAATTGTGAGTTCTCTCTGTGTCCCTCTGAGATACATATGTGTATCTCTTTCAATTCAGAGCTATCTTTCTCAAGGACCTAAAGCCACTACTTTGAAATGAAATTAAGAAACATAGCATCTCTGCTTTTCAGTTTCTGTGGTTGGGATACAATCTTAACTTTAATAATTTTCAGCTAGGGGTGCCTGGGTGGCTCAGTCGTTAAGTGTCTGCCTTCGGCTCAGGTCATGATCCCAGGCTCCTGGGATCCAGCCCCGCACTGGACTCCCGTCTTGGCGGGAAGCCTGCTTCTCCCTCTCCCACTCCCCCTGCTTGTGTTCCCTCTCTCTCTCGCTGTGTCTCTCTCTGTCAAATAAATAAATAAAATCTTTTAAAAAATAATAATTGTCAGCTAACACACAGTTGACCTATTCACATTTACACTTACCAATCTTTTGTCATTTTTCACTTCCCTGACTCTACTAAGCCCCCACTCACCTCCATCCCTTTTCCCTCATTCTCTCTTTAAAATGCCCAGTCTTCTCTGTACAAATAGATGTTAGACCATCTTTTCTATTGCAGTAGTATATTATTGATTGAAATCTGTCCTTACCACTTTAAGTGGTGTCCAGCTTTGTTTATATATTCGACAATAGCACTACATTGCATTTTTTTGGAGGGAGGAGAACACTTGGATATCATATCTTACTTTAAAAATCTTAGCATTTCAGTAAACATCACATGACAGGTTCTTTGCTATTATAGCCCATTGCTTGAGGCCATTCCCCATATAGACGTTATTCTGAGAGTAGCATTGTCATCAAGCCAAAGAGGAGATACCAAGGCAGCTTTTCAGCATGGTGTTCAAAGAAAGTGCTACTAGAAGACAGGAGAATGAAATTAATAGCCTTGGAGTAATAGCCTCAGAGGGAGGCAAACAAAACATTTAAAATTCCAGATTTTTTGCTACTTACGTGATGTTGGAAGTGGGTTTTCATACCGAGGAGTAGTATTTGTGGAATCTGGCTGCCTGAGCTGAATTCCCAATTCTGCCATTTTCTGTGTGGCTCTGGTTAAGTTTCTTAACTTGGATATGCCTCTGATTTCTGGTCTGTAAAATAGCAATGAGAGTCCTGATAAGATATTTTAAAACTTAGAGGTGACAATATATTTGGATATTAAAACTATGGTTAATATATACTGGCATCTGCATTGCCAAACATGATTCTAGGAACTCTTTATGAATGTTCTCACTGCTGGGCTGTTGGATATGAATACTAGGTAATAAAACAGGTTCTGTCTCCTGGAAGTAACTGCAAACCACACTTTGGCAGTCAGTTTTCCAAGCGGGCGTCACAAGCCAAATTCCTCATGTCTGCATTCCCTTTTGACCGTACACCTAGAATCAAGCAGTAATTTCTAGCCAATTTGGAGATTGGTAAAGAAGGTACATCCTTTGTTCTGTGTGGCTTTTTCTTTCTGCACTGCTGCTCACCAACTTAATAAAAATCTCTTCTCAAAAAAAATAGCAATAACAAGTATTTGTTGAGAATAATTATATACGAGTTACTATTATTAACATATTAAATTCCCACATATCTCTATGAGGTGATCGTTGCTGTTATTGCCATGGAACATATAACAAAATCAGGTATTTAATAACTTACAGGCGGTCTTTGATCTAATAAGTAGTAGAAACAAGAATGCCTCAGTCAATTCCCCAGATTCGTTACCAGGTTTTTACAACTAGGCATATTTTAGGATTATATAAAACTGAAAATAGTATTTGGTATGTGGTGCTACCTTCTGCCTGCAGTGGCCTAAAACACTCCTCAGATGCAGAAGAGGAAAGTATGACAGACACTGCATATTGCTTCACTCAAGATCTAGCTCACTGCACTTTATCAAGCCATCCTCCGAGTCTAGTGATAAGACAACCATGCCAGTTACCATGCAGATAGGGTTGCTATGTGCATCATTACTCCACTGAGATATGGGTCACAGAACTATGTGAAATGTGCAGAAAAAAAGGCAAAGACACAAAGAAAAGTCATGTGAACTTGGCCCTCAACCCTTTAATCCTCCTGACTGCAAAACAATACATGTCATAGCTATCTTGCAACAAGTCCAAGGGTGAAGAGTTATACATTAGAGATAAAGGAAATGATGTGTGTAAGTAGACTGAACCACTCACAGGGACCCTAATCTGCCTTTTTTATGATTTCTTGTTATGTGTAGCCAACAAACTTACAATAATTATTATGAAATAATTCAAGTAGAGTTTTCTATTTATAAGCGCAAAACAAAATTATCATCAAAATACAGAGCAACCACTAAGGTGTATCACCTCTATTTCTTTTTCCCCAAATTCTCTATTTTCCCTTAAATTTGGGAATCATCTCTGTTCTTTGCTATAAAAATGCCACATTCTATGTAGTTTGCATGAAGCAGTGGATTGTTCTATACATTAAGGAAAAATTAAGTTTAATGGTGACAGGAATAAAGAGTGAAGATGAGACACAATTTTTTGACTGAGATCTGGCTTTTAAATTCTCTGTGTAGAGTACTGATGTCCGCTATTGGCATCTTGACTGCTGACATACACTTTGGAGCAAAAATATCCATAAGACATCATGCTTTTGCTCCATTTTTTGCTCGCATCTCATAAACAAATGCCCCCCACTTCCCAGAATAATTTTTAGATATTTAGATCAAAAATTTTATTACTTCCATAGCAGACACATGCTATTGAGTCTCAGAGATGCACCCTGTGAGGATGCTTCCTTCATAAAATAATGCGTTCCTTTCAACATCTGTGCTGTCTACATTTCAGGCATTAAATAAATCTTAGTCTGCTTGTTTCTACCCTCTTCTCACTTTTGTGTCTCTTAGTGGTTTGGGGTGAGGAATCCCCTATTCAACCCAGGTCAAGGAATCCCATCTGCACTCTCCAGGACATTCATCAGTCTATTCACAAACAAACCACATCACAGATGTGTCAAAGTTTCAGCTTGAAACAATGAACATTGATGAATCAGCTAAATAATAGAAAGGTGGATAAATAATTGAGGAAGTCAATATAATGATAATTTTAAAAAGTCACAAACATGAATATTTTTAATATTATATTAATTGATAAAATATTACAATTCCATTCCTAAAAGATCATATTATAAGAGTATGTGCTGCCTGGAACAGACATACATACACACATTTTGAGTGGTATTTTTTATTTCACTGAAAACAATTTTAGTATCCCCTCATCAAAGAGTGAGAAAAGAATACATAATCTACATTATTGACCAGGAATATAAAGAAACATCATACAGACATTTGAAAAATGATGTGGAAGTAATCAAAGGTTCCAACTAAGGTCTACAGCTCTTGGATAAGGAGAAAAGCAAACAATATTACAAAATTCATACTTGCCCAGTAAAGAAGTGTCTGGTCTCTGCATTCAGACTTGGAGTCTTAGTGTTCTGTGTATACAAATGAATGCCTTTGTGAATTTTTCACAATTAGAACAAATTAAGCCATATACTAAAATATTCACAGCACTTCTTTTAAGCATGAGCCTGATAAAATTTCTGGAAAACACTAATATAGTGAAAATGTCACGTCTGTCTTTCCATAAAAAAAATCAATTTAGTAAAGAGTAATGCTTAAAAATATTAAAATAATTGAAAAATGAATTCAAAATTATTTGAAAAATGATTATGGATGCATTTTAAAAACACGAATGAAAAGTATACACAATACAAAAAATATGAATCTGGTTGTAGATGATGTTTATATGATTTTTTAAAATGAGAATTTATACATGTCTTAAAAATATTTACATGCCAAACAAAATGCAAGAACAAATATCACAAGGCAAGGCCTAAAGCAGTAACGCACAGCAAGCAGTATGATTTCTGAACAAACATTCTTTGCAAATTCTCCAACTGAATCCAGAGAGAGAGCAAGGAGCAGCTAGCCTAGCCTGCACAGCAGACCCCGCAGAGAAGTCCTCAGATCAGCGTCGCCCGCTGGGGCCCTGCCCTTGTTGGGCGAGGTAAAGAGATGGACTGCTTCTACTAAGTCATCTGCGCTTGCGCAGGAGGCTCTCTGGGACGCCACTCCTGGGGTTCCCGCCACAGCTGGCTGTTGCTGGCGCGAAGAGTGGAAAGTCCCGGAGGCTGAAGAAAGCAGAAGGCGGGAGGGGGGGCGGAGAGGGGGGCGGGGGCGGGGAAGAGGCGTGCCATTGAACAAATTCAGAGAATGTACTAAAACATGAAAGAGGGAGTGGTGTTGGGGAGGTTTCCTAGGATTTACAAGGACCTTAGAGTCAACAGCAATACATAATCTTCTAACACATCCTGTCTGGGGGGGGAAAATCAGCTGTGAATGTCTTGGGGGCCAGTTGGAGAAATTTTCATGTGGAACAGAATCATGACCTAAGGGAACTATCCCCTTCATTTTTGATAGAAGGGATTTAGGTATTGTGGTTATAGAAGAATATCCTTATTTTGTAAAAGTGCAGGCAGAAATGTCATGATGCTTTATATACTTTAAAATTGTCTACTTCACACTTAGGTATACAATGAGTTTACTATGGAAATATGTTAATAATTTTCGATTGCGGTGGTTGGATATAGGTGTTCATTTTACTACTCCTTTCATTTTTCTAACAAGAAATCAAATTTTATTACACGTTTAAGCTTTTTTAAAATCAAGAAAGAAGTTATGTGCCAAATCATATACTAAAATGATAAAGGTGCTAGAACTAAAATGATAAAGGTACCAGAGCACCATATATTGCAATAACAATTTAATTCGCTTACATATGTTCCAACTTTCTATAAAATAATTTTTTAAACAGATCCCTTCTCTGCGCAGCCGCAAACCCGGTTTATACTCAGCATTCTAAGACCGCCCTTGGCTTCCATCATGTGGACACCAGATGGCGTAGTGAGCTGGCAGCTCAGAATGTTTAAATCAATGCATCCCATAGACATGGGCAAAATGAGAGAGGGGAAAGGAGCTTGCACTCAAGGCGGTGTGCGGTGTAAGGGATGAAAATAGAAAGGGGAACAGGAGTACTCAAGGTCCTTGCCATCACGAAAGCCTGTGAGCTCTCTCTGCTCCCCGCACCCCTGCTCCTTCCCAAGCCTAGATCCCCACTTGGCAATGTCCAGCAACATGCTCAGGGGACAGGAACCATCCTCACTTGTTCTTTCTGACAGGTAGACCCTATGGGCTGCAGGTACCATTTCAAGAAACAAGACTTGTACATTAAAAATTCCTCAATACCGCATTCATTCCTCTGTAGGCTGCCTGGCATCACTTCCTGTTTTTCCTCTCCCACCTGTCTAGTCCCATGCTCTGCCCTTCAAGCTCCTGACATCCTCACAAATTACTGTACTCAGAGGCCCTTTAAATCCATTGGCCTCTTCCCATTCCTTTGCTTATGGTGAGGACATGTTGGTACAAAGAAATAGATGTAAGAATTTCTTACTTTTTCCTATTGTAAATAATACAAAAAAGATGAGAGTGCAGTGATATTGTTAAAATGCTAAAAAGAAAAAATATCAGTCTTGTATTCTGTACAAAGCAAAACATATTTTTTCAAAAACAAAGGAAAAATACAGAATTTTTCATGTATATTTAAGCTGAAAGAAGTCATTACAAATAGATCCTCATTATAGTAATTGTGAAATTTCAAGCAGAAGGAACAAAATACGAGATGGGAATGTAGATCTACACCAAGGAATGAAGAGCACAGGAATTTGTAAACACATGAGTAAACATATAATATATTTTTTTCTTATTTAAATATCAGCTTATAATTTACAGTTTAGACAAAATAATCATAATGCAATGTGGGGTTATTTGTGTAAAAGTAAAATTTATTACAGCAATTTCATACAGCTTAGAAAATAAGAAATGGAATTATAGTATTTTAAGGCTTTTATACATTACGTGAAGTGGTATAGTATCACTGGAAGATAAACTGAAGTTAAACAGTTTTTTATTTTATTTATTTGACAGAGAGACAGCAAGAGAGGGAACGCAAGCAAGGGGAGTGGGAGAGGGAGAAGCAGGCTTCCGGCTGAACAGGGAGCCCAATGCCGGGCTAGATCCCAGGACCCTGGGATCATGACCTGAGCTGAAGGCAGATGCTTAACGACTGAGCCACCCAGGCACTCCTGAAGTTGAACATGTTTACAATAAATTCTAAATCAACCACAATAATAATTTAAAAAGTTATAGATGAATAGCCAATAAGGAAAACAAAGTGGAATCATTAGACATACAATATTATTGCAAACATGGCAGATAAATAAGAACAAGTGATCAAAGAATACATGTGACAAATAGAAAAATGATCCATTTTAACTTAACTATATTAATGATAATTTTAAATGTAAAGGGTTTAAATCCACAAATTCAAAGGCACATTGTCAGATTTGACATAAACACAAGAGCCAAGTATAAGTTGCCTGCAGAAATGTATTTTAAATTTAAAGGTATAAATAGGGAAAAACTAAAAGTATAGACAATTATATATATACTATTCTAACAAAAATCAAAAGATATATTTAAGGCAACATTAGTATCATTTAAATTAAATGTTACACTAAAAACATACCATCAGGGATAAAAAAAGTTATTTCACAAATTCTTTTTTTTTTTTAATTGGGCTCTGCACCCAACATGGGGCTTGGGTTCTCGACCCTGAGGTCAAGAGTCGAATGCTCTACTGATTGACCTAGCTAGGTGCTCCCAAGAAGGCTATTTCATAGTAATAACTTGTCAGTTTATCAAGAGGACATAACAATCTTAATCCTTCATACACCAAATAACAGATTTTCAAAATGCCAACTCAAAAAATCTGATAATACCTCAAGGAGAAATACACAAATCCAAAATTATATTTGGAAATTAAAATACTCCTCAATATTTAGTAGAAAAGGAGAAAAATATCAGGAAGGATATAGAATATTTTCATTTTTTAAGATTTTATTTATTTATTTAAAGAGAGAGAGAGGGAGCACAAGTAGGGGGGAGTGACAGCCAGAGGGAGAGGGAGAAGCAGGTTCCCTGCTGAGCAGGGATCCCGATGCAGGGCTCGATCCCAGGACCCTGAGATCATGACCTGAGCTGAAGGCAGATGCTTAACCAACTGAGCCACCCAGGCGCCCCAAATATTTGAACAATACTATCAACTAAATTAATCATTTATAGATTTATTTGCTTTACTCAACAGCAACAGAGTACACGCTCCTCTCAAGGAATGGTATGTATATATACAATGGGATATTCTCAGCCATAAAGAAAAAAAGAATGAAATCTTGCCATTTACAATGAAATGGATGGAGCTAGAGAGAGAGAGAAACCAAAAAACAGACTTTTGGAGCTTTTACCACGATAGCCCATATTCTGAGACAAAAAAAAAAAAAAATGCTAAATAAATTTAAAAGAATCCAGGCATACAAACTCTAACATTCATTCTGGATCAAATCTATCATAAAAGGAGGGCTCAAAGTCCAAAGAAAGGAGTTTACTCAACCTGATAAAAAAACATTTACAAAACCTATGGCTGATATCAAATATAATGGTAAAAAACTGATTCATTCTTTTTAGGATTGAAGTGAGCCAAAAATGTCCCACTCTCAGCACTTTTTCAACAAAGTACTAGATGCTTTAGCTAAGGAAATCAGGCAAAAAGAAATAAGATGAAAGTCATAGAGGTAGGAAAAAAAAGAAGTAAATTATTTTGTAGTTGGTATATAGGCAATCTCAAAGAATCTACCAAAGAATTCCTAGAATTTAGAAGTGAATTTAGGGAGTTTTCAAGTATAATGTCAACACAGTAAGTAAAACATTGGAAATTCAAATTGAAAACTCAATTCCATAGACAATAACCAAAGATATATAAAAAAAAAACCTTAGAAATAAGTCTAATACAACATATGTGGGATCTTTAGCTGAAAATTACAGAACAGTAATAAAAAAAATCAAACAAGACCAAAATAAGTGGAAAGGTATACCTTGTTCATATAATGAAAGACTCAACATAGCAAAGATGCCAGTTCTTCCAAGCTGATATATAGATGTTAAAAAATTCCTATACAAGTCCCATCAAGCTTTTTGGGTAAAGATTAGCAAGCATAATTTAAATATTATGTGAAAAGGCAAAGTAGCTAAAATAATTTTGAAAAAGAACAATAAAATTGGAGGAATCACACAACCTGATTTTTTAAAGTTTTTTTTTAATTTAAATTACAGTTAGTTAACATACAGTACAATAGTAGTTTCAGGTATAGAATATAGTAATCAACACTTCCATACAACACCTGGTGTTCACCACAGCAAGTGCACTCCTTAATCCCTATCACCTATTTAACCCATTCCCCCCCACTCACCCCTCTCTGGTAACCATCAGTTTGTTCACTATAGTTAAGAGTCTGTTTTTAGGTTTGCCTCTCCCTCTAACTCCAATCATTTAATCGTAAATGGCAAGATTTCATTCTTTTTTTATGGCTGAGGAATATCCCATTGTATATATATATACTACTTCTTAATCTATTCTTCAGTCGATTGACCCTTGGGCTGTTTCTATAATTTGGCTATTGTAGATAATGCTGCTATAAACATTGGGGTGCATATATCCCTTTTAATTAGTATTTTTGTATTCTTTGTGCAAATACCTACTCATGCAATTGCTGGGTCATAGGGTAGTTCTATTTTTAACTTTTTCAGAAAACTCCATACTGTTTTCCAGAGTGGCTGCACCAGTTTGCATATCCACCAATAGTGCAGGAGGCTTCCCATTTCCCTACATCCTCACCAACACCTGTTGTTTCCTAAGTTGTTGATTCTGACTAGTGTGAGGTGATATTTCATTAGTTTTGATTTGCATTTCCCCAGTGATGAGTGATGTTGAGCATCTTTTTATGAATCTGTTGGCCATCTATATGTCTTCTTTGGAAAGATGTCTATTCATGTCATCTGCCCATTTCTTAATTGGATTATTCATTTTTGAGGTTTTGAGTTTTATAAGTTCTTTATGGATTTTGGATACTAACCCTTTATCAGGTATGTCATTTGCAAATATCTTCTCCCATTCTGTAGGTTGCCTTTCAGTTTTGTTGACTGTTTATTTCCCTGTGCAGAAGCTTTTTATATTTATGGAGTCCCAATAGGTTTTTTTTTTCTTTTGTTTCCCTTGCATCAAGAGACATATCTAGAAAGAAGTTGCTATGGCCAATGTCAAAAAGTTTACTTCCTTTGTTTTCCTCTAGGATTTTAATGGTTTCATGTCTCACATTTAGGTCTGTAATCCATTTTGAATTTATTTTTCACACAACCTGATTTTAAGCCTTAGTGTATAGCTACAGTAATCAAGACACTGTGATATTGGTGGAAGAAAAGAAATATATATCAATGGAAAAATATAGTTTATAAATAGGCCCAGGCAATAATAACTAAAATATTTTTTAACCAAAACATTTTTTGACAAAGCTTACAAAAGGAATACAGTCGAGATCTAATTTTTAAAGTAGATGGTGTGGTTCTATATCCAATACACACACACACACACACACACACACACACACACACACGCAGACTGTTCCTCAATTCACACTCATGCCTTATGCAAAATGAAACTCAAATGGACTGTTTATCTAAATTTAAAATGTAAAACTATAAAACTCTCCAAGGAGGAGAACATTTGTTGACCTTTGTTTAGAAGAAGAGAAATTTGATATGGCAACAAAAGCACAGTATATAAAAGAAAAAAATGGGGGCGCCTGGGTGACTCAGTCAGTTAAGCATCTGCCTTCAGCTCAGGTCATGATCTCAGGGTTCTGGGATCAAGTCCCACATCGGGCTCCCTATTCAGTGGGGAGTCTGCTTCTACCTCTCCCCTCTGCTCCTGCTCTTTCTCTCTCTCTCCCTCTCTCAAATAAAATCTTTTAAAAAAGGAAAAAATACATATTGGACTTCTTCAAAATTAATAACTTTTGCTCTGTGAAAAACACTGTTATGAGATTGAAAAGTCACGATATAGAATGGGTGAAAATATTTACAAAGGTATGTCTGATAAAAGACATCCAGAAAAAAAAAAAACAAAGAACTCTCTAAACCAAATAGTAAGAAAAATTTTTTAAAAAATCTAATTAAATAATGGGAAAGTCATGAACAGACAGTTTACTAAAGAGAAGATAAGCATATGAAAGATATTCAACATCCTTAGCTATTAGGGAAATTCAAATTAAGGTCACCATGGGATACTAGTATACCTATGAAAATACCTAAAATATATTTTTAAAAAATGACAGTTCCAACACTATACACAAAACTAAAATCAAAATAGATTAACGACCTAAATGTGGGACCTGAAACCATAAACATCTTAGAAGAAAATACAGGCAGTAATGTCTTTGGCAGCAGCTGTAGCAATATTTTTTAAAAATATGTCTCCTCAGGCAAGGGAAACAAAAGGAAAAATAAATTATTGGGACTACATCAAAATAAAAAGCTTTTGCATAGCAAAGGAATCCATCAACAAAGCAAAAAAGCAAACTCTGGGAGAATATATTTGCAAATAATATATCTGATAAGAGGTTAATATCCAAAATTATATAAAGAACTTAACACAAAAAACAATTTGATTAAAAAATGGGCAGAGTAATATAGAATTGTTGAATCACGGTATTGTACACCTGAAACTAATTTAAGACTTATTTTTAATTATTCTTAAACAAAAATATATGGACAGAGGTCCTGAGTAGACGTTTTTCCAAAGAAGACATACATATGGCCAACAGACACATCAACAGATGCTCAACATCACTAATCATCAGGGAAATGCAAATCAAAATCACAATGAGATATTATCTTACACCTGTCAGAATGATAGACTCAAAAATAAAAGAAACAACAAGTGTTGGCAAGGATGTGGAGTAAAAGGAACACTTGTGCACTGTTGGTGGGAATGCGAATTAGTGCAGCCACTATGGAAAATAGTTTGGAGGTCCCCCCAAAAATTAAAAATAGAAATACAATATGAGGTATTAATTCTACTACCAGGGATTTACCCAAATAAATTAAAAAAAACTAAAAAAAGATATATGCACGTCTATTATTGCAGCATAATTTACAATAGCCAAGATATGGAAACAACCTAAGTATCCATCAATAGATAATGGATAAATATATATATTGGAATATATATATATATATATATATATATATCGATGTAATGGAATATTATTCAGACATAAAAAGAATGAGATCTTGCCATTGTGACCACATGGATGGACCTAAAGGGTATTATGCTAAGTGAAATAAGTCAGGCAAAGACAAATACCATATGACTTCACTCATGTAGAATCTACAAAACAAAACAAATGAATAAACAAAAAGCAGAATCTGACCTATAAATACAAAAAAATAAACTGATGTTTGCCAGAGGGAAGGGAGTGGAGGGAAGGACAAAGTGAATGAAGTGGAGTGGGAGATGCAGGTCTCAAGTTATGGAATCAATAAGTCATGGGAATAAAAGACACAGCATAGGGAATATAGTCAATAATATTGTAATAGCATTGTGTGGTGACAGATGGTAGCTACACTTGTGGTGAGCACAGCATAACATATAGAGAAGTTGAATCACCGTGTTGTACATCTGAAACTAATAATGCTTTGTGTCAACTATGCTCAAATTTAAAAAAATAATTAAAAAAATGACAGTACCAGGTGGTATTAGGAATATATAAATGTACAGTTACTCTGGTAACACAGTTTTGCAGTTTCTAATAAGGTTAAAAATGTACTTACTATAATCTCCAGCAATGTCACTAATGGGAATATACCCTGGAGAAATGAAAACTTAAGTTCACATAAGAACATGTACATGATTGTTCATAGCAGCTTCCTTGTAATTTCTAAAAACAGGAAATAACCCAAAAATTCTTCCATAGCTGAAGGGAAAAACCAACAAGAGCATACCCATACAATGGAATAATACTACTGATACATGCATAACTTGGATGGATTTCAAAGCATAAGCTGAGTGAAAAAAATGTTAATCTCAAAAGGCTACTTTCCCTAGGATTTAAATTTATACAACATTATTGAAATTATAAAATTGTAGGTATGGGAAAGAGATCGGGGGCAGGGGAGGGATTAGGGCTGGGAGAAGGTGCTACAATCACCAAAAAGTATGATGCAAAAGTAATTTGGAGGGTGATGGAAAAGTTATGTGTCCTGAATGTGATGGCTGTTACACAAGTATATCTGTGGGATAAAATTCCACAGACTTAAATACAAAAAGAGTACATATAAAAAGGAGTGAAGGGCGCCTGGGTGGCTCAGTTGGTTAAGCGACTGCCTTCGGCTCAGGTCATGATCCTGGAGTCCTGGGATCGAGTCCCACATCGGGCTCCCCACTCAGCGGGGAGTCTGCTTCTCCTTCTGACCCTCTTCCCTCTCGTGCTCTCTGTCTCTCATTCTCTCTCTCTCAAATAAATAAATAAAATCTTTAAAAAAATAAAATAAAAAAAATAAAAAGGAGTGAAATTTAGGGCGCCTGGCTGGCTCAGTCCATAGAGCAAGTGACTCTTGATCTCAGGTTTGCAAGTTTGAGCCCCATACTGGGTGTGGAGATTACTTAAAAATAAGGTCTTTTTAAAAAGTGAGTGAAATCCAAAAAAATTTAAAAAATAATAAAAATGGGTGAAATCCAAACAAGCTGTGTAGTTTAGATAATACCAAGGACAATTCTTGGTTTTGATAACTATACAATGTTTTCGTTGGTGGACCTGGAAAAAGGGTACACGGGAATTCTGTATTCATGATTGATCACGTGTATCATGCTTAAATGTATCTTACAGTTGTGTTTTGCTTATCAGGTTCCCATCAAGAGCCAACATGTTTTGTGTGCTCTTTAATTCTTGAATACTTTCCCTTAAGTGAACTAAACTTATGCTTTGAACAGGATAAAGCCTTTTATTAGATTTTATTTATTTATTTGAGAGAGAGAAAGAGCCAGAGAGAGAACACAAGTGGAAGGGAGGAATAGAGGCAGAAACTGACTCCCCACTAAGCAGGGAACCCGATGAGGGGCTCGATCCCAGGACCCTGGGATCGTGACCTGAGCCAAAGGCAGATGCTTTACCGACAGAGACACCCAGGTGTCCCTAGGATAAAGCTTTTGACTTTGAGATACCAAATGACAACATAGCCTTTGATACCAAAGCTTGCATCATTAGTTTGGCAAAACTGAAGCTTCTTATTTTACTCTTGAGAATTTTGCATCTCAGTGAACATGACATTGGGACTTAACTAATTTTTCAGGCTGCCACTCCCCCTTTACGAACATGTTTAAGGATTTTTTCAGACAGGAACTTGAGATGTGTCTGTTCATCCATGGCCAGGGCCAAGTTAGAGATAAGGCAATATTTCATTGTAATACCCCAAAAATGCATTGTTGCAGGAAGGGAAATGATGCAATAAGAAATAGGAAATAACAAGGCACAGAAAGAATTTATATGAAATCGTAAGGATGTCACTGCTAAACATTTAAATTGAATTTGGCTTATTTATTGTGTGGGCTAATATCATAGTTATTTTGCAAAACTGTGACTTTAAGTAATATGCTTTCAGTCTTAGTATTGCTTCTCTAAGTTGGTTTTCTCGAATGCTTATATATTTCTTGTTTTTATCTTTAAGGTATGAAATTTAAGTGCATGTAACTATTAAGATAGTGGCTAAACAATTGTTAAATTGTCTATATTTCAAAAATGATCCATAGCCTTTTTCATGAAATATGTCATGCCACATCTAGTAATTGTTAAAGCTCTGATTCAACATAGATTCTTTCCATAAGAAAACTCTTAGCGCGGGCCCCTGTGTGGCTCAGTTGGTTAAGCGACTGCTTTCGGCTCAGGTCATGATCCTGGAGTCCCGGGATCGAGTCCCACATCAGGCTCCCTGCTCAGCAGAGAGTCTGCTTCTCCTTCTCACCCTCCTCCCTCTCATGCTCTCTGTCTCTCATTCTCTCTCAAATAAATAAATAAAATCTTTAAAAAAGAAAAAAAAGAAAAAAAAAAGAAAACTCTTAGCGCTTGTGCTAAACCCACAACTCAACTGGCGGGTATGTAACTGGAACAAGTGTCTTTCACACTGGACAAGTGATCCATATAGATGCCATCCGAAGAGGTGCAACAGTTACCCCTATTGCCTTTCTCATCTCTTTCTCTGTAATTGGAGCAATATGAAGGCCTAGATATTGAAGATGGTGGAAAAGAAAACTAGGAGGCCAAGACTGTAGGGACATTCCTGAGCTTCTACAACACTCCTTGTATGCTTACAATGACTTGACTTTTTGATACAATAAAAATGAATCCTCATTGCATATAGAAGAAACTTAAAACATGGTTAGTTTGCATCATATCTGGACAGCACTTACACCAAATTCCTACACAAAAGCCTTCCTGAATATCTTGCCCAGTGGTTCTCATAGCATCTTTGTGCTTTGCTTTCTCTCTGCTCTCTTTTCTGTTTTATTGTCCCTTTTTATTCGGTTCACAAATCATGTCACTCCCAAACAAACTTCACTGAAACAGTGGGAAATATTTAGTAAAGGAAGTAGACAGTATTGAAATAACTGCTAAAGTAAATGTAAGAATTATGTACTCTAATTAGTAAATGAGATGCAAAATATTTCTCATGTCATATATATTGTAACTCTACAGGAATACTTATATTATAGTAGGAAATAATACAATATGGATAATGTTTTGTTATGATGTATTAAGATTCCAGAGATGTACACACTTTGACCTGGAAGTTAAAGTTCTACAAATATATCTCAAATATATATAATGGGCCTGTACTGTAGATAAATGTAGAGGTTATGTGTACTCCAATACTGTGTCTTTTGCCAAACAAACAAACAAAAAACCAAACAACCCCCTCCCCAAATGGAAACAAGCTAAATACTGTATATACCTATCAAATTGTAATGGATGGTTGTTGGGTCAACAAATTATGGTTAATTTTTATAATATAATACAAACATTTGAGATAAATAACTACTGAATGTTTAAGACATCCACAGTATGGGACAATAGGACAAGATGTCCATGCCTACACAGTGGTGAGAATAGTGGTATAGAGAGAATGAGGGGGATAGCACTCAATTATATCAGCTAATACCTATATAACCTTTCACCAGTTACACTACCTACCTCATCCTTAAGGTCCTCTCCTGTGAAATGGGCATAATGGTAATACATACCATGCACTTCTTTTTCTGAGTAGTCATGTTCTAACCAAATTAAAAATACTAATAATAATGTGTGACAATACTATGACACAGTATATCTAAAAATAATATATATATGTATATGTCTACATGTGAACACATACAGAGAAATACACATGCATGTTTTTGACAAGCACAGATCTGAAAAAAAGACATCAAAGTATGGATATTGGTGGTTACAAATTTCAGAGGAGTCAGAAAGTAGATGGTAGTATAATTTGAATTTTTATCAATAAAAATTCATTTCTTCAAAAGTTAGAAAGTTAATACAGCAAATTATATATGCACGTAGCTCTAAATATTCTATAAAGGAAAATTATAGGCCTATAAAAACAAGAGTTGAAAATAAATACTGAATGTCGTATCAGGAATTTCATGTTACTGGATTTTTCCCTGCTTCTGTTTCTCCCTTATCTTTGTTAATGTTCTTCCATAATATTTTTTGGAATACAGAAGACCAAACAGGTAAATAGCAAATAATTTGTAACAAGGGGAAAGAAAATAGACCTAGACTCGTTTTGTGTGAGGTGCTAGTGAAGGTTTCTAAAATAAACACAGAAGCCTGAACTAGGATATAGCACTGGAAGAACAAAGTAGGGTAAAGCTGAAACAAAATTCTTTAGTCCAGCAGTTCCAATATGATATTAAGGGATAGTGGTTAAGAGGAAGAGAGCTGCTTATTAGAGGAGGCTTAAAAGGAAAGTACAAAGCTACTTTGAAATTAATAAAACCGAACTTAAAAGATTAAAATTTTCAAACGGAAGCAAGATTTTATACTGGCAATAATCACAAGATTTTGGGGATACTGCATTCAATTCTAAAAGAAATTGTGTTCCTGGAACGGGGCGGGGGGGGGTGTGGATAAATAGGCGTGCAAAACACTAAGTACCCAAGTCTAAAATGTTTTTACCTAATGTTGGCTTCCCATTGAACAAAACAAAGAAACCCTTCAATTAATCTAAATTAAAACATTTGAAAAAAATGACCAACTGAATTAAGGTAAAGTAAAAAACGGAAAGCACTATTAAAGAGAATAGTACAAACTTTATTTACGTCTTTTCATATAAATATAAAAAACGGCGGACATTAAAAACACACTTTAACATTTTCCAGAAAAAGCCAATTCCTATATAGGTTGAAAATCAAAACATCAAAATCTGGTGGAACAAACAGCTTAATAGGAATCAGCCATGGAATACCCAGCACTTTATAGGGTCCGTGTCTCCCCGGCGCAAACGACCAATGGGAAATCCCCGGGTTAGAGCCTTAAACCTGAACGGACCGGAAGAGAGACCCAAGAGACGGAGGCCCAGAGGGACAGAGAAGTTACACCTAGTCCCATCCACCAATACCGCGCAGACGCTCCTGAGTTTGGCCTTTTCGGACCGCCGTCTTCTTCGCGAGTCACGTGACTTTCCCACAGTGTTCAGCCAGTCAGGCAGCACGGCTAAGGCGTTTTTCCTGGTGGCGGTGCTTTGTAGGGGGCTTTGATTGCGGCAGTCCCGGTACTAACGGAGTCGCTATCCGGAGAACAGAGGCTCACGTAGTGTTCATTCCGGGCTATTCATAAAGTCAGGAAAAACAAGAACAAAAACAACAACAACAAAAAACAGTTCCAGGACACTCTGTACCCCCACAATTGATTTCCACATCCTCGCTGTTTTTCAGCACAGTATATAAGTGTAAAAGCGTAAACTTTTTTCTTTTCTTTCGTTGCTTGGAGGACAAAGCATTTCAGGTCCGGGGTCTGGGTGGCTCAGTCGTTAAGCGTCTGCCTTCGGCTCAGGTCATGATCCCAGGATCCTGGGATCGAGCCCCGCATGGGGCTCCCTGCTCCATGGGAAGCCTGCTTCTCCCTCTCCCACTCCCCCTGCTTGTGTTCCCTCTCTCGCTGTCTCTCTCTCTGTCAAGTGAATAAATAAAATCTTAAAAAAAAAAAAAAAGCATTTCAGGTCAATTTGTCAAAAAAAAAAAAACAACACTATGCGGTTTAGGGATTCTGTAGCTATATTCTTACAGGTCAGTTCTGAATTTAATGTTACAAAGTAGCACGTGCCTTAAGATAAATGTTTCAGCAAATTTACCAGGATCAAAAAAGCATAGTAAGAAGCACATGTTCCAAAATGGTAAGAATAGCACGGTCTCACATCTTTCAGGGGACTCTCATACCTGTCTTTCACTGGATATATTTTCTATTAAATACAGAACTTGACTTAATAAAAATGAACTTTTAATTAAAATCCCCAATATAGAGAGGATGGAAAATTCGAAGATTTTAACATTATCAGCCATTCATAAAATAACCTTAGATTTTCCATCTTTTGTCATAAATATACATAAATCCCAGATAAAATGATGTTTTCAATGAAAATTAAATAAAATATTTTCTTAATGCTCAAATCAATTCAGAAGTGATAAAATTAAATATTTACAAATTTTCAGTAACTGTTGATAGTGTTTAGGTATAATAGGCTGAGTAGGATTTCAAATAAAGAGTCAAACATTTGGAAAATATTTGCTATACCCCTAGTGTATTATTTACGGTAAACTCAGAACACAGACGGACTCAAAATTAAAAAGGAAAGCAAAAACATGCATATTTTAAACATATACATTAAGTCATAAGTACAGGTTTTTTTCAGAAAATAAAACAAACAAGATACATAAAAATAACACTATATACCTTCCTAAAAAACTAAAATAAGCTAATAAGAGAAGCCATGTTAGCTTGATTGGGGAACAAATGAATCGCTAATATTCAGGTTTGAGAATCGCATATTTGATACTTATACAATTTAAGGCAGGATATAGATAGATGTAGCTTTTTTTTAACCCATCCATTCTGTCTTTACTAAGTATGATATTTATGAGAATGTTCTCTACAGCATTTTTCAAAAAAAGTGAAAAATAAGAAATAAAATGTTTATCAATGGGGCAAAGACAAATTAATGGGCATACATATGCTAACAAAAATAAAGTAGCTATATATCTAGTGATATAATAAAAGCATATGGCATATTACAAAAATTATTTTTGGACAACAAAATGAATATTGCATACATCTCTAGTTCTATTAAATATATATATTTGTACATATAAAATATATAGAAATATGTATACATAAATAGATAGATAGATATTCAGTTGATATATTTGTAAATGTTATAAAAATCTGATATCTATATATCTATCCAACCCTATATAAGTAGTTATAGATATATATTGTGTCTAATATATTTGTAAAAATCCTAAAAAATCTGATTGCATAAGCACATTTAAAAGGTAGTATGGGTTGAAATAAGGAAAACAAAGGAATACTTTATATAAACTAAAATTTTTAACTTGTAAGCTTCTGTAATTTTTAAATATTTGCAGTAATCTATTGATTTTGTGATTTAAAAGTATTCTAATCCTCTCTCTGTTGAAGTCCATCATCAGTGGTTCCTTACGCTCTGCTCTTTTTAGGACTCACATGTCTCTTCTCACACTAACTACCAAAATATTCAGCAACAGGGAGTGTGGGTTCTCAGCAATTTAATTTTTTTCTGCGCCCATACTTCCATTTCTGGATGACAGATGGCGCTGTAACATGGGTCTTTGATAGCTACATACAGTTCTAGAGCTGACAAATAAGACATATTTGTCTTATTTGTTAAATAAAAGTCATACTTTACTCGAGTTTCCTTAGTGTTCACCTAATGTGATTTATCTGTTTCTGGATTCCAGCCAGGATACTACATTACATTTCTTGTCATGTCTCCTGAGAATAGAAGAGACTGTGACAGTTTCTCAGAATTTCTTAGTTATTGATGACTTTGACACATTTGAGGACCACTGGGCAAGTATTTTGTAGAACGTCCCTCGACTGAGATTTATTTGATGCTTTTCTCATGATTAAACTGGGTCTATGTATTTTGGGGAGGAGGATCACAGAGGAAAAAAAGTACCATTTTAATCACATTATATCAAAGGTACATTCTATCAAAATGACTTAGCTCTGTGGATATTGATCTTGAATATCAATATCTGGCTGAGGTAGTTATTTGTCGGGTTTCTCAAAAGTTACTCTTTTTTTTTTCTTGGAAGCAAGCCAGAATAAGCAGCCAGTACTTAAAGAGTGGGGAGTTAATGCTCTACCAGCTTGACAGGGGAGTATCTACATAAGTTATTCAGGATTCTTCTGCGTGAGATATTTGTCTTATTTCCCTGTTTATTTATTAAATTATGTTTATAGGTGTAGACTCCTAAGATGAATTTTAACTAAAAAAATGGAGTTGTTCTCAGGGCTTACACATTTCTTTTGAGAACAATATATTGGTGTAAATTTTTAAAGGTGGATTTTAAGGGCTTTTGCTGAGAAAAGGCTGCAAAATAAACTCTCCTGTAACTACTCACTGGAAGGGTTTGAATGTGATTTCTCTTATAATCTAGCATTGTTTTCTGGGCTCAAGATGTCTCACAAACTTCAAAGCCCCAGAAACATTAATAAACAGTGAGTCTGGGAGGAAAAAGACTTTTTGTGGCACATCTTGGTTGGAATATGCAGAAAAAGACCAGACAAAGCAGTGGAAGAGGTATTAGAAAATTGTGAGTAATCATAAAACAAAAACAAAGACAAAAAAACATACACTTAAAATGAAAGACTTGAAATGAAAAGGTCAATTACTAATGAAAAAAAAGTTTGAAGTCCAAACAAATTTCCTAAGCCTAGCAATTTTAAAGCTGTGAACAAAATCTTTCAAGCCACTTCCTTTTAATATATTTCCAAGAGTTTATGGGATTATGGAATCCCCTGCCTCAGGATATTACTAATGAATTTATAACTTCTTGGTAGTCCATAAGTGCTGGTGAAGAAAGGATAATAGAAAAGTATTATAACACCGAATACAAAACATGTATGTATGAAAAAGTCATATATTATAAACAGGATATTTCAAATCAGAAAAGCAAGCATTAAAGAGTTAATTTTTTAAGAAAAATAATGTTGGAGTAAGAAAGTGTTTGAAAATACATGGAAACATACAAAAGGGTATGGAAGCCATACTGAAGGAAGCAGATTTGGGAAAATATGTGCATCAAAATAAATAGAGTAGTGTTGTATTATATCTCAAAATATAACACAAACATCCATGAATCCTTACTTATACTTATTTACGTCAATATCCTGTCCTCAAAAGAAATGTGTGAGCCCTGAGACAACTCCATTTTTTTAGTGAAAATTCATCTTAGGAGTCTACACCTATAAACATAATTTAATAAATAAACAGGGAAATAAGACAAATATCTCACGCAGAAGAATCCTGAATAACTTATGTAGATACTCCCCTGTCAAGCTGGTAGAGCATTAACTCCCCACTCTTTAAGTACTGGCTGCTTATTCTGGCTTGCTTCCAAGAAAAAAAAAAGAGTAACTTTTGAGAAACCCGACAAATACTACCTCAGCCAGATATTGATATTCAAGATCAATATCCACAGAGCTAAGTCATTTTGATAGAATGTACCTTTGATATAATGTGATTAAAATGGTACTTTTTTTCCTCTGTGATCCTCCTCCCCAAAATACATAGACCCAGTTTAATCATGAGAAAAGCATCAAATAAATCTCAGTCGAGGGACATTCTACAAAATACTTGCCCAGTGGTCCTCAAATGTGTCAAAGTCATCAATAACTAAGAAATTCTGAGAAACTGTCACAGTCTCTTCTATTCTCAGGAGACATGACAAGAAATGTAATGTAGTATCCTGGCTGGAATCCAGAAACAGATAAATCACATTAGGTGAACACTAAGGAGACTCGAGTAAAGTATGACTTTTATTTAACATGAATGTATTGATATTGGTTCACAATTGTAAGAAACATATCAGACTTCTGCAACATGTTGACAATAAAGGAGCACCTTGGTGGCTCAGTCAGTTAAGGGTCTCTTGATTTCAGCTCAGGTCATGATCTCAGGGTTGTGAGTTTGAGCCTTAAATTGGGCTCCACGCCAAGGGTAGAGTCTGCTTGTCCTTCTCCTTCACTGCCCTCTCTAATAAATAAATAAAAATAAAGTGTTTAGGGACACTTGGGTGGCTCAGTTGGTTAAGCGTGCCCTGCTTAGTGGGGAGCCTCCTTTTTCCTCTGCCTGCCACTTGCCCTGCTTGTGCTCTCTCTCTCTCTGACAAATAAATAAAAATCTTAAAAAAAAAGGTCTTTAAAATTTATTTAAAAATGTTAACAATAGGGCGCCTGGGTGGCTCAGTTGGTTAAGCGACTGCCTTCGGCTCAGGTCATGATCCTGGAGTCCCAGGATCGAGTCCCACATTAGGCTCCCTGCTCAGCAGGGAGTTTGCTTCTCCCTCTGACCCTCTTCCCTCTCGTGCTCTCTATCTCTCATTCTCTCTCTCTCAAATAAATAAATAAAATCTTAAAAAAATGTTAACAATAAGGAAACTGGGTGTCATACTAGAGTAGAAACTTTGAATAAGAATATAGGCACTTTCTGGGGCACCTGGGTGGCTCAGTCATTAAGCGTCTGCCTTCAGTTTGGGTCATGATCCCAGGGTCCTGGGATCGAGCCCTGCATTGCACTCCCTGCTCAGCAGGAAGCCTGCTTCTCCCTCTCACACTCCCCCTGCTTGTGTTCCCTCTTTTCCTGTCAAATATAGATAAAATCTTTTTTTAAAAAAGAGAATATAGGAACTCTCTGTACTCTCTCTTATAGTTTAATAATTTTTCTGTAAATTTGAAACAATTAAAAAAATAAAGGTAGAAATAGATTTGAACCCAATGAGTAAAATGAGAATCATGAGTCCATACTGATATAAACCATGAATGAATGCATGAATGAAGGTGAAGGGAAAATTCTTTCTGACATTAAGGATACTGGATAACAACTGAATAAGGAATGATAAGGTAGGAATTAGGACTAATCAAGCTAGCATCATCAGTATCAGTACAAATCAACATTATATGTCTCCTGAACTGATGCTTTGAGAAGGACTCAACATCATTTCAATAATGTTCTTGCTAAAAATGCATAACATAAATCTAACCATGGGGTAAAATCAGACAAACAAAAACTAAGAAAAGTATTTTACAAAATAACTGACTTGGATGCTTCAAAACATAAAAGCAAGAATCTCAAAGAAACACTGAGGAATTACTCTAGATAAAAATAAACTAAAAACACATGAAAATTAAATGCAACATGTAATCCTGAATCCCAAAATAATAATTGTAAAGGACATAATTGAGACTATTGACAAAATTTGAACATAGACTTTAGAGTTGATAATAACATTTAATCAGTCCGAAATACCCTGAACTATGATTGGTAAGAGAATGTCAGTATTACTGGAAATGCATTCTAAAGTTTTCTGGGTTTGAAAGAACATGCTTTATCTCACTTACTTCTAAATGGTTTGGAAATAAAAATTCAAAATAAAATAAAACAAATACCAATGTCTACCCCCCCAAAAAAGGAGTACAAATGTATTAAGTTTCAATATTGTGCATAATGTCTATGATAACTATCCAGAAAAGGACTAGCCAAGATTCTGGAATGAAATAATGAATGAGATTAAGTTACTGCTGTCATTAACTAGTATGGCCAGCTAATTCCCACTATGACTGAGGAAATATTTGTGAAATGAAAGATAACACCAAATAGTAAGAATGTTATTGAGTATCCTCAGAATATAATAAATCCCTGATTTTCAACTGAAAGGAAGAAATGAGCACTTTTTATTTTTATTCATAATTTCCCCTTTGCCTTTAATATCTTAATCTTGAACAAAATTTGAAGAAAATGCTTTGAAGGGTCATCATATTATTCATGGTTTTCCCACTCTAAACATAGATATCTACCTCAGGTGCTTGATGTTGGAGCTCCCAGCTGGGCCCATCCATCTACCAACTGCATCACCAGGATTCTGGCCAGGACAGGAATAGAGCCTGGCATGTCTTTTAAAGCCATAGAAATGCATTGAAGATTACCATGTGCCCTCTGACTGCCATGAATCATGAATAGATTCTGTGATTACTTTCCATGTGGTTGGTAATATATTTAGAGTGATTTTGAGTTAGAATTTTAAAAATTATTTGTCCTTCACAGCTGTGGAAAGCTGTAGTATAATGTACAATGGGTAATTGTACAGATACTATTCACATCTAAGCCTCTGTCCTATTCTGGGTGGGTTTTCCCCTCACTCCATCAAAACAAATCTTTCAAACATCATTGTGGATCCTAATGCTGTTAAAACTGGTGGACAATGCCCACTGTTCATTTTCTTTGATTTTTTATCTGCATTCAAGTGTTTATGAGCCCCCTCTTTTTTAAGTAACCTCTGTTTCTGAACCTGCATTCTCCTCACTGCCCACAGAACACTCTGACTAGTACAATTCAGTCTCATTTATCAGTTACCTCTCCACTGTTCATAACCTTAAAATGTTGTAATCCTTAAGCAATGGTGGTGGGTCCTCTATATTATCCATTTCCATGTGTGTGAAATTTGCTGCAACAATTTGACTCCTTGCATCCAAGTCATTGGGTAGTCCCTAGCCACACTAACTTTGAGGGATGGCCACATGTATTGCTTTTGCTAACAAGAACATCTCAAATGTGACACAACCAGAGATGCAGAAAATGTACTTGCACATTGGGGCTTGCCTTCTCTTAATGCACTTAAAAATGCCACAATTATATTAAGAAGGCTGGGCTAGCCTGCTTAATGATTAGAGACATATTACCAAATCATCCCTCTCACCTAACTTGCCACGAAGCCAAACTTTGCATGTGTAGGTGATCCCGGGCTCGACCATCCAGGTTCAGCTGAGGCATCCCAGATCGGAAGAACCACAAAACTGACTCATGCAATCATTATAAATGACAAATACTGTTGTTTTAAGCCACAAAATTTGAGAGTTAGATTGATATGCACCAAAGCTAATTAATACATAGGCACTTAGAGATGTGGTGGTGCTGTAACAAAAATATAAAGCACCAGATTTGTAGTGGAGTAGCAGGTACAAACTGAAAACATGGTGAAGAAATTGTTAAGGAACTCTGAAAAAGGGAGAACAAACCTCTTGTGTATTGAGGCTGGAAAAATGGCAAGGAAACAGGAATCACAGGTTCGAAAAATGGTGATCCATGGCATGTAGTGGTAGAAAAAGTGGCAAAACTATTACCAGTGGTAAATTCAATGATCTACCTAATGATTTTATGTACCTTGGAAAAATGATTTCCAGGTAGAATGGCTCAAGTGTCAATTGGCTTCTCTTAGTTAAGTGTGATAAGGTGCAACGAAAGAGACAGCTAAAATAATGAATTGTTTGGTAGCAAAATTTAGGAGAAACACAAAACTAAACAGAACATGGTGAATTGGAAAATAAAACTATTTCTCATTCACAGTCTCCAGTAATGAAGTTAATTTAAATAATAAATTATTATTCTTTTAAGACACTTAAGTTTGGGCATTAGGTTGGCTTTCCCTGTAGGTATATGACTCCATGTTTTATCTCCAGCCCAGACTTCTTATGACTCCACCTGTCCATATTCTACAGCTAAGATGAAATCCACTTGAATTTTCACAGATTTTTTCTATATATAAAAAGTCAGAAATTGAACTCCGCTTTTTCCTCCTGAAACATATTCCCATTCTACTGTTTTACAGCTCAGTAAATGGTGTTATCCTTATAATAAGCTGGTGCCTCAGGCCAAAAACCTAGGTTATCCTCCATAATGCTTAATGATTCACTCCCTCCACCCACTCTCCTTTGCTGAATTCCATCTACCTACATTGAAATATATAACTCAAATCTATGTATTTTTCGTCACTAAGATAGTTCAAGCAACTTTATCTCTTTCTTGGATTACTGCAAAAACCTATCAATAGCCAGAAAATATTTTGGGATACTAATTTATTTTATTCTTCCTCATATTTTCCCTTCATTTCCTCCATTCAAGGAGATAGTCATATCTCTGCATGTTAAATTAGTGAGGGATTCAGCAGGGCTTAAATCTATAATATTCTTCAAGTCTTCTCAGCTTCTGTTTCCAAAAACCCATACCCTACATGGGAGAGGATTTAATGGCAAAGCAAAAATACCTCAGTCAAAAGCAGGGTGGAAAGTTAAGCTGCTTCATCCGCCAGACTGGAAAAAGAGTTCTGTGGGCTGAGGGAAGAAGTAAGAATGATTGGAGGAGGAAAGCAGTATAGATGCTGGAAAGCAGAAGGGACTTGGGCTCACTGTTCCATGTGTTCACTAGAGACAGGACAACATGTTATGGTGAAAAAGACTCTGTGGTGAGTGGAAGTAAGAACTTCAGGGAACACAGATTTAAGGTCCACACAAACCAGGAGGATGTCTTCATTACGTTGATCCTTTCTGTTTGCTTGTCTCCTGATGGGCATACAAGAGTCTGTCCCCAAATCATGCTAACCTGAGGGTACAGGCACAGATGGCCAGTTGAAACAAAACAAAGCAGAATAACAACAGAAGATAATTTCCATGTTTGAGAAGACCCCTCTGAACCCCTCTGCATTTCTTTTCACTTATATATGCCCATTATAAGCTCAGGTTGCACAGGCACAGGTCTGGGCAAGAGAGTTCCTAGACATCAGAAGTAACTGTTAAACCCACGAGGGAAAAAACCTTTAGCTCTCATTCTTGCCTACATATAAGAGAATTCAAAAGATGTATCAGTTTGCGAAGTGCATCTGATTTTTCTGAGTCACTGCTTTCACTCAAATGTAGTATATAGGGCATCCGTAAACCCCTTCAAACTTTTAACTCACCCATGGTCACATTATTGCTTATTTCCCACTCCAAATTCAGCCACAGGCTCCCCTCCACCCTTCCTTCCATGAAGTTTGGACAGGAATCTAGTGGGAAAACTGAGACAAAATGTACAGTGCCATATTTAAGTCTTTTTCTCAGCTAAATGACCAGAAAATAGGTGATTAACCATAAGTAGCTTAGAAGGAAGAATAGATAGTGGGAAGCCTTAAAAAATCATCAACTCTTAAAAACTTCCCCTCAAAATTCTCACTTAGGATACAGCCATGAGGGACATGGGGCACAGTGAGGGTGCCCTATTGCACCAATAACACACAGCCTTCAATAAGACCTATTGCAGTTCAGGAGCTGACAGCCTGTCTCTCCTCTCTCTCACCATTCCCTCCCAGAAATGGCGGATACCAGCTTAGTTCTGGCAGGCAGGGAGGGGAAACTCCTCAGAGTCAGATCTTGGAAACTAGTTGATCCTCGGTGAAAAATTCCTAGTTTTCCTTGGGCTCTTTCCACCAGTCTGTCAGCATTCTATCCCAGTTTCTAGCACAGGACATGTATCAGGACCACTCGGAGGATTTTTTTAAACATTGGTGGGCCCACTCCCATTTTCAGCTTGATGGGACTGGGGGTCCAGCTGAGAATCTGCATTTCTAACAAGTATGAGGTGCTGCTGCTGGTGGTATGGAAAGCACACTTTGAGAATCATTCATTATTCAACCATCCATGGATTCTGGAAATATAGCCCCAGGGAGAGAGAGGCGGATAAGGAGTGAGACTCAGTTGCTGGGGTGAGACTTCTTTGGGCCTGCTCACCTCCAGTCTGTCAAACTGCCCAAATTGTCTTAATGCAGCTGTTCTCTTTCCAAAATTAGGGTTTGTTACTTGACTCATCCTACTCTGGTGGCCTGCACAGTTCATTTCCAGTTCCCAATACCCCAGTTAGATGTTAGAGAATAGAAAGGGACAATCCTTGTACAGTTCGGTTGTGGTCTGTTGGTGCAGTAACATGTCACAAAATGAACACTTGGGGGCTGCAAGCTCCAGCAAAGGGAGGAGCAGGAGAGAATGACAGGCCAACACCCCTCACTAACTCCCCCGCCCAGCCCTCGAGCTTTCTGGAAGGTGCCAAACTGGCGCAGCCGCAAAGCAGGCTCCGCAGTGCTGTAAAAAGAGTGCACATGCGCCATGAAGCCCCCTCCCCTCGTGAAGTCGGCTCCGCAGTGGATCAAGAGTGTGCATGCGCGAGGAAACCCCCTTCCTGCGTGAAGCCGACCCCTGCAGTGCAGTGAAAAAAAGTGCGCAAGCGCCAGGAGCCCCCTCCCTTTCAGGGCTGTGAGCTGGTCTCCACCCATCTCCTCCCACCTCCTCTTCCAGGTGATTGACACTAGCCTTGGCCTAAGGGATGGAGTGCTGCAGAATGGTGGTCCTAGGAGACTGTTTTCCAAATACAAATGCGACATCAACATTTTGTGTACTGCGACATAACCTAGACGCCACTCCCTGTCCCCAGCCCGATACAGTTCAGAATGGGGAAGTGAGCTAACTGTGGGCTGGGGTCAGATGATCTCAGATTTCTGGAAATCATGGGTCTCTTACACAGAGATTCTCAATTCACTCTGATTTCTTCAAAACTCTTCACCCTTGCAGCCTTCAGATGGCATGTTCGGAAGTCCACAACTAACCTTTGTGTTTTTTCTTCTTCCTAAATCATAGGCTATCCTTGATATCAGTTTTTTAAACTCTACACACCTATACCAATGAGGTACAGAGCTTCTTCCAAATTCTATTTGCCCAAGTACAGGAAATGAGGATAGTAGCAGAGAAGAGGGCCTAGTGACTCTGCAGTTCTGTAAAGGGGAGGAGTCCATTTGGAACCAGAGATCTAAAACAGGAAAGGGAAAGGTGGAGAGAGCATGTCCCCCTGCTGACCCCTCCCCCACATCTGCCCTCAAAGTCACGCCCTGCCCTTCACTACGCCTTTGTTCTCAGGCTAAGAACCACATTTCCCCAACAGACTCATGTTTAAACATTATTATTTCATACTGGCCAATATGACAAACCATCAGCATCCTGCCCCAAGATAGAGCCCTATATAGACAAGACTTCTTTGGGCAGCAGAGATCTGGGATAGCACAGCAAAGTTTTTATTTCTAATATTAGTTCAACACTTCCTAAGGTACAGCATTTTTTTCATACTAAGACATTAAAGATAGCCTGAACGCATTATCCCTTCACCTTCTATCAGGGACTTACATAACCTCACAGTTCTGTCAGACTGAATAGTAGGTAGAAAATAACATGACGTGTAGGTGAAACCTGGTTAGAGTCCTGATGTGTCTCACTTGGGTGACTGTAGTAGTCTCTGAACATGTCTTCCTGCTTCTTCTTGTTCCCTTCCTCCAGCCCATAATCATCAATACAGCAGGATGACTCAGACTTGTACAGCCTCTGTTCAAACCCTTGCAATGGTTGCTTACTGCACTCAGTGGAAGGCAGAGTGTCCTAAACACTATGAATGGCTATGAATGACCCTTCTGACTTCAGCTGCACTCCAGCCACACTTCCCCCCTTTCCATTCCCCTGACAAATGAGCTCTCTTGGAGGTCTTTTGTTTTTTTCTTAGAACAACCCCCACTCTGCTCCTGCTTGATTAACTCTTTCACTTCCTTCAAACCTCTCCTCCAAATTCACCTTATCTGAATCCTTTCCCAACCACCCTATTCACCTTTGAAACTTGCACTTCCCAATCAAGCACTCTCTATTAATCTTCCTTTGATACATTTGTCTTTTTGCCCAAGGTACTAATTACCTTCTTAACCCTTATATAATTTACTGTACATGCTATATAAATATGTAAATTATAATTGTAAACTTCACTAGAGCAGGGAGCTTTGGTTTTTTTTTACACTGATGTATTTCAAGGCCCTAGTGTTCAATATATAGTAGGTGTTCAATAAATATTTAGTAAATAAATAAATGAATGAATGAGCATTTAGGTCTTATGAATAAGGCATAGAATGCAATGACAGTTTAGGAACCATGAGGTTAGTGGGAGAAATAAATAGCAAGAGAAAAAAGGGACATAGCAAAATTATTAGGCTCATAAATAGTCTTCCCAAACCCTCTTTTAAGTTTTGAGCAAAAGGATAATGTCAGCACAATGAGGATATTGTAAGGAAGCAAGAATGTACAGGTACCAGCAAGCTGCAGAATGGAGAGATGCACTCTTACTGCTTCTGCCCTCGTCCTGCCTCAATAAACCGATCCTCATGTTGCTCGCCAACTTGCGTCCCTAGAACAAAATGTGTACACATTTGGGCATGAAACTTGTTTTCCCTGGAAGGCTTCAATTTCACAATTAGTGGCCTCAGTTTGAATATTTCAGTTTCTACTTGTCTGAATCGCATTGTCTGTCCTCAGAAGTCCACCCCTGTCTGGTAGCCAAGGAGGGCTTCGAAGGATTAGCTGCCTAAAATGAGCAAGGAGACTGACAGAGTCACCGTTCCCTTTTTGAGATCGGGCATGGCTACCCTGGAGCCTCTGTTCTGTTCATGTGACCTCAGAAAAGTCTCTTCTGGGGCAAGTATTTTTTAGTATCTTGCAAAATGTGAAATGTGCCTACACTTAGAACTATTTTATTTTTTTCTGTAAATAGACTTTAAAAAAATGAAGAGGAATAAGAATGTCCACTGCAGCATTGTTTGTGATAGTGGAAAAATTAGAGATGATCTTATTATCTATAAATGGATGGCTCACAAAAAAATGAAGGTGCATATGATACTAGAAATCATACATCTGACCAAAAAAGAGAGATCTATATATGGTGATCTGGAAAATTTGTCTGATATTTGTAAAATAGTAATTCCAAAAATAATTAAAAGCAACATGTGTATATACGTAGGCATTTTTGAGTATATTTGTATAGGCATCAACCCCCTTGTAGATGCTGGTCAGTTTATAACAGTGATTGTATCTATTAAGTTAAATGACAGGGAAATTTGGCATAGAACTCATTAATATATTTATACACCCTAGAATGTTTGACTGTTTGCAGTAACTATGAATTATTTTTGTTATTTCCAAGTTTCTGCTCCACTGACCTCCTTCATCACTATATTCTCAGCCCCCTGCATCTTTTCTGAGTCTTTTCTTACCCTTCCCCTCAATTTGGCACCATATTTCCCTGCAATTCTTGGGGATTTTTTGAAGCAGTTTGCTTCTTGCTCAGGACTCCCAGTTTTGAATGCCAGGTGGCGCTGTAATCTGATTGGTAAAAACCATCCTAAGAGATACCTCAAGTGAAAATGAAGATCATATTAAAGCAGGAGAGGAAGAATGAAGGGGGGAAATCGGAGGGGGGAGACGAACCATGAGAGACGATGGACTCTGAGAAACAAACTGAGGATTCTAGAGGGGAGGGGGATGGGAGGATGGGTTAGCCTGGTGATGGGTATTAAAGAGGGCACGTATTGAATGGAGCACTGGGTGTTATACGCAAACAATCATGGAACACTACATCAAAAACTAATGATGTAATTATAATTTTTTAATTATATGTGATTAACATAACAATAATTTTTTAAAAAAAGATCACATTAAAGCAATTTTTTTTTTTGTGTATAACCCCCAGTGCTCATTGCAATACATGCCCTTCTTAATACCCATCACCAGGAACACTACATCAAAAACTAATGAAGTACTGTATAGTGACTAACATAACATAAAAAAATAAAATGAAAAATAAAATAAAATAAAAATAAATAAATTTAGAAAGGAGTAAAAACAAACAAAAACCAAAAAGCCTTCCTCCAAAAACAAAACAAAACAACAAACTAAATAAACAAAAACAAGACACTTGAAATAATAGACTTTAAATGACAAGAATGATCAATTTGAAAAATATTCCCTCCAATTGTAATGATTTTGAATTTAGCTTATTTTACTCGATGGAAAAAAAATCTGTTGTAAACATATTTTTTGGTGGGAACTTCTGACCGTACCTGCAAAAATCTCAATTTAGAGTTTTTTCTAATTGATTACTTATGGAGAAACTAAAAATATGAATGATGGTTAGGAAAACAGTTTAAATTTGTGTTCAAGTGTACACAGAAACATATTCAAAAGGCAATTAAAAAACCCCGGTGAATTATATGAAAATTCAAATCACAGCCACATGTGATAGAATGAAACACGTTTATGGGCAATTTGTATATCCATGTTGCTATTCGACAACAATATCACCAAACCACTGGACATTTGCCAGAGGTCAGGGTCACAAGGAAGGTGAAGTTCTGGAAGCAAACAATGTCAAATGAGAACAGGCAAATCATTTTATTTTCCAAATGTTTTCTTATTTTGTGTGATTGTAAGGAAGTTTTATTTAAAAAAATCTTTAAAAATTTAAGAAATTAAATTAGAGATCAAGAATGGAGGAGAGAATGACAGATAAATTTAAAAAAACTGTCACTTTTATGTGCAGGAAGTTTAAGTTATATTAGAACATTTATGAAGTAAATATTTCTAACCAACTGAAGTGTTACAGAATTTTCAGAGCATATAATACATTCTTCATATTCAACAGTAGACATGTAGATGCATTTTTTAATATAGAACTGTTTTATGCTCACGCTCACCAAAATAAACCTTGGCTAAATACTTTTAAAATATGAGTTTGAGGTTTATTCTATCATTAGCTGTCCGTGGTTCTCCCACCTCTCCAGTGCCACCCAAACATGGAGATATCTACCATAGGGACTTGCTGCTATTTAGCCTTCCAGCTGGACCTATCCATCCACGAAGCCCACCCTGGGCCCCTTGCCATGGCAAGAATAGAGCTGGTATGGTATGTCTTTAAAGCCACCGAAATATATCAGAGGTCTCCAGTGTGCTCCCTCAGGACTGCGGGGAGTTAGCAGGAGAATGTTCGCTTACAGTTAGTAAGTTTCTTACCAGGAATCTGTTGTGGAAATGATGTTCTGGAGCCTCTCAGAAGGAACACAGGATAAGCAGAGAGAAGGGGGTCCCCCTTATATGTTCACAGAGCATTCGCTTTCCAGTTTGCTTTTAAGAGGTTTTGGTTCTTATCTCTGCACCCAAGGACTCTTACTAAGGTCTCTGCTGACCTTCATGTTAAATCTAAGGGACATGAGTCACTGCCCTGAAGACTTGACGATGCAGCAGCCCCTACCCACCCAGAAGCCTTTACCCTCTTACCCAACACACTCCTAGTCTTCCAGATAGGACGTTTTCAGTCTCCTTTCCCTGCATTTTTCATGGCTTTGATTAAACAAACAAACAAACAAACAAACAAACAAAAACAAACAAAAAAAACCCCATTCTGTATAAAGTCATATTCCCGTCTGAGTTCATCATTCACCCTTTGTCAAACCCCAGCTTCTTTTTCTTTTCTTACTGGTAAACCTTCTGCTGAGTTCTCCTCAAAGCCCACATCAAGGCTCCACTTAGCCCATGTGAAAACCCAAATTCAGTTATATGCAGACAGACTTCTTTTGGGCATATTGAGGGTAATTAGCAGGAGCCACACTTTGTCTTTGATGGTAAGAACAGAAAATGAATTAGCTACCCATGAGCTCAGGGGAGGGGTAGGAGGCAGGCGGGGTTGAAAACACCAACACTCCACCTCTGGAGCCCCCTCTGCTCCCTCCCCTGCCAGAACTGGCGCAGGCGCATAGGATACCCCTGCATTGCACCAAGGCAACTGCGCAGGCTCCAGCAGGATGGCTCCCTGCACAGAGAGTGGGGGCTGGATACCCTCTGCTCCCCTTGGCAACCCTTTTTCTTGAATCCTGACGTGAGCTTTATTGAAGCGGTGGGGAGACGGCAGGAAAATGGCTTTGAAAGCCAGATTTCCTCAGAGAGATGCAATTAGAACCTTCTGGATTATACCAGACTGAGTTTGACACCCGCCAGCAGTCCCTCCAACCCCCATCCCTGTCCATGCCCCTCTAATTTGGGCCTCTGGTCAGAGAGGAATGGAGGTGATCAGGTGCAGATACCAGATTTTTGTTTGTTTTGCTGTTCAGTTAATTCGGCCTTCCAGAATCATCTCATCATCCATCTTTTAACCACTCTAATGAAAGAGACAACTGTGCTTACTTTCCATGATTATCAGGGTCCATTTTTTTTAACCCTTTGTGACTACAGTATCCCTTTCAGGTTTGCATGGTCTGGGTACCCACTGAATGACAAGGGGGAGAATCCTCTCTTTCTCTGCTGGTGGCACATTAAAAACACTTTATGGAAGGAAAGTGACATGATGGAGGGATGGCAGAGATTACAGGAGCCTCTGAGATGCTGGAAATGTTTATCTAGATCTGGGTGCTGGATACATAGGTGTGTTCACCTTGTGAAAAATTATTAAAGTTACATTTACAGCATGCATGTTTTGGTAGTTTCCTTATAATAAACCTGAAACCAAATGCACCAACAAAAAACAAACCAAGAAACAGACAAACAAAAAACTTTGGGTCCGTGAGTTGAGGCAGATGGATGGGCCAGCAAAGACAGACACACACACACACACACCCCACAGATACACACATGCATATGCTTCATCACGCTCAACTGCTCCTCCTCCAGACATCAGGGTGGTGTCTAGGCAAGGGTGTGTGTAAGATCCTCAAGGTTGGATCAAGAAAATACATGCTTGACCAAGATCTCTAGCATAAAGAGCTCCCTTCCTTTTTTTCCTTCAACCTGCCCACCACTGACCATACACCCTTCCTCTTCTTTGTCACCAAGTACAGGATAGGGCACTAATTTTTTGAGACATCCTCAGTTTAAAACATTCTGGTTTCTACCTAGCCACTCTGTGCAGTACTTTGTCTTATGCATCCTATCAGAGATCCCATATGGGTAAGGCTTCTGGAGATCAAGAACTTTGAATGAGAAGTGGGGCTGACAGCAGCAAAGCTCACACTTCACCCAAACCGTCCTACCTGAGGCCATGCTTTGTTTTTCAGAGTGCCTGAAGCAAATCATTAGGCCTTTTAGTTATTACTGTCACAATCGGCATCCTGGCCATTCCAAAGATCATATCCTTAGTCATTTGTTGGGTTTCTGTTTATTGTCTTGGCTCTTGAGTGTGCATCACATTTTCCTGTTCCTTCAGATGTTGAATAATTTTGGATTGTGTCCTAGACGTTTTGAATGATACATTATAAACAATCTTGATTGTGGTGTTTTTCTGAATAGTTCATCTACATATGTATCTTTTTAAGGCAGGCTGTTAATTTGGTGGAACAGTAACCACAAACTCCATCTCCCCTGCTGCTGGGGGAGGAACTGGAGTCTGGGTTCAGGTCTTCTCTGGATGGCTTACAGTCTTTACTGTGAGCCTCTTTCAGGGATCATCCAGAGAGTTGTGCAGAGAGTATGAGCAGGATTTAGCCCTCCTCTTTCTGACTCTCTTCTTTCTAAAACCTCCTCTTCATTTTCTACCTTATATGACTGCCCTAAACTCTATCCTCTAATTTTTCATGCCAGTAAAACTGCTGGTTTCATTTTTCCTTTGGAATTTTAGCTTCCCTTCATGGGAAGGGACTTGAACTTCCCTCAAGCTAAAAACCATAAAACAATGGGGAACTTATCTACCACCATACCCCCATAACCAAGTGTCAAATCCCCTCCAGCATCTGCCTGCTTTTGATTCTCTCCAGTGATTTCAAAGAGTTGTTTTTATATTGTATCTTATATTTCTACATAAAATTATTTGTCTCAATGACAGAGAACAAACTGAGTGTTGCTGGAGGGGGGTGGGCAGGGTATGAGCTAAAGGGGTGGTGGGTATTAAGGAGAGCACTTGTGATGAGCACTGGGTGATGTATGGAAGTGTTGAATCACTAAATTCTACTCCTGAAACCAATATAACACTCTATGTTAATTAATTAGAATTTAAATAAAAACTTGACACAAAACAAAAAAGAAAACACCATTAAAAAAGGAAAAAATAAATAAAAACTATTTGTATTTTAAATTTTAAAGAATGTTCCTAAAGTATTTAACATTATAATGCAATATTAGAACAATATTATATTATTAATAAAATAGTAATAATATTTGCATTAATATAATAATATACAGTTCATATGAAATAATTAAAAATATATATGGATGTTTATGTTTAAATACTTGAAACCAAATATATTTATTTGGTTTTGTTATCTGCAGGAGGTTTATTCCAATAAGAGATATTTGGCCATGGCCTGAAGCATAACCTCAAGTTAGTTTTTTTGTTTGTTTGTTAAGTATGTTCTATGACCAGCATGGAGAGCAATGCAGGTTTTGAATTCACAACCCTGAGATCAAGACCTGAGCTAAGATAAAGAGTCAGACACTTAACTGACTGAGCCACCAAGGCACCCCTCATGTTGCTTTACTTGAAACACACTAGAAGTACATGGACTTCTCCAAATCTCTAAACAGAGTTAAATAAATTTAGGGAAGACAGAACAGGAACATTTCTGTGAATACATCTCAGGGCCTCCCACTACATAGAGATACCAGAAAATTGCATTTCAGATACTATGAGTTTTGGTGTGGAGTATGGGGAGAAGGAAGAGGAAGGGTGGTAGGGAGGCACAAAGGCTTAGAAAACCAAAATAGTTCCTCCCCATGCACCCATCTAAAAGAAGGACATAGCAGAAATGAAAAACCTGGAGAGGGCCAAGACAAAAAAAAAAAAAAAAAGAGGTGTGGGCTCCAAAGACAGTGCTCCCACACAGAGGATTGCCTGCTCACCCTGTCCACTCATACCTTCTCTTTCACCCCTGTGGTCTGAGGAATAAAACCTCAGGTTCACATGACTGCCCACCTTTGTAAAGAACATAAACTTTTCTTCTTTGTTTTAATAAACAAAATGATACAGCACATCTCCGAAAAATATTCCTAGCTTTGCAGAATACTCTTCAGGGAGCTGGGGACCTGGAATGAGGAAAGCAACAGACAGGAAACACAGTTTGTATTTTTTTTTCCCTTAGAGATTGCTGTAATTTCCATTTAGCCTTCATAAAGCATCTACACTCTCCAAGTGCTGATCTCACCCCTCAGGAAAATGCAGCATCAATTCTATTCAAGGCTTAAATTGTGGAAAACTTTTTTTTTGCATTTTATTTAGTATGAATTTTTTTCCACAATACCTTATGCTCTTTCTTTGTGTCATTCCCCTTCTCTTTCATCATAATGTGCAATGTGCTTTCTGTTCAACTGGCATCTTCCCTAAGGATGTCATCCAGCAGGGGTGCCCTCTATGTCCAATTAGCACATAAGGAAGATAAAAGGGCAGAAGCTGGATGTGAAGCCATGCTCTTATTTGTTCAAGGAATGACTAGAAAGGCAGAGACTGAGGATCAGTGAGCCAGGTTGGTTCTATGTTATGAGGGGACAGTAGTGGTCCCATAGTGGTTACCATGAAAGTCCTCAAACAACAACTGGTATTTTGTGCAGACTCCAGAAACATCCTGGGACATATAGGAACCCTTCAGCCCCGACATCTCTTTAAGCCATATTGTAATGATTTCCCACAAATCCAACTTCAAATATACTCTAACTTCTTATAACAAATTATGAATTAGGATTTGAGGATCTTATTAATCAATAGTATCTAGGACTAGAAGTCTGAAATAGTGAAATATAGCTGGGAGAGCACACAGTTCAAAGAAATGTAATTATATTTTCCTGCGACCAAGATCATCCTAAAAATCATGTGAAACTCCAGGTTTCATCTCAGTTAACATCTTACATCATAAACTGATCACTCACTATCTACTTCAGTATCCCCTGATACCTATGTACAACCCTAACACATCAGAGTTTCATGTAGCCAGAGTGGCTGGTTATGAAGCAAGACAGTTTCCACAGAATCCTCAGTCCCTACAGTGTCAGAACATAAACCAGCAGAAAAGCAGCTGACAGAGAGCACTGCTCACATTTCTCAGATGTGGGCAAAGCTTTCTAAGATACATCTGTTTTCTTAATTCCATTTTTATGAAGCCATTACTCACCTCCAAGGTCTTAACTTACTCCTTGCCAAATTCCAGGCTCTTTTTTCTCCACTTATTAAACCACAGAAATACTGAGGTTAATTCTAGGAAAAGCAAAGTCTGCACCTCAATAAAATAATGTACCCCATAACCCAATAAAATAACAATACTAAATATTTAAATCTGTACAGATAATTAGTGTGCAAAGTGGGCTACATAAACGAAATAGTAATAAATCTAAGCTTGTGCTTTTAGATAAGAAAAATACAAATCATTATAATCAATTTTGATGGAAGAATAGGCAGGAAGAAAAAACAGTAGTGGAACTTCCCTGTATCTATCATTCATTTCTCTTCTAACTGCTCAATGTGGCTTCCATCAAAAAGCTACAGATGCTAGGAAGGTGCTCATACTACTACATAAAGATTCACTTGATCCTAAAAGATCCTTCCCAACTGGTCTGTTGCCTCTCATTTTGCCCCCCTCCCTATGCAGCTAATAAGAACTTTATTCCCAGGAACAAAGCACATACTTGCAGGCCTGGGTAACATATTTCTGCTGAAAGTCCCAATATAAAAATTCTATACATTATATGATCAATTGTATTCTTGTACCCAGTACTCTCAGCACTCCATAGTTGCATCTATGTTTCAACTCCCTGAACTATCCCATTGAGTTATAAGTTTATCCTTAAATATACACTTTCTTGATCAGTTAGCTCTATAGTAACTTGAAATCAGTGTGAATCCTCCAACTTTGATTTTTTTCCCCAAAATTGTTGTGGCTACTCTAGTTTCTTTGCATTTCCAAACAAATTTTAAAATCAGACTGTTATTTTCTGCAAAAAGCATGCTGTTCATTTGTTTTGCTTCTTAAATTCCACATATGTGTGGAATCAGATGGTATTTGTCTTTCTCTGACTGATTTATTTCACTTAGCATAATCTCTAAGTCCAACCATGTTGTTGCAAAAGGCAAGATTTCACTTTTTTACAACTTTTTTATGACTAATATGTGATTATATATATATATATATATATATATATATATATGTATATAGTGATATCTCATAATAGCAAAGGGAAAAAAGGGAGAGAGAGAGGCAAACCAAGAAACAGATGCTTAACCATAGTGAACAAACTGGTGGTTACCAGAATGTAAGGGGTGGAGGGATGGGTTAAATAGGTGATGGGGATTAAGGAGTGCATTTATGATGAGCACTGGGTATTGTATGGAAGTGTTGAATCACTATATTATACACGTGAATCTGTATGCTAACTAATTGGAATTTAATACAAACTTTAAATAATCCTGCAGTTATTTTGATTTGGTTTATGTTTAAGTACATATCCTCTTGAAGAGAACTTTATATTTTAACAATATTGAGTCTTTCTGTCCATGAACCTGCTATATGTTTCAATTTACTTAGATTCTTTAAATTTTCATGGCAATGTTTTATAGCTTTCAGTGCCAAAATCTTGCTAATATTTTATTAAAATATATCCTGATTCCATGTGTTTTTTTCCTGCTATTATAAGTGGTATTGTTTCTAAAATTTTATTTTCAAATTGCTTGCTGATAGTAAATAAGAGATACTATTAAGTTTTCTATTTTGACCTTATGCACTGCACCTTGCTAAATTTACTGCTAATTCTAGTGGATATTTGGTAGATTCCTTAGGAATATATATGCTATCATATCATCTGTGTATAAAAAATTATTAACAGGAGGCAGAGCAAGATGGCGGAGGAGTAGGAGACTTGGATTTCGTCTGGTCTCAGGAATTAAGCTGAATAGGGATCAAACTATTCTGAACACCTATGAACTCAACAGGAGATCAAAGAAGAGAGTAGCAACAAGTCTGAAGAGAGAAGCAACCACTTACTGGAAGGTAGGACATGTGGAGAAGTGAATCTGAGGCGATATTTGGGAGGATAGATGGTGGGGGAGGGGGCCTCCGTCGGCCGCTTCTGGCAAGTGCTAGAGCCGCGGAGCACAAAATTGGAACTTTTGGAAATTGGTTCCACTGAGGGATGTCACTCCAGTGGCTAAGTGGGAGGTGGAAACCTCGCGGGACAGTGTGGACTCAGGACCCTCAGGGTCAAAGAAAGACAGGGGGTGCCTGAGTGCAGCAGAGCTCCCAGGTATTGGAGCGGGGAAGCCGGCTGCAGAGACAGAGCCGAGGCGTGGGCTCTCAGCTAGGGGTGGCCATAAACTGTGATCCGCGGCCCAGTTGGGCTACTATGCCTCCAGCAGCGACCCAACAAGCAGCAGAGGCGGGGAGACTCCCCTTCCTCCCCCAAGAGGAGCGGCGCAGGAGCGCACCGCAGGGATCTGCTGAGTTTGGAGACTCCACAGGGGGTCGGGTGCCAGAGATAGAAACGCTTGGTCACAGGCCGGGTGAGCATGGAGTGCGGCCGGACCGGGGAGACGGGAGTGATTGACTGCTTTTCTCTGGGGGCGCACTGAGGAGCGGGGCCCCGAGTTCTCAGCTCCTCTGGGCAGAGAGTGGGAGGCCACCATTTTCACCCTCGTCCTCCAAAGCTGTACCGAGAGCTTGCAGTGAACAAAAGCTCCTGAGAGCAAACCCGAACAACTTGCTTAGCACGGACCGACAAGGCCGGGGCAATTCTGCCTCTGGCAAAGACATTTGGGAACCAGGGCAACAGGCCCCTCCCCCAGAAGATCAGCAAGCCAAGACCAAGACCAAGTTTACCGATCAAGGAGAACGGGAGAACTCCAGTGTGAGGGGAATACTGCACATAGAATTCATGGCTTTCTTACCATGACTCATTAGTTTTTAAAAGTTAATTTTTTTACTGTTTTTTGTGTTATTTTTTTTTAATTTTTCTTTTTCCCTTTTTCAACCAACATCTTATCAATCCCTTTTTTTAAAAAAACATTTTTTATTTTCCATTTTTAGAGTCATATTTTATCCCTTCATAGTAGTTACCCTTATTTTAGGCATATATATATATATATGTCTTCTCTCTTTAAAATTTTGAGATACAGTTTCTTCTAACAGATCAAAATATACCCTAAATCTCTAGTGTATGGCTTTGTTCTAGTCTCCTGCCTGATCACAGTCTCTCCTTTTTTTTTTCTTTCTTTTTTTTTTAAATCTTTTTTCTTCTTTCAAACAACTTCTTATCTTATCAATTCCGTTTATAAAACCTTTTATAATTTTCATCTTTACAGTCATCTTCCATCTCTTCATTGTATCAACCCTTATTTTGTACATATATAAGTCTTTCTTCCTTTAAAATTTTAGGAGGCACTTTCTTCTAACAGACCTAAATACACCCCAAATCTAGTGTGTGGCACTGATCTATGCACTAGCCTGATCATATTTGATCATATTCTGGGTTTTTTGTTTTGTTTTGTTCTGTTTTTGTGTGTTTTTATCTTTTCCTTTTTTTTTTCTCTTTCTTTTTCTTTCTTTCCATTTCTTTTCCCCTGGTTTCAGGTCTTTTCTGATTTGTATAGAGTATATTTGCTGGGGACGTTGTTAACCTGTTAGCATTTTATTCTCTCATTCATCTATTCTCCTCTGGACAAAATGACAAGACGAAAAATATCACCTCAGCAAAAAGAACAAGAGGTAGTACTGTCTGCCAGGGACCTACTCAATATGGACATTAGTATGATGTCGGACCTGGAGTTCAGAATCATGACTTTAAAGATACTAGCTGGGCTTGAAAAAAGCATGGAAGATATTAGAGAAACCCTTTCTGGAGAAATAAAAGAACTAAAATCTAACCAAGTCGAAATCAAAAAGGCTATTAATGAGGTGCAAGAAAAAATGGGGACACTAACTGCTAGGATAAATGAGGCAGAAGAGAGAACCAGCGATATAGAAGACCAAATGATGGAAAATAAAGAGGCTGAGAAAAAGAAAGATAAACAACTATAGGATCACGAGGGCAGAATTCGGGAGTTGAGTGATACGATAAGATGAAACAACATTAGAATAATTGGGATCCCAGAAGAAGAAGAAAGAGAGAGAGGGGCACAAGGTATATTGGAGCAAATTATAGCAGAGAACTTCCCTAATGTGGGGAAGGAAACAGGCATCAAAATCCAGGAGGCACAGAGAACCCCTCTCAAAATCAATAAAAATAGGTCAACACCCTTTCATCTAATAGTAAAACTTACGAGTCTCAGAGACAAAGAGAAAATCTTGAAAGCAGCTCAGGAGAAGAGATATGTAACCTACAATGGTAGAAACATTAGATTGGCAACAGACCTATCCACAGAGCCCTGGCAGGCCAGAAAGCACAAGCAAGATATCTTCAGAGCACTAAACGAGAAAAATATGCAGCCAAGAATACTCTATCCAGCTAGGCTGTCATTGAAAATAGAAGGAGAGGTAAAAAGCTTCCAGAACAAACAAAAACTAAAGGAATTTGCAAACACAAAACCAGCCCTAAAAGAAATATTGAAAGGGGTCCTCTAAGCAAAGAGAGAGGCTAAAAGCAGCATAGATCAGAAAGGAACACAGACAATACACAGTAACAGTCACCTTACAGGCAATACAATGGTACTAAATTCCTATCTTTCAATAGTGACCCTGAATGTAAATGGGCTCAATGCCCCAATCAAAAGACACAGGCTATCAGATTGGATTAAAACACAAGACCCATCAATATGCTGTCAGCAAGAGGCTCATTTTAGACCGAAAGACACCCGCAGACTGAAAGTGAGGGGGTGGAAAACAATTTACCATGCTAATGGACACCAAAGGAAAGCTGGGGTGGCAATTCTTATATCAGACAAATTAGATTTTAAAACAAAGACTCTAATGAGATGCAGAAGGACACTATATCCTACTTAAAGCGTCTATCCAGCAAGAACATCTAAAAATTGTAAATATCTATGCCCCTAACATGGGAGCAGCCAATTATATAAGGCAATTAATAACAAAGCAAGGAAACACATTGACAACAATACAATAATGGTGGGGGGCTTTAACATCCCCCTGACTGAAATGGCCAAATCATCTAAGCAAAAGATCAACAAGGAAATAAAGACTTTAAATGAAACACTGGACCAAATGGACTTCACAGACATATTCAGAACATTCCATCCCAAAGCAACGGAATACACATTCTTCTCTAGTGCCCATGGAACATTCTCCAGAACTGATCACATTCTAGGTCACAAATCAGTTCTCAACCAATACCAAAAGATTGGGATTATTCCCTGTATATTTTCAGACCACAATGCTTTGAAACTAGAACTCAATCACGAGAGGAAAGTCGGAAAGAAATCAAATACATGGAGGCTAAAGAGCATCCTACTAAAGAATGAATGGGTCAACCAGGAAATTAAAGAAGAATTAAAAAAATTCATGGAAACCAATGAAAATGAAAACACAACTGTTCAAAATCTTTGGGATGCAGCAAAGGCAGTCCTGAGAGGAAAGTATATAGCAATACAAGCCTTTCTCAAGAAACAAGAAAGGTCTCAAATACACAACCTAACCCTACACCTAAAAGAACTAGAGAAAGAAAAGCAAAGAAAGCCTAAACCCAGCAGGAGAAGAGAAATCATAAAGATCAGAGCAGAAATCAATGAAATAGAAACCAAAAGAACAGTAGAACAGATCAACGAAACTAGGACCTGGTTCTTTGAAAGAATGAACAAGATGGATAAACCCCTGGCCAGACTTATCAAAAAGAAAAGAGAAATGACCCAAATCAACAAAATCATGAATGAAAGAGGAGAGATCACAACCAACACCAAAGAAATACAAACAATTATAAGAACATATTATGAGCAACTCTATGCCAGCAAATTAGATAACCTGGAAGAAATGGGTGCATTCCTAGAGAGGTAACAACTACCAAAACTGAACCAGGAAGAAATAGAAAACCTGAACAGACCTATAACCACTAAGGAAATTGAAGCAGTCATCAAAAATCTCCCAAGAAAAAAGAGCCCAGGGCCAGATGGCTTCCCAGGGGAATTCTACTGAACATTTAATGAAGAAATTAATACCTACTCTCCTGAAACTGTTCCAAAAAATAGAAATGGAAGGAAAACTTCCAAACTCATTTCATGAGGCCACCATTACCTTAATCCCAAAACCAGTCAAAGACCCCTTCAAAAATGAGAATTACAGACCAATATCCTTGATGAACATGGATGCAAAAATTCTCACCAAAATCCTAGCAAATAGGATCCAACAGTACATTAAAAGGATTATTCACCATGACCAAGTGGGATTTATCCCTGGGCTGCAAGGCTGGTTCAAAATCTGCAAATCAATCAACATGATACAATACATTAACAAAAGAAAGAACAAGAATCATATGATCCTTTCAATAGATGCAGAAAAAGCATTTGACAAAGTACAGCAACCTTTCTTGATCAAAACTCTTCAGAGTATAGGGATAGAGGGTACAGAACTCAATATGATAAAAACCATCTATGGAAAACCTACAGCGAATATCATTCTCAATGGGGAAAAGCTGAGAGCTTTTCCCCTAAGGTCAGGAACTCGGCAGGGATGTCCACTCTCACCACTGCTATTCAACATAGTATTAGAAGTCCTAGCCACAGCAATCAGACAACAATAAGAAATTAAAGGCATCCAAATTGGCAAAGAGGAAGTCAAACTCTCACTCTTTGTAGATGATATGATACTGTATGTGGAAAACCCAAAAGACTCCACCCCAAAACTGCTAGAACTCATGCAGGAATTCAGTAAAGTAGCAGGATATAAAATCAATGCACAGAAATCAGTGGCATTTCTATACACCAACAACAAGACAGAAGAGAGACAAATCAAGGAGTCGATCCCATTTATATTTGCACCCAAAACCATAAGATACCTACGAATAAATTTAACGGAAGAGGCAAAGGATCTGTACTCAGAAAACTATAAAATACTCATGAGAGAAATTGAAGAAGACACAAAGAAATGGATAAACGTTCCATGCTCATGGATTGGAAGAACAAACATTGTGAAGATGTCAATACTACCTAGAGCAATCTACACATTCATTGCAATCCCCATCAAAATACCATCCACTTTTTTCAAAGAAATGGAACACATAATCCTAAAATTTGTATGGAACCAGAAAAGACCCCAAATAGCCAGAGGAATATTGAAAAAGAAAAGTAAAGCTGGCGGCATCACAATTCCGGACTTCTAGCTCTATTACAAAGCTGTCATCATCAAGATAGTATGATACTGGCACAAAAACAGACCCATAGCTCAATGGAACAGAATAGAGAGCCCAGAAATGGACCCGCAACTCTATGGTCAACTCATCTTTGACAAAGCAGGAAAGAATGTCCAGTGGATTAAAGGCAGTCTCTTCCACAAATGGTGTTGGGAATATTGGACAGCCACATGCAGAAGAATGAAACTGGACCATTTCCTTACACCACACACAAAAATAGACTCCAAGTGGTTGAAAGACCTAAACGTGAGACAGGAGTCAATCAAAATCCTAAAGGAGAACAGAGGTAGCAACCTCTTCGACCTCAGCTGCAGCAACTTCTTCCTAGAAACATCGCCAAAGGCAAGGGAAGCAAGGACAAAAATGAACTATTGGGATTTCATCAAGATAAAAAGCTTTTGCACAGCAAAAGAAACAGTCCAGAAAACCAAAAGTCAACCGAGAGAATGGGAGAAAATATTTGCAAATGACATATCAGATAAAGGGCTAGTATTCAAAATCTATAAAGAATTTATCAAACTCAACACCCAAAGAACAAATCATCCAATCAAGGAATGGGCAGAAGACATGAACAGACATTGTTCCAAAGAAGACATCCAAATGGCCAAGGGACACATGAAAAAGTGCTCCACATCCCTCGGCATCAGGGAAATCCAAATCAAAACCTCAATGCGATACCACCTCATACCAGTCAGAATGGCTAGAATTAACAAGTCAGGAAACGACAGATGTTGGCAGGGATGTGGAGAAAGGGGAACCCTCCTACACTGTTGGTGGGAATGCAAGCTGGTGCAACCACCCTGGAAAACAGCATGGAGGTTCCTCAAACAGTTGAAAATAGAGCTACCATTCGATCCAGCAATTGCACTACTGGGTATTTACCCCAAAGATACAAATGTAGGGATCCAAAGGGGTACATGCACCCCAATGTTTATAGAATCAATGTCCACAATAGCCAAACTGTGGAAAGAGCCAAGATGTCCATCAGCAGATGAATGGATAAAGAAGAAGTGTTATATATACACAATGGAATATTATGCAGCCATAAAAAGGAATGAGATCTTGACATTTAGAAGGACATGGATGGAACTGGACGGTGTTATGCTGAGTGAAATAAGTCAATCAGAGAAAGACATGTATCATATGACCTCGCTGATATGAGGAATTTTTAACCTCAGGGAACAAACTGAGGGTTCCTGGAGTGGTGCGGGGCGGGAGGGATGGGGTGGCTGGGTGATAGACATTGCGGAGGGTATGTGCTGTGGTGAGCGCTGTGAATTGTGCAAGACTGTTGAATCACAGATCTGTACTTCTGAAACAAATAATGCAATATATGTTAAGAAAAAAATAAGAAGAAGATAGCAGGAGGGGAAGAATGAAGGGGAGTAAGTCGGAGGGGGAGACGAACCATGAGAGACGATGGACTCTGAAAAACAAACTGAAGTTTCTAGAGGGAGGTGGGTGGGGGGATGGGTTAGCCTGGTGATGGGTATTAAAGAGGGTACGTTCTGTGTGGAGCCCTGGGTGTTATGCACAAACAATGAATCATGGAACACTACATCAAAAACTAATGATGTAATGTATGGTGATTAACATAACAACACAAAAATTTAAAAAAATAAATAAAATGTTAAATATCTTTTCTCAAAAAAAATTATTAACAGCATTTATGTATCCATTTAAAAATTCTTATCTGTTAATCCCATTGTTTTTCAGTCTATTTTGGCTGATACATTTTTCTTCTAGTTTTTGGTCACATTTTCCTGCCTCTTAGCATATTTAATAATATTGAGTGAATACTGAATACTGTGAATGTTACAGTGTTGTTATCTGGATTCTGTTGGGTTTTATTCTACAGGAAACTAAGTAATTTGTAAATCATTTCAATTATTTCGAAGATTAAGATATTTTTAGGGCAGATCTGGAGTTACTTTCAGTCTAGGTAGAGTTTGATCCTATTATTAATGAGTTTGATCCAATTATTAACAAGTAGTCTTTTTTGGGTTGCCCCTGAATGTCTTTTCATTAAATGAAGTCATTACAGTCTGCCTGGCCTGTACTGGAATGTTCTCCAGCTCTGCATGATGTTTAGGAGTTTTTCAGGTTACAGTATATGGTTGTTGTTCTTTACCACATATTCACAGATCAGCAAAAAATTTAATGGGACCATTATGCAGATTTCTGAAACTTTTTCCCTGAATATTTTTATTTCTTTTGTTACTGAATGCCATAAATTCCAGCCTTCTCACCCCTATGAGTGCTGACCTCTGTCCCCTCTTATCAGAGTGATTGTACTGGTGGTTGGGATGCCCCTTTCTTCTTTGCAGTTGGAAAGTGCCTCCAGGCACAGAGTGGATCAAATGTTTGTTTGTTTTCCTCCGTAGGATCAAGTTGTAATCCCCCTGCTTCCAATGTTTAAAAACAATTGTTTCACATTTTTTTCCAGTTATCGGGTAACTGGAGAAAACAACCGGTAAACTGGTTGTTTATGACAGGGAAGTAAGTCCAGTCCACACTCTGGCTTAATGGCTAGAAACAAAGATCCTATCATCCTCTCAATTCTCTTCAATCTACCAGAGGTAATAGTGAGGGCACCTGCTGCCCACTATGAATATGGCACAGAATCTGGAATCTGAAACGACCCCTCCAAGTGAAGAGGGTAACACTGTTTCTTGTTACTCCAACATGCCAAGGTTTTATCAACTCAAGAACAAACTCTCTTATTAACTCTAATTTTAATATTCTGTCTTATCTCTTGTTGTATTGCCCAACATATTCCAAGCAATCTGTCTTTAATTTGTATAGCTTTGTAGAAGCCTAAAATGAGAACTATGGGTAGCAGGGAATATAATCATATTAATTTGCTCTGGGTAGTGATAGTTTATCTTTTTTATTTTGATCTTTTTAAAGATTTTATTTATTCATTTGTCAGAGAGAGAGAGCACGCACAAGCAGGGGGAGTGGCAGGCAGAGGGAGAAGCAGACTCTCCACTGAGCAGGGAGCCCGATGCTGGACTGGATCCCAGGACCGTGGGATCATGAGCTGAGCCGAAGGCAGATGCTTAACTGAACCACCCAGGCGTCCCTGGGTAGTGATGGTTTAGACACAGTTTCCTTTACTGTTCTTGAAGTATTCTCACTCTTATAGGTCCTCTATAAGTACACATAGAACTGAAGCACCCTGTCCATTCAAAGTTAACATAATGGGATCAACAGAATGGGGTATATACAAACAATTGAATACTATTTGGCCATAAAAAGTAATGGAGTGATGCATGCTGCAACAGGGAAAAACTTCAAAAGCATCACATGTTAAGTGAAAGAAGTCCATCACAAAACACCATGTATTACATGACTTAATTGGTATGAATTTTCCAGAAGAGGCAAATCTGTAGATAGAGAATATAGACTAGGGCTTGTTTAGGGTTGAGGCTGATAGCTAAAACAGACAGTGATTTTGTGGTGATGAAAATGTTTTAAAATTGACTATTGTAGTAATTGCACATAGCTCTGACTATACTAAAAACAATGGTATTATATGTTTTAAATGGGTGAACTATATGGTATGTGAATTATATCTCAATGAAGGTGTTTAAAAATATATAAAATTGGCCATCAAGAGCCAATACCAGAGTACAGAACTCAAACTTCAATTCCCCAGATGTGAATGAGCATAAGTGGGCTATGTAAGGTAATTTCCTATATATAAATATATATATAATAAGTAATAATATATAATTATTAACATAACATACATCACAATATATTTGCATTCTATTCTATTATTATAGGATGCTTATTATATTATATTAATAAATAAATATATTTAAAGTATATATAAAGTATATATAATATATTACTAATAAATAAATATATTTAAAGTATATATAATATAATATATTAATAAATATATTTAAGGTATATATAATAATATATTAAAGTATATATAATATATAATAAATAATGTATAAATACATAAGTAATGCATACATATATAATAAATATATATTATTTATTTAGGTACATATTTAAGTATAAAATATATACTTTTATTTATTTAGGTATATATATCACATATACACATCATATATAGATACATATATATGTACAATATCAGAGTGATTGTACTGCTGGTTGGGATGCCCCTTTCTCTCTTCTTTGCAGATATATATAGTTTTCTGTGTGTGTGTGCATGTGTGTGTGTGTGTATCCCAGGAAAACAGCCCTTTAGAAACAGGTGTTCTCAGGGGCCTGTGTGTGTGGCATTTGCAATGTGTAATGTGACAAATATATATGAGGCAATGTGTCAATTGGTGGTATAGAGGAGCTGGTAGGAAAATAAAAATATATTTTTCTGTTCAGTGATCTCAGAAGAGGACAAAATCTGAGTAAAGATCCTGAACAGAACCATGAGGAGATTTCCTCCTGGGGGTGGGGGTGCTCCTTGTTCAATTCCCTATTACTTTTTTCTTCCTCAGCCTACCTAAAACTTTATATAAGAGTGAGACCTTCTCAGTTATTTTACTGGGCTCTATGACTCCCTGTATTTCTATCACTAGTTTGAGTTTGTCTTTTCTACAGTTTTACACAAGTGGAATCACAGTATATAATCTTCTATTCTAGGCTCTTTTGTTAAGCATATGTTTTTAATAGTCATCTATGTTATGGCATATATCAGTAGCATTTCCTTTTATTATGGAGCAGTACTCTGTTTTATAAAAACATCACCATGTGTTTATCTATTTGCCTGTTGAAGGACATTTAGGTTGTGCCTGGACTGGGGCTAATATAAAGAATAACACCATGCATATTTTTGAGCAAGTCTTTCTGCAGATATATTTTCATTTCTACTGAATACATAACTGGGGTTTGGTTTGCCAATTCCTATTGTAAGTGTATGTCTAACTTCATAAGAAACCGACCAACTATTTTTGAAAATAATTGTCCTTAATGGTTGTTTTCATTCTTGAAGAAATATAATACTTAGCTATTTTAAACACTCAGTAAAATTCTCATTTATGTGCTACTAATCAGGTCCTTCTACCAGGATCTATACGCAGAATCACTTTTGAGAATTTGCCAATTAACTGTTTCTTTGTGTTCTCATCTTCAGGGCTTTCTCTTCCAACATAAAAGGGAGGGAAGAGGTATATTTAATCTATTAGGAACACAAGGGAGGAAGACCACAACTTTTTTTTTTTTATATTTTTTGGTGAGGTATATTAAACACTCAGTGGATTTTATTGACCATTTTCTTTATTTTTTCTTTATTATTATTTTTTAAAGATTTTATTTATTTGACAGTGAGAGACACAGTGAGAGAGGGAACACAAGCAGGGAGAGTGGGAGAGGGAGAAGCAGGCTTCCCGCAGAGCAGGGAGCCTGATGTGGGGCTCGATCCCAGGACCCTGGGATCATGACCTGATCTGAAGGCAGAAACTCAACGACTGAGCCACCCAGGCGCCCCTTGACCATTTTCTTTAAAAAATAATTTAAAATCTCATTTTTGTCCCCACATTTTTTCTTTCTTTCGAATCAGCCTGCTCTTACCTGATCTCTTTCTTATGGTATTTTACTAACTATAGACAATAGCTGCCAACTTCAGAACCAAGATTCTATTTCTCAAAGACTTTCCTTCAAGCTGCTGGCTCAGGAAGCATGTGGTTTACCTCACAACTTAGTGAGGACAGCTAAGTAACTCTATATTTTGTCACCATCAAAGATAGATGATCATCTTTCTAGTCTCAAATATTTGTTTCTATACTGCCTACTAGCAACTGCTAAGCTAATAGCACATGTTTTAGTTTTAATGTTATTGTAGCATGCTGATTCTCTGATTCCTACATTGTTAGACTATGCTATATTGTGATAACAAACTTAATCCAAAGTGTCTGTGATTTAAAACAACATTAGTTTGTCATCTACTGATGCTACACATATCACATAGGTTAGTTGGTGCCTCTCTTCCACATAGTCTCTCAGGGACTCAGGCTACTAGAACTATGGCCTTCATGTAGTGTTTTTATTGCAGGCTTTTGTCTCACACACCCTCAATATGGAGCCTCACACGGAAAGATTTTTTTCCCCACCCCACTTCATTCTCCTTGAAACTCTGGTCAACAAACATGCTATCTTTTATTAAATCAAGCTTAGTTCAAAATTTATTTCAAGCCATGGTAACAGGTGATCAGTAAAAATGAATGGTCATGTATTTTAGAACCATCATTTGTAGAAATTACAAAACAAAAATTACAGAATGAAGTCAATGAATTCAGAAGCTTTCATGTCAACAGAAAGGAAGTTGTCCCAGCAAAGTGATGGCAAGTGGGCATAATCACAAAAGTCCCACAGAAATAGACTCATAAATACATAGAATAAACTGGTGGTCACCAGAGAAGAAGGGAAGTGGTAGGATGGGTGAAATAGGTAAAGGGGATTAAGAGGTACAAACTTCCGGTTATAAAATAAATAAGGCACAGGGATAGAAAATACTATAGGAAATATAGTCAATTATGTAAATGTAATAACATTGTATGATAAAAGATTGTAACTACACTTATCATGGTGAGCTTTGTGTAATGTACAGAATTATTGAATCACTATGTTGTACACTTGAAACTAATATAACATCGTATGAAAACTATATTAAAATAATACAAATTTTTAAAAATATAAAAAAGTCACACAGTACACCAAGAATGAAGTATAAGCTACAAGGAGATCTTACTGGACATGGATGGCCAATATTAATCTGCTCACAGAGATTGGTTTGAACTATGGTAGTCTCACAGTAAAAAACAAACAAAAAATCTTAAAATTTCAAACATTCTTACATCTTTTGATCAAAACACAAAATAAGGGCAGGAGCAAGATGGCGGAGGAGTAGGAGACCTGGATTTCCTCTGGTCTCAGGAATTCAGCTGGATAGGGATCAAACCATTCTGAACATCTATGAACTCAACAGGAGATAGAAGAACAGAACAGCAACAACTCTCTGAACAGAAAAGCGACCACGTTCTGGAAGGTAGGACGTGCGGAGAAGTGAATCTGAGACGATATTCAGGAGGATAGATGGCAGGGGAGGGGGCCTCTGTCGGCCACTTCTGGCAAGTGATAGAGCTGCGGAGCACAAAATCGGAACTTCTGGAAGTTGGCTCCGCTGAGGGACGTCGCTCCAGTGGCTAAGCTAGGGGTGGAACCCTCGCGGGACAGTGTGGTCTCAGGACCCTCGGGGTCACAGAAAGACTGGGGGTGCCTGAGTGCCGCAGAGCTCCCAAGTATCGGAGTGGGGAAGCCGGCTGCAGAGACGGAGCCGAGGCACAGGCTCTCAGCTCAGGGTTGCCATAAACTGTGATTGGCGAAACAGTCGGGCCACTGGTCCTCCAGCAGGGACCCAACAAGCTGCAGATCTGGGGAGACTCCCCTTCCTCCCCCAGGAGGAGAAGCATGGGAGCTCACTGCAGGGATCTGCTGGGTTTGGAGACTCCACACGGGGTCGGGTGCCAGAGATAGAAACACTGGGTCACAGGACGGGGGAGCATGGAGTGCGGCCAGAGACCAGGGAGATGAGAGTGACTGACTGCTTTTCTCTAGGGGCACACTGAGGAGTGGGGCCCCGAGTTCTCGGTTCCTCCGGGGTGGAGATTGGGAGGCCACCATTTCACTGTCGTCCTCCAATGCTCTATGGAAAGCTTGCAGGGAAAAAAAGCGCCCGAGAGCAAACCTGAGCAGACTGCTTAGGCCAGACCAACAAGGGTGGGGCAATTCCGCCTCTGACAAAGACATTTGGGAACCACGGCAACAGGCCCCTCCCCCAGAAGATCAGCAAGAACAGCCAGCCAAGACCAAGCTTACCGATCAATGAGAACGGCAGAACTCCAGCGCTAGGGGAATACTGCACATAGAATTCATGGCTTTTTTTTTTTACCATGATTCATTAGTCTTTCAAAGATAATTTTTTAACTGTTTTTTTTTTAATTTTTCTTTTTCCCTTTCCAACCAACATCTTATCAATCCCCTTTTAAAAAAAAAACACTTTTATTTTTCATTTTTAGAGTCATATTCTATCCCTTCATATAGTTACCCTTATTTTTGGCAGGTATACATACAGTTTCTTCTAACAGATCAAAATATACACTAAATCTCTAGTGTATGGTTTTGTTCTAGTCTCCTGCCTGATCACATTCTCTCTCCCCCCCTTTTTTTTCTTTCTTTCCTTTTTTTAATACTCTTCTTTCTTTTTTCAAACATCTTCCTAGCAATTCCTTTTTTTAATTTTTTTAGAATTTTCATCTTTACAGTCATGTTCCATCCCTTCAACGTATCAACCCTTATTTTGTACATGTATAAGTCTTTCTTTAAAATTTTTGGAGGCACTTTCTTCTAACAGACTAAAATACACTGAAAATCTAGTGTGTGGCACTGATCTATGCACCAGCCTGATCATATTTGATCATATTCCATTTTTTTGGTTTTGTTCTGTTTTTGTTTGTTTTTATCTTTTTCTTTCTTTCTTTCTTTCTTTCTTTCTTTCTTTCTTTCTTTCTTTTTTCTCTTTCTTTCCCTTTCTTTTTCCCTGGTTTCAGGGCTTTTCTGATTTGATTAGAGTATAATTTCTGGGGACATTGTTAACCTGTTAGCATTTTGTTCTCTCATTCATCTATTCTCCTCTGGACAAAATGACAAGATGGAAAAAATCACCACAAGAAAAAGAACAAGAGGTAGTACCGTCTGCCAGGGACCTACTCAATATGGACATTACTGCGATGTCAGACCTAGAGTTCAGAATCATGACTTTAAAGATACTAGCTGGGCTTGATAAAAGCATGGAAGTTATTAGAGAACGCTTTCTGGGGAAATAAAAGAACTAAAATCTAACCAAGTCGAAAAAAAAAAAGGATATTAATGAGGTGCAATAAAAATGGGGCACTAACTCATAGGATAAATGAGGCAGAAGAGAGAATCAGCGATAGAGAAGACGAAATGATGGAAGATAAAGAGGCTGAGAAATGGAGAGATAAGCAACTACTGGATCACGAGGGCAGGATTCAAGAGATAAGTGATACCATAAGAAAAACCAACATTAGAATAATTGGGATCCCAGAAGAAGAAGAAAGAGAGAGAGGGACAGAAGGTATATTGGAGCAAATTATAGCAGAGAACTTCCCGAATTTGGGGAAGGAAACAAGCACCAAAATCCAGAAGGCGCAGAGAACCCCTCTCAAAATCAATAAAAATAGGTCAACACCCCGACATCTAATAGTAAAACTTACGAGTCTGAGAGAAAGAGAGAAAATCTTGAAAACAGCTCGGGAGAAGAGATATGTAACCTATAATGGTAGAATCATTAGATTGGCAACAGACCTATCCACAGAGACCTGGCAGGACAGAAAGGACTGGCATGATATCTTCAGAGCACTAAACGAGAAAAATATACAGCCAAGAATACTATATCCAGCTAGGCTGTCATTGAGACTAGAAGGAGAGAAAAAACCTTCCAGGAAAAACAAAAATTAAAGGAATTTGCAACCACGAAACCAGCCCTACAAGAAATATTAAAAGAGGTCCTCTAAGCAAAGAGAGAACCTAAAAGCACCATGGACCAGAAAGGAATACAGACAATATACAGTAACAGGTACTTTACAAGCAATACAATGGCACTAAATTCATAACTTTCAATAGTTACCCTGAAAGTAAATGGGCTAAATGCCCCAATCAAAAGACACAGGCTATCAGATTGGATTAAAAAACAAGACCCATCAATATGCTGTCTGCAAGAGACTCATTTTAGACCCAAAGACACCCCCACATTGAAAGTGAAGGGGTGGAAAACCATTTACCATGCTAATGGACACCAAAAGAAAGCTGGGGTGGCAATCCTTATATCAGACAAACTAGATTTTAAAACAAAGACTCTAATAAGAGACGAGGATGGACACTATATCTTACTTAAAGGGTCTATCCAACAAGAAGATCTAACAATCGTAAATATCTATGCCCCTAACATGGGAGCACCCAATTATATAAGCCAATTAATAACAAAAGCAAAGAAAACCACTGACAACAATACAATAATAGTGGGGGACTTTAACATCCCCCTGACTGAAATGGACAGATCATCTAAGCAAAAGATCAACAAGGAAATAAAGACTTTAAATGACACACTGGACCAAATGGACTTCACAGACATATTCAGAACATTCCATCCCAAAGCAACGGAATACACATTCTTCTCTAGTGCCCATGGAACATTCTCCAGAATTGATCACATCCTAGGTCACAAATCAGATCTCAACTGCTACCAAAAGACTGGGATCATTCCCTGCATATTTTCAGACCACAATGCTTTGAAACTAGAACTCAACCGTGAGAGGAAAGTCAGAAATAACTCAAATATATGGACGCTAAAGAGCATCCTACTAAAGAATGAATGGGTCAACGAGGAAATTAAAAAAGAATTAAAAAAATTCATGGCAACCAGTGAAAATGAAAACACAACTGTCCAAAATCTTTGGGATGTAGCAAAGGCAGTCCTAAGAGGAAAGTATATAGCAATACAAGCCTTTCTCAAAAAACAAGACAGGTCTCAAATACACAAACTAACCCTACCCCTAAAAAAGCTAGAGGAAAAAAAAAACAGCAAAGAAAGCCTAAACCCAGCAGGAGAAGAGAAATCATAAAGATCAGAGCAGAAATCAATGAAATAGAAACCAAAAGAACAGTAGAACAGATCAACGAAACTAGGACCTGGTTCTTTGAAAGAATTAACAAGATTGATAAACCCCTGGCCAGACTTATCAAAAAGAAAAATGACCCAAATCAACAAAATCATGAAAGAAAGAGGAGAGATTACAACCAACACCAAAGAAATACAGACAATTATAAGAACATATTATGAGCAACTCTATGCCAGCAAATTAGATAACCTGGAAGAAATGGGTGCATTCCTAGAGATGGATCAACTACCAAAATTGAACCAGGAAGAAATAGAAAACCTGTACAGACCTATAACCACTAAGGAAATTGAAGCAGTCATTAAAAATCTCCCAACAAACAAAAGTCCAAGGCCAGATGGCTTCCCAGGGGAAATCTATGAAACATTTACAAAAGAATTAATACCTATTCTCCTGAAACTGTTCCAAAAAATAGAAATGGAAGGAAAACTTCCAAACTCATTTTATGAGGCCACCATTACCTTGATCCCAAAACCAGTCAAAGACCCCATCAAAAACGAAAATTGCAGACCAATATCCTTGATGAACATGGATGCAAAAATTCTTACCAAAATACTAGCCAATAGGATCCAACAGTACATTAAAAGGATTATTCACCATGACCAAGTGGGATTTATCCCTGGGCTGCAAGGTTGGTTCAACATCCGGAAATCAATCAATGTGATGCAATATATTAACAAAAGAAAGAACAAGAATCATATGATCCTCTCAGTAGATGCAGAGAAAGCATTTGGCAAAGTACAGCATCCTTTCTTGATCAAAACTCTTCAGAGTATAAGGATAGAGGGTACCTACCTCAATATCATAAAAGCCATCTATGAAAAACCTACAGCGAATATCATTCTCAATGGGGAAAAACTGAGAGCTTTCCCCCAAAGGTCAGGAATGCGGCAGGGATATCCACTATCACCAGTGCTATTCAACAGAGTATGAGAAGTCCTAGCCACAGCAATCAGATGACAAAAAGAAATCAAAGGCATCCAAATCGGCAAGGAGGAAGTCAAACTCTCACTCTTTGCAGATGATATGATACTTTATGTGTCAAAAGTGGCAGGATATAAAACCAATGCACAGAAATCAGTGGTATTCCTATACACCAACAGCAAGACAGAAGAGAGAGAAATTAAGGAGTCGTTCCCATTTACAACTGCACCCAAAACCATAAGATACCTAGGAATAAATCTAACCAAAGAGGCAAAGGATCTGTACTCAGAAAACTAAAAAATACTCATGAAAGTAATTGAGGAAGACACAAAGAAATGGAAAAATGTTCCATGGTCATGGATTGGAAGAACAAACATTGTGAAGATGTCAATGCTACCTAGTGCAATCTACACATTCAATGCAATCCCCATCAAAATACCATCCACTTTTTTCAAAGAAATGGAACAAATAATCCTAAAATTTGTATGGACCCAGAAGAGACCCTGAATAGCCAGAGGAATGTTGAAAAATAAAAGCAAAGCTGGCGGCATCACAATTCTGGACTTCTAGCTCTATTACAAAGCTGTCATCATCAAGACAGTATGCTACTGGCACAAAAACAGACACATAGCTTAATGGAACAGAATAGAGAGCCCAGAAATGGACCCTCAACTCTATGGTCAACTAATCTTTGACAAAGCAGGAAAGAATGTCCAATGGATAAAAGACAGTCTCTTCAACAAATGGTGTTGGGAAAATTGGACAGCCACATGCAGAAGAATGAAACTGGACAATTTCCTTATACCACACACAAAAGTAGACTCCAAATGGTTGAAAGACCTAAATATGAGACAGGAGTCTATCAAAATCCTAAAGGAGAACACCGGCAGCAACCTCTTTGACCTAAGCCACAGCAACTTCTTCCTAGAAACATCACCAAAGGCAAGGGAACAAGGGCAAAAATGAACTATTGGGATTTCATCAAGATAAAAAGCTTTTGCACAGCAAAAAAACAGTCCACAAAACCAAAGACAACTGACAGAATGGGAGAAAATATTTGCAAATGACATATCAGATAAAGGGCTAGTATCCAAAAGCTATAAAGAACTTATCAACCTCAACACCCAAAGAACAAATAATCCAATCAAGAAATGTGTAGAAGACATAAGCAGACATTTTTCCAAAGAAGACATCCAAATGGCCAACAGGCACATGAAAAGGTGCTCAAAATCGCTTGGCATCAGGGAAATCCAAATCAAAACCTCAATGAGATATCACTTCACACCAGTCAGAATTGGTTAAATTAACAAATCAGGAACTGACAGATTTTGGCGGGGATGTGGAGAAAGGGGAACCCTCCTACATTGTTGGTGGGAATGCAAGCTGGTGCAGCCACTCTGGAAAACAGTATGGAGGTTCCTCAAACAGTTGAAATTAAACCTACCATACAATCCAGCAATTGCACTATTGGGTATTTACCCCAAAGATACAAATTTAGGGATCCGAAGGGGTACGTGCACCCCAATGTTTATAGCAACAATGTCCACAATAACCAAACTGTGGAAAGAGCCAAGATGTCCATGGACAGATGAATGGATAAAGAAGAGGTGGTATATATACGCAATGGAATATTATGCAGCCATCAAAAGGAATGAGATCTTGCCATTTGCAACGATGTGGAAGGAACTGGAGGGTGTTAGGCTGAGTGAAATAAGTCAATCAGAGAAAGATATGTATCATATGACCTCACTGATATGAGGAATTCTTAATCTCAGGAAACAAACTGAGGTTTCCTGGAGTGGTTTGGGGTGGGAGGGATGGGGTGGCTGGTTGATAGACATTGGGGAGGGTATGTGCTATGGTGAGCACTGTGAATTCTGCAAGACTGCTGAGTCACAGATCTGTACCTCTGAAACAAATAATGCAATATATGTTAAGAAAAAATAAAAGAAGATAGCAGGAGGGGAGAATGAAGGGGGGGAAATCGGAGGGGGAGATGAACCATGAGAGATGATGGACTCTGAAAAACAAACTGAGGGTTCTAGAGGGGTGGGGTGTAGGGGGATGTGTCAGCCCAGTGATGGGTATTAAAGAGGGCACGTTCTGGTTGGAGCACTTGGTATTAAGCACAGACAATGAATCATGCAACACTACATTAAATACTAATGATGTAATGTATGCTGATTAACATAACAATAAAAAATTAAAAAAACAGAATAATATAGTTTTTGTCTCTGTGTTCTATAAGAAATGTCTTGTGGGGATCAGATGATCAAATACAGAAATGCAGCAGATATCACCAAAATCAGGGTATGATTATCATTTTATCCTCCTTGAATCTGCCTCCTTTTTTCAAGTACTTATTTAGATAACTTAGACAAAAATCCATGCACAATCAGCTACAATATCTCAAATTGTGAAATATCAGGATTTTCCCTTCATTTAACATTTCCACCAGAGAAACATGCAGCTCTTTTCCAAACTTGTGGTGGTTGTAAATATTCACTATACATGCTTTGACATTATTCCCCCAAAGAAGGAGAGTTTATGTTCCCTCTCCTTGAAACTGGGTGGCCTTTGAGTGCTTCAACTAATGGAGGATGGCATGGATGCTATGTGACTTAAGGGTCAAGATCCCAAAATGCTCATTGGTCTGCTTTGTACACTGGAACACTTAGTCTTTAAATTTAAGCCACTATGTAAAATGTCCAACTAGGTTTCCATGCTGTGAGGAATACCAAGCCACATGGAGAACTCCTGTTTAATGTCCTACCTGAGGCCAGCCTTTGTATCATCCCCGCTCAGACACTACATATATGAGTGAAGCAGCTGCTGGATAATTTGTTTCCCCTCTATTGTTTGAATTTCCAGTCATTTGTGTCTCTGCATTTGAGGTCCCAGACATTATGAATCAAAGAGAAGTCTCCCCTACTATGCCACAGAATCCATGAGCACAACAAAAATGGTTGTTCTTTTATGCTACTAAGTTTTGGAAAGTTTGTTACACACACCACGTACTTATGGAACACACCTCATATTCATTTTGTTATGAAGATAAGCATGCTATTTTATGTATAAAAGTTCTTGCTGCAAGTGCCCTAGGATGATAAAGAGAAAAAAAGTAATCTAATATTGTATAAAACAGTATGGAAGAAATCAGAGAGGGAGACAAACCATGAGAGACTCTGGACTCCGGGAAACAAACAGAGTTACAGAAGGGAGGTGGTGGAGGGATAGGGTAACAGGGTGATGGGTATTGAGGAGGACATGTTTTGGGATGAACTCTGGGTGTTATATGCAACTAATGAATTGACAAACACTACATCAAAAACTAATGATGTACTATATGTTGGCTAACTGAACATAATAATAAAAAAACAGTATGGAGTTTCTTCAAAAAGTTAAAAATAGATCTACCCTGGGACCCAGCAATTGCACTAGTAAGTATTTATCCAAAGGACACAAACATAGTGATTTGAAGGGACACATACACCCCAATGTTTATAGCAGCAATGTCCACAATAGCCAAAATATGGAAAAAGCCCAGATGTCCATCAACTGATGAATGGATAAAGAAGATGTGGTATACACACACACACACACACACACACACACACACACACACACACACACACTGGAATATTACTCAGCCATCAAAAGGAATGGAATCTTGCTATTTGCAGCAACATGGATGGAACTAGAGGGTATTATGCTAAATGAAATAAATCAGTCAGAGAAAGACAAATACTGTATGATTTCACTCATGTGGAATTTAAGAAAGAAAACAGATGAGCATAGGGGAAGGAAAGGAAAAATAAAATAAGATGAAAACAGAGAGGGAGGAAGACCATAAGAGACTCTTAAAATAGGAAACAAACTGAAGATTACTGGAGGGGAGGTGGGTGCGGGGATGGGGTAATGGGATGATGGGCAATAAGGAGGGTACTTGAAATAATGAGCACTTGGTGTTGTATTAAGTTGATGAATCACTACATTCTACCTCTGATACTAATATTATGGTATATGTTAATTAAATTGACTTTATTTTTTATTTTTTAAAGATTTTATTTATTTATTTGACACAGAGAGAGAGATAGCGAGAGCAAGAACACAAGCAGGGGGAGTGGGAGAGGGAGAAGCAGACTCCCCAATGAATAGGAAGCCTGATGCGGGGCTTGATCCCTGGACCCTGAGATCATGACCTGAGCCGAAGGCAGATTCTTAATGACTGAACCACCCAGGCACCCTTTAAATTGACTTCAAATTAAAAAAAAAAAAAAAGAGAGAGAGACTTGGTCATTTTTTTCAGGCCACAATAGATCTTCCTAAAATGCAACTTTTTCTTATTGTGGTTTTAGGATGCTTATACCCACCAGGCTTTTAATTCACTTCTTAAAAATTCAGGCTTTCTATTTACTCTACTTTAATAATAGAATATGAGATTTAATAATAGAATATGAACCCCTTTCTCATTAAAGTTAAAATAGACCAGAAAATCCTTAGAGATAGGCCCTAGAAAGAGACCTTCAGTGCTCAGGAAACGCACTTCAGGATTTGCAAAGGCTTTTCAAATAGTCTCTGCAATTCTCTTGATTTTCCTACTGCCAGTTTTAATTTGGTGTGGGACTAAGACCTACACCACTATGAGGCTGGATAGATTCCCCCACCAAACACATAACTAAAATATTCTGGCTTAGAGTATTCAACTGTGTTAAATAGACTTGATGCCCATCTTAGCTTCTAAATATCTTTTAAAGAAGAAAGTCCCTGTCAGATAGCAAAGCTCAGATTTCTGTGACCAGGACTACTATACATGTTACTCGAAAACAACTAACATACAGTGTTATATTAGTTTCAATATTATTCTCTATACTTTAAGTCTGGTTTTTGTTTGTTTGTTTATCTCTTTTTTTCTTTGTATATTTTATTTCTTAAGTTCCACATATGAGTGGAATCATATGGTCTTTGTCTTTCTCTGATGGACTTATTTTACTTAGCATTATACCCTCTATGTTCATTCAGTTGTTGAAAACGTCAAGATTTTGTTCCTTTTTATGGCCAAATAATATTCCATTGTATATATGTACCACATCTTCTTCATTGATTCATCTATGGATGGACACCTGGGTTGCTCCATATCTAGGTTATTTTAAATAATCTTGCAATAAACATAGTGGTGCATATGTCTTTTCAAATTAGTGTTTTCATTTTCTTTGGGTTAAATACCCAATAGGGGAATTACTGGATTGTATGGTAATTCTTTTAAGATTTTATTTTATTTGTTAATTTATCAGAGAGAGAGAGAGAGCACAAGCAGGGGGAGCAGGCAGAGGGAGAAGCAGGGTCTTCACTGAGCAGGGAGGCTGATGCGGGAATCAATCCCAGGATCCTGGGATCATGACCTGGGCCAAAGGCAGATGCTTAACCACCTGAGCCACCCACACATCCCTATGGTAGATCTATTTTTAAATTTTAGAGGACCCTCCATACTGTTTTCTACAATAGCTGTACCAATTTACATTCCCACCATATTTCCAGGTTCTCTATTATGTTTTATTGATCTATGTGTCTATTTTTGTGCCAATACCATATTGTTTTGATTACTACAGCTTTGTATATACTTGTTATATTTTTTTAGTTTGCATTGTATTTTTTTAAATTTTATTTATGTTATGTTAATCACCTTACATCATTAGTTTTTGATGTAGTGTTCCATGATTGTTTGCGTATAACACCCAGTGCTCCATTCAATACGTGCCCTCTTTAATACCCATCACCAAACTAACCCATCCTCCCACCCCCTCCCCTCTAGAATGCTCAGTTTGTTTCTCAGAGTCCATAGTCTCTCATGGTTCATCTCCCTCTCTGATTTCCTCCCTTTATTTTTCCCTTCCTACTATTTTCTTTTTTTTTTTTAACATATAATGTATTATTTGTTTCAGAGGTACAGGTCTGTGATTCAACAGTCTTGTACAATTCACAGTGCTCACCATAACACATACCCTCCCCAATGTCTATTACCCAGACACCCCATCCCTCCCACTCCCCACCACTCCAGCAAACCTCAGTTTGTTCCCTGAGATTAAGAATTCCTCAAATCAGTGAGATCATATGATACATGTCTTTCTCTGATTGACTTATTTTGCTTAGCACAGTACCCTCTAGTTATTTTTTTTTTTTTTAGTTAAGATTTCTTTATATCGTCTCACTTCCACAGGTCTTTAATCATTCACTTGGAATTGCAACTGTAACTGATAACCCACACTGATTTTATGTTTCTAGGACTTTCTCCTTCCACTATATCTAAACCATGGACTCCTGCCCATTCCATCTGAGGTGGCCTATAGTTACAGGTGTGAAGTTTAGGAGTAGAAACAATTCTTTGAAGTTTTGTTGAATAATTTTCTGCAATAAGAGTTATGTGAATGACTCTTTATAAGTTATGGTACTAAAGAAAATCCCAAAACATTAAGAATGGCCAAAGAGTGGATAGACATTTCTTTAAGGAAACTACCAGACAAATGGTTAATAAGCACAAAAAATGCTCAATATTACTATTAGGGAAATGCAAATCAAAACCACAATGAGATACCACCTCACACTTATTACAGAAAATAACAAATATTGATGTGCTTTTGGAGAAATTGGAGCTCTTGTGCACTGCTGTTGTGGGTGATAAATGGTGCAGCCACTATGAAAACTGTGTGGCAAAATATTTTGATAAGTGAAAGAAGCTAGTCAAAAAAGCTCATATATTTTATGATTATAACTATATGAAATGTCCAGAATACTAAATCCATAGAGACAGAAAGTAGATTGCTCAAGACTGAGGAGGACAAGGGACACAGAGGTAAAAGCCAAAAATTATGGGTTATTTTGTCGTTGTAAATATTCTGTTTTAAATTCTATTCTAAATTGATTGTGGTAATGGTTTCACAACTCTGTGAATACACTTAAAATCACAGAATTGTATACTTTAGGTGGGTAAATTGTATGGTATGTGAATTATAATTCAATAAAGTTTTTCTAAAAAGAAAAGAAAAGGAAAAAAAAGGAGCCATGGGCTAAGGTGGGTAGAGGGGTAGATAGAGGTCATGGCTAGGTCACAGCTTTCCTCCCACTGTACCCCACTTTCTGCAGACAGAAAGAGAACTACCTGGTTTTCTCAGAAATACATGCAGACCTTTTCCAGCCCAGACAGCAGCTAACTTCTCTTCCTCTCATCTCTGATAATGCTATCTTCTACCTAATAGTGCCTATTACCAGTTTTATTCTTAGTAACCAAAATATGTACAAAAAACTAGTTTTTATCAGTCACCTATTTATTTGAATACTAGCCACATGTTTAAAGTTCCACCCTGTATTATGATAAATAATGGAGCACATATTCAGCAGCCTGTTCCACCTTATAAAAAGGCCTCTAGCAAACAGTCGCTTATGGACAGAAGGACTGTAAGGATACAGCTCAGACCCCTATGCCCAGAATAACTCTTTATGTGTTTCAGCTGTTTTTTTTCATGATGTCATCTGCAGGTCTTGTTGCTTGCCCAATACACAGCTTCATATCAGGACACAGGTGAGGTCATTTATTATCAGAGTGCATTTCCTCATACCACTGCCACTTACATAGGAAATCTTACAGCCCATAAGCCAAAAGGAAAATGTGAAAAAAGGAAGAGGTTGAAGGAGCTTATGGTTTTATGTCAGGCCATGCTCTGTTCTTTCCCAAGGCAATAAGGCAAAAACTGTCTATGAAGAAGGGTTTTGTTGGAGGGATAGCAGGAAAGCCAGGAGGTCTGGTTCTGTACCATGAAAATATTGAGGGTATGTATATCTTGAGGGCATTCAGGCTTTAAAAAATCTTTCCAAGGTCTCAGCCCATCAGGTAACTGTTGTCATTTTTACCCTTAGAAAGGAAATCTACAAAATTAGTAGACTGAAGACCACATTTTCCTAAAGAGTACAGCTTTAAACATCCTATGAAATATGTGGCCTGATGACTAGCATCTACCTCTGAGTCCCACCCTAGCATATTTCTGATGGGTGGAGTTTCATCCTATAGAGGTCACCACAAATATACCTTTGAACAGACCAAATGGTCTGAATTCTTCTGCCTACATATTTCAGGCTTAATGGAGTGTGTTTATTCTGCTAAGCTTTTGACTTATCCTTTGCCATATTTAATTTGCTTTTAATTCCACATTTATAAATATAGATGATTAAGTATGATGTTTCCTATCACTTTATCAAGAAATCCAGTACCTCAGCCCAAGTTACAGGAGCCAAAATCTAGACAGCAGCACAAACAGAAACCCTACATCCAGGAAACAAAGAGAACAATAAACAATATAAATAGCAAACAAAAGGAAAAACACCTATGCATATTACATTTGAGCTAGATAAAATCAGATCATTTTTTAAGATTTTATTTATTTATTTGACAGAGAGAGAGAGCACAAGCAGGGGGAGTAGCAGAGGGAGAGGGTGAAGCAGGCTCCACTGGGCAGAGAGCCTGACACGGGGCTCGATCCCAGGACCCTGAGATCATGACCCGAACCTAAAGCAGACTTTTAATCGAATGAACCACCAGGCATTCCTAAAACCAGATCATTTTAATGGATGCCAGAGAAACCAAAATTTTACCTATAGAATAATAAGGATAAAAATTACGGTGGACTTTATTCACACAATTCAAACAAGAAATGAATGAAGTAAAATCTTTAAAGTGTTAAAAGAAAAAAGTGTAGAATTCCATATGCAACCGAATAACCCATTAAAAATGAAGTAGAAAAGAAGCATTCTGGAATTACAGACTGAGAACATCTGAAAATCTGTTCCTTCATAATAGCAATGAGAACATGACAAAATTTATCAAAATAAGCCTTTTCAGAATTTTGTAAATTAACCAAGGACTTGTAACAATGGAAGAGGCATTTATTTAAAAAATAAATTAATCTCAGTAAGAACAATTGTGTCATTCTAACTGGCCTGATTCCCATTCCCCTCTCCTAAACTCCACAGTAGCCTTGAAATCTAGCAGCTCTGCAACAACTGTAGCTGTGAAAATCAGCATTCTAGCAGCCATTGGAGGGTAAGAATGGGTTTTGAACCCCACACAAAACTACAGTCCTAGGTAACTGTCGCTATCTTATCAGACAGCTCCCTGGAAAATACCCATCCCCAGGGATTACCTTTATTTGATGTGAACAAAAGCTAGAGAGAATACCCTATTGCCAGGCTTTTTATCAGAAACAACAAAAATAAAAAAAAAAAACAGTGTTTGTTTAACATTGCAAGTGCCTGAGGTGGTAATACCAGCTGGGGCAACTAAGGGCTGACCAAAACTTAAAAATAGAATCTGGGAAATGAGATAGGATAATTTAGAAAGGTTCTTCATATTCTTAGTGATCCTGAAGGATATGTACATGTGCAGAGCAATACACATGCTCAGAAAATACTTGAAAAAGCCTTAATATATCACTTGTGACTAACCTTGAAGCTCTGGGAATGAAGATGTGTCCCAATACCTGCACAAAGCCCATTAGCAAAGGTGGGAAAATTTATTGATCAAGTCATTTAATGAAGTCTCTGTCCAATCATTAGCTAACCACTTAGTTAAATGACAGAGACTGCAGCAGCCCCGGATGACAAATAATACACACTCTGTAGAACCAGTTCAGAGGTGCCTGGGTGGCTCATTTGGTTAGGAGTCTGCCTTTAGCTTGGGTCATGATCCCGGTGTCCTGGGATGGAGCCCCGCATTGGGCTCCCTGCTCAGCAGGAAGTCTACCTCTCCCTCTCTCCTTGCTCCTCCCCACTGTGCATGCTTTCTCTCTCTGTCAAACAAATAAATAAAATCTTAAAAAAAAAAGAACCAGTTCAGGAAAGTTACCAAATAAAGAGTAACAACCACAAATATTAACAACAATAAACAATGAGAAGGTTATAATTTCCAGAGTTGTCACATGTTATTTAGTTTTCAACAACAACAAAATAATACAAATGAATAAAAAGGAAAGTATTTACTGTGTACAAAACAAAAAGCAGACAATAAAGACTGTCCCTCCCAGAGCAAGCCTAGATGTTAGACTTAGTAGACAAAAGTATAAAATCAGCTGTTATACTTATTTCAAAGACTTGAAGGAAAACATGGTGAAATAATTTAAGTATGAGAAATATATGTCATCAACTAGAGAATACCGATAAAATTAATTGTTTTAAAAATGGAAATTATAGGGGCTCCTGGGTGGCTCAGTTGTTTAAGTGTCCAACTCAGTTTTGGCTCAGGTCATGATCTCAGGGTTGTGGGATTAGGCCCCAGTGTCAGGTGCCACACTCAGTGGGGAGCCTGCTTAAGATTCTCTCTACTCCCTTCCCCTGCCCCCCACATTCATGCTTTCTTTCTCTCTGTAATTGTAAATAAACAAATAAATAAGTAAACAAATAAATAAATAAATAAATAGGAGTGTAACAAATAATGATACAATTTTATAACAATAATACTATAATGTGTGGGGGAAAGATCAGAGGCACCTTGGAGAAATATTTTTTTGTTTATAGCAATGAATCTAAGTTAGTCTTAATGTGAATTTGACTGGTTAAAGTTCAGATATTATTTGTAATCACCATGATAACCAATAAGAAAATAATTCCAAAAATTTAGCTAAAGAAACAACAAGGTGATTAAAAACTACACTCTGAAATACAAAAAGAGGTTGTGGTAGTTAAATATGGAACAAAAAGAAGTTAAGACTTATCAAAAGCAGGGTGCCTGGGTGGTTTAGTTGGTTGAGTGTTTGACACTTGGTTTCAGCTCAGGTCATGATCTCATGGGTCCTGAGATTGGGGCCCATATTGGGTTCTGTGCTCAGTGGGGAGTCTGCTTGGGATTCTCTCCCTCTGCCCCACCCCCAAACAGGTATGTGTGCTTTCTCTCTCTCTCTCTCTCTCTCAAATAAATAAATAAATCATTAAAAAGACATATCAAAGGCAAATAGTAAAATGGAAGACATAAATCTTCCATTAATAGTAATTACACTAATGGTAAATAGATTAAAAATCATATCTATTCTTTTCAATGCAATTCCAATAAAAATCCCAGTTATCTTTTAGTAATTGGCAAGCTGAGTCTAAAAGTCATACCAAAAAAAAACCCCCAAAAATAAACTATTGGGACTGCATCAAGATAAATTCTTCTGCACAGCAAAGAAAACAGTAATAAATAAATAAATAAATAAATAAATAAATAAATAAATAAAGGGCAACCTATGGAATGGAAGAAGACATTTGCAAATGACATATCAGATAAAGGGCTAGTATCCAAAATCTACAAATAACTTACCAAACTCAACACCCCAAAAACAAATAATCCAGTCAAGAAATAAGCAGAAGACATGAATAGACATTTCTCCAAAGAAGACTTCTTTGGTGTCTTCTCCAAATGGCTAACAGACACATGAAAAAATGCTCCACACCCATTGGCATCAGGGAAATAAAAATCAAAACTACAATGAGATACCACCTCACACCAATTAGAATGACTAAAATTAACAAGATAGGAAACAACAAATGTTAGTGAGGATGTGGAGAAAGGGGAACCCTCTTACACTGTTGATGGGAATGCAAGCTGATACAGCCACTCTGGTACAGCCACTCTGGAAGTTCCTCAAGAAGTTAAAAATAGGGCGCCTGGGTGGCTCAGTTGGTTAAGCGACTGCCTTCGGCTCAGGTCATGATCCTGGAGTCCCGGGATCGAGTCCCGCATCGGGCTCCCTGCTCAGCAGGGAGTCTGCTTCTCCCTCTGACCCTCTTTCCTCTCGTGCTCTCTCTCTATCTCATTCTCTCTCTCAAATAAATAAATAAAAAAAATCTATAAAAAAAAAGAAGTTAAAAATATTCCTCTGGCTATTCAGGGTCTTTTCTGGTTCCATACAAATTTTAGGATTATTTGTTCCATTTCTTTGAAAAAAGTGGATGGTATTTTGATGGAGATTGCATTGAATGTGTAGATTGCTCTAGGTACCATTGACATCTTCACAATATTTGTTCTTCCAATCCATGAGCATGGAACGTTTTTCCATTTCTTTGTGTCTTCCTCAATTACTTTCATGAGTATTTTATAGTTTTCTGAGTACAGATCCTTTGCCTCTTTGGTTAGATTTATTCCTAGGTATCTTATGGTTTTGGGTGCAATTGTAAATGGGATTGACTCCTTAATTTCTCTCTCTTCTGTCTTGTTGTTGGTGTATAGGAATGCCACTGATTTCTGTGCATTGATTATATATATGGAGGTTCCCCAAAAAGTTGAAAATAGAGCTACCATAGAATCCAGCAATTGTACTACTGGGTATTTACCTCAAAGATACAAATGTAGGGATCCTAAGGGGTACATGCACCCCAATGTTTATAGCAGCAATGTCCACAATAGCCAAACTGTGGAAAGAGCCAAGATGTCCATCAGCAGTTGAATGGATAAAGAAGATGTGGTATATATATACAATGGGATATTATGCAGCCATCAAAAGGAATGAGATCTTGCCATTTGCAATGACGTGGATGGAACTGGAGGGTGTTATGCTGAGCGAAATAAGTCAGTCAGAGAAAGACATATATCATATGACCTCAATGATATAAGGAATTCTTAATCTAAGGAAACAAACTGAGGGTTCCTGGAGTGGTGGGGGGTGGGAGGGATGGGGTGGCTGGGTGATAGGCATTGGGGAGGGTATGTGCTATGGTGAGTGCTGTGAATTGTGCAAGACTGTTGAATCACAGATCTGTACCTCTAAAACAAATAATACAATATATGTTTAAAAAAAAGAAGAAGAAGATAGCAGGAGGGGAAGAATGAAGGGGGGGAAATCGGAGGGGGGGATGAACCATGAGAGATGATGGACTCTGAAAAACAAACTGAGGGTTTTAGAGGGGAGAGGGGTGGGAGGATGGGTTAGTCTGATGATGGGTATTAAAGAGGGCATGTTCTGCATGGAGTACTGGGTGTTATACACAAACAATGAATCATGGAACACTACATCAAAAGCTAATGATGTAATGTATGCTGATTAACATAACAATAAAAATTAAAAGAAAAGTTAACAATAGAGATACCCTACAACTCAGTAATTGCACCACTAGGTATTTACCCCAAAGATACAAATGCGGTGATCTGAAGGGGCACCTGCACCCCCGTATTTTTAGCAGCAATGTCTACAATAGCCAAAGTGTGGAAAGAGTTGAGATGTCCATCGACAGATGAATGGATAAAGAAGACATGGTATATATATATGATGGAATATTACACAGCCATCCGAAAGGATGAATACTTAACCATTTATATCAATGTGGATGGAACTGGAGGGTATTTTGCTGAGCAAAATAAGTCAATCAGGGAAAGACAGTTATCATGTGGTTTCTTTCACAGGGAATATAAGAAATAATGCAGAGGATCATAGGGGAAGGGAAGGAAACCTGAATGGGAATCCATCAGAGAGGGAGACAAACCATGAGAGACTCTTAACTATAGGAAACAAACTGGGGGATGCTGGAGGGGAGGTGGGTGCGGGGTTGGGATAACTGGGTGATGGGCATTCAGGAGGGCATGTGATGTGATGAGCACTGGGTATTATATGCAACTGATGATTTGTTGAACACTACATCTGAAACTAATGTTGGCTAATAGAATTTAAATTAAAAAAATTAAAATAATATGAAAATGCAAGGAATCCAGAATAGACAAAACATTATTGAAAAAGAACAAAATTTGAAGTACCAACTCACACTTCCTGCTTTGAAAACTCACATAAAAACTACAATAATAAGAATAATAAATTGTGGCTCTGGCATAAAGATAGATAGATAGATCACTGGAACAGAATTGATTGCACAAAAAACAACCCTTACATTTTTGTCAAATTTTTTTAATTTGCCAAGACAATTTAATGTGAATTTTTAAAAATTTTTATTTAAATTCTAGTTAGTTAACATACAGTGCAATATTAGTTTTTGGTGTAGAATTTAGTGATTCATGACTTACATACAATACCCAGTGCTCATCAGAAGTACCCTCCTTAATACCCACCACCCATTTAACCCATACCCCTGCCATCACCCCTCCAGCCACCCTCAGTTTGTTCTCTATAGTTAAAAGTCTGTTTTATGGTTCCCCCCATACTCCACCATGTTCATCTGTTTTGTTTCTTAAATTCTGCATGTGGGTGAAATCACATGGTTTTTGTCTTTCTCTGACTGAAGTATTTCACTTAGCATAATACTCTCTAGGTCCATCCGTTTCATCGCAAATAGCAAGATTTCATCATTATTTTATGCCTGAATAATATTCCATTGTGTATTTATACCACATCTTCTTTATCCACTCATCAGTCAATGGACACTTGGGCTGCTTCCATAATATGGCTAGGTAATGCTATTATAAGCATCAGGGTGCATGTATATCTTTGAAATAGTATTTTTGTATTCTTTGGGTAAATACCTAGTAATGTAATTGCTAGATTGTAGAATAGTTCTATTTTTAACATTTATATAAAGATTTTACCCATTTATTTGAGATAGAGAGTGAGAGAGAGCACAAGCTGGTGGGGAGGGGCAGAAGAAGAGGGAGAAGAAGGCTCCCTGCTGAGCAGGGAGCCCAATGAGGGGCTTGATCCCAGGACCCTGGAATCATGACCTGAGCTGAAGGCAGATGCTTAACCCGCTAAGCCACCCAGGTGCCCTTATTTTTAACTTTTTGAGGAAACTCCATAATGTTTTCTAGAGTGGCTGAACCAGTTTGCAGTCCCACCAACAGAGTAGGAGTGTTCCTCTTTCTCCTGATCCTTGTCAACACTTTTGTTTCTTCTGTTGTGGAGTTTATTCATTCTGTTAGTTGTGAGGTGATATCTCATTGTAGTGTTGATTTGTATTCTCTGATGATCAGCAATGTTGAGCATCTTTTCTTGTATCTGTTAGCCATCTGGATGTCTTCTTTATGCTAATGTCTATTAATGTCTTCTGCCAATTTTTAATTAGACTATTCATTTTCTGGGTGTTGAGTTTGATAATTTCCTTATGTACTTTGTTTACTAACTATTTATCAGATATGTAATTTGCAAGTATTTTTTTCCCCATTCTGTAGGTTGCCTTTTATTTTTGTTGGTCATTTCCTTCACTGTGCAGAGGCTTTTTCTTTTAATGAAGACCTAATAGTTCACTTTTCCTTGTGTTTCCCTTGTCTCAGGAGACATATCTAGGTAGAAGTTGCTATGGTCAATGTCAGAGGTTACTCCCTATGTTCTCCTCTAGGATTTTTATGGTTTCCTGTCTCACATTTAGGTCTTTCATCCATTTTGAATTTATTTTTGTGTATGGTATAAGATAGTGATCCAGTTTCATTCTTTTGCATGTTGCTGTCTAGTTTACCCAACACCATTTGTTAAATGTCTTTTTCCCATTCAATATTCTTTCCTGTTGTGTTGAAGATTAATTTACCATATAGTTGTATGTATATTTCTTTTTTTTCTATTCTATTGATCTATGTGTCTATTTTCATGCCAGTACCATACTGTCTTGATCACTACAGCTTTGTAATATAATTTGAAGTCCAGATTGTGATGATTCTGGCTATGCTTCACTTTTTCAAGATTACTTTGTCTATTCAGGACTCTTTTGCAGTTCCATAAATTCCAAAAAAGGATTTTTTGTTCTGGCTCTATGAAAAATTGTGTTGCTATTTTGATAGAGATTGCATTAAATGTATAGATTGTTTTGGGTAGTATAGACATTTTAACAATATTTGTTCTTCTAATCTATGAGCATGGAATGTCTTTCCATTTCTTTGTGTCATCTTCAATTTATTTCATCAATGTTTTATTGTTTTCAGAGTACAGGCCTTTCACCATTTGGGTAGGTTTATTCCTAAGTGTCTTATTGTTTTTGTTGCAATTATACATGGGATTGATTCCTTAAGTTCCTTTCTGCTGCTTCATTATTGCTTTATAGAAATGGAAGAGATTTCTGAGCACTGACTTTTATCCTGCAAATTTACTGAATTTACTTATTAGTTCTAGCAGTTTTGTTTTGTTTTGTTTGGTGGAGTGTTTCAGATTTTGACTGCAAATAGTGGACATTTTCCTTCTTTCTTGATGATTTGTATAATTTTTATTTTTTATTGTCATCTGATTGCTGTGGCTAGGACTTCCAGTACTATGTTAAATAACAGTGGTGAGAGTGGACATCCTTGTCTTATTCCTGGCTGTACAGGAAAAGCTCAGATTTTTCCCTATTGAGGATGATATTAACTGTGGTTTTTTCATATGTGGTCCTTATGATGCTGATGTATGTTCCCTCTAAACCTACTTTGTTGAGGGTTTTTATCATGAATAGATGTTATATTACGTTAAATGATTTTTCTGTATCTATCAAAATGATCATATGATTCTTATCTTTTCTTTTATTAATGTGGTGTGTCATGATGATTGTTTTGCAAATATTGAACCACCCTTGCAATAAAGGAGTAAATCCCACTTGATTGTGGTGAATGATTTTTTTTTAATTTTTCTTGAATTGGGTTTGCTAGTATTTATTTAGAGTTTTTACATCCATGTTCATCTGGGATATTGGCCTGTAGTTTTATTTTTTAGTGGAGTCTTTATCTGGTTTTGGTATCAGGATAATGCTGGTCTCATAGAATGAATTTGGGAGTTTACCTTCCTTTTTTGTGCTCCTGTCTCCTCTCACCCTTCTCTATGACCATGGCTCCCTCCCCTCCACAGCACCCATGATCTGTTTATCCCCTAAACCATGTCTCCACACTTCCTACCTTCTTTAGTATGGCCCCATCTCTCCCTTTAGTCGTGGAGTTTGTTCTGTCAGTTCCAGTTTGATTTCTTGGGTATTTATGATGATTTGATAATCATTTAATTGTGTTCATGGGACTAGAAAAGCCTAGGGCACTCTTACTCTGTTGCCATCTTCCTTTCTCTCTAAGTCTAGTTGCTTAACTCAGACAAACTTTGAGACAATATGTATGCATGGTTTTAAGCTGCTAGATTATGTGGTAATTTATCATGCACCAATAAATAAATAAAACACCTGGTGGATAAATTTAGTGTGGTATCCTGGATTTGATAGTGTAAGAGAAAAATGACCTTAATAAAACCTACTGGTAAGGGGCACCCAGGTGGCTCAGTTGGTTAAATGTCTGACTCTTGATTTCAGCTCAGGTCATGATCTCTGGGTCATGAGATGGAGCCCCAAGTTGGGCTCCATGCTGGGTGTGGAGTCTGCTTAAGATTCTCTCTCTCCCAAGGGGAACCCTCCTACACTGTTGGTGGGAATGCAAGCTGGTGCAACCACTCTGGAAAACAGTATGGACGTTCCTCAAACAGTTGAAAATAGAGCTACCATATGATCCAGCAATTACACTACTGGGTATTTACCCTAAAGATACAAATGTAGGGATCCGAAGGGGTACGTGCACCCCAATGTTTATAGCAGCAATGTCCACAATAGCCAAACTGTGGAAAGAGCCAAGATGTCCATGGACAGATGAATGGATAAAGAAGATGTGGTATATATACACAATGGAATATTATGCAGCCATCAAAAGGAATGAGATCTTGCCATTTGCAACGATGTGGAAGGAACTGGAGGGTGTTAGGCTGAGTGAAATAAGTCAATCAGAGAAAGACATGTATCATATGACCTCACTGATATGAGGAATTCTTAATCTCAGGAAACAAACTGAGTGTTGCTGGAGTGGTGGGGGGTGGGAGGGATGGGGTGGCTGGTTGATAGACATTGGGGAGGGTATGTGCTATGGTGAGAGCTGTGAATTGTGCAAGACTGTTGAATCACAGATCTGTACTTCTGAAACAAATAATGCAATATATGTTAAGAAAAAAAAAAAGAAGAAGATAGCAGGAGGGGAAGAATGAAGGAGAGTAAGTCGGAGGGGGAGACGAACCATGAGAGACGATGGACTCTGAAAAAAAAACTGAGGGTTCTAGAGGGGAGGGAGTGGGGGGATGGGTTAGCCTGGTGATGGGTATTAAATAGGGCACATTCTGCGTGGAGCACTGTGTGTTATGTACAAACAATGAATCATGGAACATACATCAAAAACTAATGATGTAATGTATGGTGATTAACATAACAATAAAAAATAAAAAAAGATTCTCTCTCCCTATCCCTCTCTTCTGCCTCTCTCTCTAAAACAAAACAAAACAAAAAACAAAACAAAGCAAACAAACAAACAAAAAAGTACTGGTAAAATATGAAGAACTGTAATTGTTTTTTAACACTGTCAATTTCTCAATTTTCATAAATATACTATGGTTATGTATAATGTTAACATTACAGGATTATGTAAGGTATATGACACTCTTCATACTATGTTTCTTTTTGTAAATGTAACTTTTTTCCAAATATTTTTTAAAGTTTTATTTTGGTACCAGAGTAAACCCCCCCAAAAACCCAAAAACACATAAACAAAATAAAACAAAACAAAACTCTTGTGTTAAGAGGATAAATGGAGTTGTGGGGAGAAAACAGGAAAGTGGCTTCTCTTATCCACCCACCATTTCTAACATAGGTGCACCTGCTTCAGAAAGGCCACCTCAAGAACAAGGGACTCTCTGGATCTTTCTTTTTCCCCTTAATACTCCCCTTTACTCTGTCACAACTTTAGTCTCAGCAACTACTTCTTCAAATATAAGCAACTGTGCCTCATATATCCCACTTTTATACAACCTCAGGCAGTGTATTTGTAGAATGGAACTAGAATTTTTTTGGAAGACATGGCTTCTGGACATTAGAAGCCAGCATTGAGAAATGTCAGTGACAGGAAACATTAATCACATTTCTGCATTTAAGAGAGAGTTTTCCTGATGCAGGATTTCCTTCTTCAAGTTTTTAAAAGACAATCAAACCCTTGTGAAAACCTGTGATAATTAATTTCTTTCCATTTGGCAGACTCCGTCATGAATTCATGGGGTCCATGTAGTCTCTTGACATTCATATAGTGGATTTATATAACACATTGTAAAGTATGAAAGCCACAGAATAGATATGGTAATGATAACAGGTGGTCTGGGTGGGAAAAAAAAGTTTATAAACATGATGTTTTAGGCAGTCCCTGCTTACATTCATTTGAAAGTGAAACTTTAGATACCTGGTATTTGTCAGAAGAAGGGAAGTTAATTATTAATTATGTGTTGTGCACAGGTGGAGAAAGCCTGGCAGAGAAAAAAGAAAATAAAAGACAAGAAAAGAACAAGCACAATACCACATATCCTAATGTTCCATGCAGTGTCTAAGAAATGGACACTGTTGAATGACAAGTGCAAATGTGCTGGCTAAACAAAGATCCTCCCAGAAGAGATCACATGGTCATCCTTCACACAGCTCCTTTTTCACAGGCTTCAGCACTCCTGCCAGTTCTAGCACCAGGGTTGTTTCGAGGATTCATGTCTCGAAAGCCATGGGACACCATACTGTAGTCCCATGGAGATCCACAAAATCAAAGCTTTTACATTTATGTCCATACTCATGGGGTATATTTTCTATATCACATTTAGACCTTCAGTGTGAAAACTAGCATCTGGGCCTAGAGACCTGTAGTGAGAGTAACAGCTGACCTGTATCTAACTACTGAAATCAAAATAGCTGTTACTTAGGTACTGCTATTTGAAATGTTTGTAATTCAATAAGCTTTTCACTCCTCCAAGCTCAAACTTTATTCTTTAGTAAAGGAAAAGCTCATTTAAATTCCATATCTTAAAACATAGAGGGTTATTCCATTCATTTTGCTTTATTTGGAGTACTTATAACAGCTAAATGACTTGTCAAATCCCCCTTTCTTCATCTCAATGTACAAATTATAATCTATCGTGATGTATACTATGAATGTCATTCCTCACCAAACTCTTTACCAAATCAAAACCAAAACCAAAACCAACCAAATAAACAAAAAACCCAAAAGCCAGAATGGCAGGCCATAAAGAAGTCACAGTTATATCTGAGCAAGGAGTGACCCAACTCATAAATGACAAATAGAAGAACCAACAATGAGCCCTATGTGCTTAGAATTAAGATAAAACAGGAGATAGACATAGATAGAATTGTACTGACATGAAGTCCACAGGCACAGATGACACAGTGCTAAACACCAAGTCCTCAAAAACTACTCTGATAGCCTGCATGATATCATTTCTCACAACCTATTAAGCCACTTGTGACCAGACTTCACAGAGTCTGGTCTGGCCACCAGAATTCTCAGAAAAATGCCATTGCAAACATCTCTAAGTCTCAGAACACATCACGAGGCAAGAACCCATTATCCTATCTTCATACTCTAGCTTGAATAAATTATGGGGTCTAGTGGATGCATGACTCATATATTTGAGATCAGGACTGGCTGTTCACTTAATTCAGCCTTCCTGGAGCTTGAAACTCTGGGTACAATTTCCGCTAACATCCTAAATCATGAATTAGATGAACTAACACCAGAGCCTATTTCAATTTCTAAAGTAGAATTGGTCAGAGTAGCAAGTAAGTTGAGAAAAAACATTTTATGAAGACCATAGTACATCTGCTTAATTGCTTAGAAATCATAAAGTGATTTGTATGATCACAATCCATCTGATTAGAAGGAGGGATGAAAAAAGAAAAAAATATATATATACAGTTGTTATGGATTGAAGAATTGAATTTTAATGCCACTTACAGAGAGGATTGCTCATATTTCTAAGATTTGGATAGAAATTCTCAAGATAAAGCTTCTTTCAACTAAATCTTGGCCAGTTTTAATCTTCCTTCTCAGTGGATTAATTGAGCCATAGTTTAGAAAATTATCTCTCCATATATAACCTAGGAATTTCAGTAGTTCACCAAAAATTCAAATATATCTAATAATTAGGTAGAATGCAAATGGAGTTGTTCAACTTATATAAAACTATATTTAAGTATGTTTTCTCAGTAATAGACCAGAATGCAACAGACGAGCCACCATGACTTTAGACTGAGAAAAAGGCAGTCACAGAGAAAAATAGTATATTGCATTGATGCTACAGCATACACTGAACATCTTTCAACTATAGATGCATCTTAAATTTGATAGTGTACAAACACTATTGGCTGGAAGGCAATCATAACGATGCTGTCATTGTGTGTGCACATGCATGAAACTTGGTCTAAAAACTTCTATTGACACCTCTGGGAATGTTATCTGCATCAAAACTTGCAGACTTAGTGTCAATAGGTTGGAAGATAATCTCAGAAGGAGAAGTTTAGGACTTTTTCAAGAAATGTGGCATACATAAAGCTCCTGCTTAGCACAGTTGATGATAATGTGAGGAAAATCCGACAAGATGAGTTGAAAAGTGAGTCAGAGGAGTTTGACTCTGAGTGGGAGAAATTTAATACCTTTGTCAGCAAAGTGCTTATATTTTTCATCTCTTCTAATCATAAAAGTGACAGAAGATAAATATCCACTTCTATGTAAGTTTAAGAGAGATTTTTCAATAATTATAAGATAAAAATTCTAAGTGACAAGAAATATTTTTGCCATAGTTTGTCACTGGTTTTATTCCTTCCTCATGACATTCACAATAATGATGCATCTTATATTTGATACAAATCAATTTTGTAATTACTTAGAAAAAGCTCTCAGTATTAGCAAATACTGACTTAATGGTGATTATAGACATGGTTTTAGTCTACATACTTTATGTATTATTAATTTATTCAAGAGATAGGCACTACTATGAGTCCCAAGTTCCAGTTTCGAATCTTAGCCAAATTCCTACAAGGAAAAAAAAAAAAAAGGAAGAATCTCAAGTATGACTCATTCTTTCTCAAGTCTTTCCATCAATTATGTTAGAATATTTTTTTCTCTTTTATAGTAAATATTTTTCTACATCTAGTTTAAGAAATTTTACCCTAACTCAATGTCAGGAAATTAGTTTCCTGGATTAGATTCTAGTTACTGTATTAAGTTGTTTTTAAATTTTAGATGTATAATCTATACGGGATTCATTTTGTGTATACAGCAAGGTCAAAGACCAGATTTTATTTTCCTCCATGGCTATTCAATATCTTCAAACATTTATTGGAAAATCTGTCTTTCCCCCATTGATCTTTCTTATAAATTATTTGCTTTTATATGCATGTATCTATTTTTGAGCTCTCTTGTCTTTGATTCATTGATATCTTTGTGCAAATACCACACTGAGAATGTCAGGCTATATTCCAATCCTTATCCGTTCCCCTCTGTGGAGGGGGTCCCAGCCAGAGTGTGGCACCAAGGATTCCTTCTAGAGTGAGGAAAAGTCCACAGTGCTCCCAGCATCCCCCTTCTGTTACCTCCCCTAATTATTGCTACTGAGCTCTGTCCTCAGCAACAAAGACTTTACAGACAGATTTGAAAATCACTTTTCTGGTTCCATACAGATTTTAGGATTTTTGATCCCAGCTCTTTGAAAAATGCCAATGGTATTTTAATAGGGATGGCATTGAAAGTGTAAATTGCTCTGGGGAGGATAGACATTTTAACAATGTTTATTCTTCCAATCCATGAGCATGGAATATTTTCCCATCTTTTTGTGTCTTCCTCAACTTTTTTCATAAGTGTTCTGTAGTTTCTAGAATATAGATCCTTTACCTCTTTAGTTAGGTTTATTCCTAGGTATGTTATGGTTTTTGTTGCTATTGTGAATGGAATTTATTCTTTAATTTCTCTTTCTACAGTTATATTGTTAACATATAGAAAAGCAACTGATTTCTGTGCATTGATTTTGTATCCTGCCATGTTGCTGAATTGCTGTATGAGTTCTAGTAATTTGGGTGTGGAGTCTTTTGGGTTTTCCACATAAAGTATCATGTCATCTGCGAAGAGGGAGAGTTTGACTTCTTTGTCAATTTGGATGCCTTTTATTTCTTTTTGTTGTCTTATTGCTGAAGCTAGGACTTCTAGTACTATGTTGAACAATACTGGGCATCCTTGTCGTGTTCCTGCCCTTATGGAAAAAGCTCTCAGCTTTTCCCCATTGATAATGATATTTGCTGTGGGTTTTTCATAGATGGTTTTTATGATATTGAGGAATGTTCTGACCCTGAATCACAAAGGGAAGGATGAAAAAGGAAAACAAAGCTGGGGGCATCACGTTGCCTTATTTCAAGCTATATTACAAAGCTGTGATCACCAAGACAGCATGGTATAGGCACAAAAACCAACACATAGACCACTGGAACAGAATAGAGACTCCAGAAATGGACCCTCAACTCTATGGTCAACTAATTTTGACAAATCAGGAAAAAATATCCAATGGAAAAAAGACAGTCTCTTCAATAAGTGGTGCTAGGAAAATTGGACAGCTACATAAAGAAGGATGAAACTGGACCATCCCCTTACACCATACACAAAGATAAACTCAAAATGGATGAAAGACCTCAATGTGAGACAGGAATCCATCAAAATCCTAGAGGAGAACATAGGCAGTTACCTCTTTGACATCGGCCACAGCAACATTTTTCAAGACACGTCTCCAAAGGCAAGTGAAACAAAAGCAAAAATGAACTTTTGGGACTTCATCAAGATAAAAAGCTTCTGCACAGCAAAGGAAACAGTCAACAAAACTAAGAGGCAGTCCAAGGAATGGGAGAAGATATTTGCAAATGACATTACAGATAAAGTGCTGATATCCAGGATCTACAAAGAACTTCTCAAACTCAACACTCAAAAAACTAATAACCCAGTCAAAAAAATGGGCAGAGGACATGAACAGATATTTCTCCAAAAAAGACAAACAAATGGCTAACAGACACATGAAAAAATGCTGAACATCACTAGCCATCAGGGAAATACAAATCAAAACCACAATGAAATACCACCTTACACCAGTTAGAATGACAAAAATTAACAAAACAGATAACAACAAATGTTGGTGAGAATGTGGAGAAAGGGGAACCCTCTTACACTGTTGGTGGGAATGCAAGCTGGTACAGCCACTCTGGACAACAGTATGAAGGTTCCTCAAGATGGTAAGAATAGAGCTACCCTATGACCTGGCAATTGCACTGCTAGGTATTTACCCCAAAGATATAGACATAGTGAAAAGAAGGGACACATGCACCCCAATGTTCATAGCAGCAATGTCCATAATAGCCAAATTGTCAAAGGAGCTGAGATGCCCATCAACAGACAAATGGATAAAGAAGATGTGGTACATATACACAATGGAATATTATTCAGACATCAGAAACAATGAATACCCACCATTTGCATCAATATGGATTCAACTGGAAGGAATTATGTTAAGTGAAGTAAGTCAAGCAGAGAAGGACAATTATTATATGGTTTCACTCATATGTGGAACATAAGCAATAGCACGGAGGACCATAGGGGAAGGGAGGGAAATTAAAAGGGGGAGAAATCAGAGCGGGAGATAAACCATGAGAGACTATGGGCCCCGAGAAACAATCTGGGGGTTTCAGAAGGGAGGAGGTGGGGGTGGGGGTAACAGGGTGATGGATATTGAGGAGGACACATGCTGTGATGAGCACTGGTGTTATACTTAACTAATGAATCATTGAACACTACATCAAAAACTAATTATGTACTACACAGTGGCTAACTCAACATAATAAAAAATAAAAATAAATAAAAATTGAAAAAATAATAAAAAAGAAAACCACTTTTAAAAGGAGGCACCAGCAGGGTGCCTGGGTGGCTTAGTTGGTTAAGTGACTGCCTTCGGCTCAGGTCATGATCCTGGAGTCCTGGGATCGAGTCCCACATCAGGCTTCCTGCTCAGCAGGGAGTCTGCTTCTCCCTCTGACCCTCTTCCCTCTCATGCTCTCTATCTCTCATTCTCTCTCTCTCAAATAAATAAATAAATAAAATCTTTAAAAAAAAAAAAGACAATCTTTAAAAAAAAAAAAGGAGGCACCAGCTTAAAAAATCCTGAAGTATATTCGAAGGCTCTAGTTTGTACCATGTAAATAATACAGTGTTCCTTCAGCAGTCTGTCCCCTTTTCATCACTAGAAAAGGATGCGAGAAAAATGCAGCCAAGAATGAGGAATTACATTAACAGGGAATGTGACTCATATCTCTGAAATTTGAAGAGCTGTTTCTAGGCTGCAGCCAGCCTGTTCAGGGGTCTTTTGGAAGTCCTCTTATGCTTCTAGACCCTTAATTCGCACCTTGTAAAAAGTTATTCCTTATTTCCTGGTAAATTTCCTGGTAAGATCTCACCTTCATATAAATTTATGAGGGTCCCAAATCTCAGTGCTATGACACATGGAGGGAGAAATTAGGATCTGAGCACACACACATTTCTTTAGGCCATATTTTGTTCTTATTTCATGGAGGAAAGATAGCAAATAGCCCCCAAAGACCCATGAGCTGGAGGAGGAAGGAGTCAGCATGGATAAGGCAACTAAAAGTTCGCCGTCAACACTCCCTTCCCCAGTCTTCCCCCTACACAGTATAAGTTAGGGCAGTCGCAAACCTCCCTACCACATGCCAATACAAGTACTCACAGACCGCAAATCTCCATCCAAGTACTAAAGTCAGAAGTGGGTCTTATTTTCCACCTCCCAGTTGGCCTTCGGCATCCCCATCTCATAAAAATAATCTACATAGTTAATGGCTTGGATATCTCATACTGTTAGAAAATTCAATCTCACATGCCTTGGACAAGGTGTGGTCAAATCTCATGCTTACCCAATTGTTTTAATCCTGAGCGTTGCCCATGGGACCTCTGGTGATAAGTGTGGAGTGAGGATTTGGTTCCTGGAGACTGCCCCCTCCAGTTATGTCTATAAGCAGAGTTGGTTGCCTATAGTACTGTCAGTGTCATCTTCTGTAAATAAGGGCATAGCACCACCAGGTTTTATCTCATCTTTCTTCAAACTCATTTATAAATTCCATATCTTAAAATAACAATATTAAGAATTTATCTTTGGGGTGCCTGAGTGGCTCAGATGGTTAAGCAACTGCCTTCGGCTCAGGTCATGATCCCGGAGTCCTGGGATCGAGTCCCACTTAGGGATCCCTGCTCAGCAGGGAGTCTGCTTCTCCCTCTGACCCTCTTCCCTCTCATGCTCTCTATCTCTCATTCTGTCTCTCTCAAATAAATAAATAAAATCTTTAAAAAAAATTTGTCTTTGATCTCCACCAGGTCCCCTTATATTTCACCCCATGTCCCAAATCATCACAAATATGCATTTCATTAAGTCTAAGAGGTCACTGACTTCAAATACACCATTATTTTATATAGTATTAAGGGAAAAAAAAGATCATAGCCAATTAAATAATCACCCAATTCTAAGATCTTGCGGATTTAAAGATGTTAAAATGTGAAAATTGTGCATATTTAAAAAACAAGTATTTCTGAATAAAGTCAGGATTTGATGAAGTGAGTCAACAAAACTGGAAAGATATTTATGTGAATTATATAGATAAGGGAGTTAACATTGCTGATCATAAACCACATGAGATAAATAAATATATGAGGAAAAAAATGTCAAATCGTCTTCCCAAGACCACTCAGCCTTTTTTTATGACCATGGAAATCCTTTGTTTACCAGGAAGAGTGTGCAGGCCCCATGAACATTCCTCCTAGCCAAGAATGAGACAGGGTCAGGAGTGAGCAATGAGTTGCTTTTCAATCCTGGACCAGAAATCAGTAAGTGCACAATGAAGAAGGGACTGTGTGCACATATAAGAGCATAATACGGACTAAATGCCACTGAAGGGGGGATTGACATTGACATGTCCTTTCCTCCCAAGCTCTTGAGCCACTAGCTTCCTTTTTTATTTTTTTTTTAAGAAATGATGAATGTGTGGGTGCCATGGAGAATCATAGGAGGCCCATGAACACTGAGAGAGACTTTTCTCCATGTCCCCCTATCTCTTTTCTACTTGCCTTATTCCCTGTTCTTTTTCCCTCATGGGAAAATATAACAACATGACTGTAAGTCTATAATAGCTTTCCCTGGTAGAGCCCATTTCATAGCATGCCTTCAGCAGCTATAGCAGCCTCCTAAACAGACAGGGATTATAGAAATCAGAGACTGGACATGAAGAGCTGGGCTGGCAGGAGAAGGTCTCAGGTTTCAGAGATCAGTTTTCTTCAGGCACAGTTGTTCTCTTCAGAAATCCTCTAGTCTCCTCTCTGTCTTCTGAAGCCTTTACCACACACCTGTTGAACCTATGACTGTGTTTCTCTTTCATTCATATAGTCATAAATTATTAGGGTTTCTTTTTTAACTCTGCATCTTTGAAGCACCTCGAGCACCCTTTCCTAGAGCTCCAAGTTACACAAGAGAGGGGTCACAGATGGGCAGAAAAGGGAAACTTCTGAGAAGTTTATCCTGATGATTGTTTCTCCAGTAAAAGGTTGAAACACAGATCTTGAGAAACTGTGGACTCAGACAAAGGGGGGGACAAATAGGGGGAAAAATTAAACCTATCACACCTAACATCCACAACCCCTTTCTGCAGGGAGCCAAAGTCGGGAGAAAGCAGCTATCAGGAATGTCACAGAAAACCAGGGAAAAATATCTATATGGTATTCTCCAGCTCAGAGAACTGCAGGAGTGTCATGGAAACACAGTTTGCATAGACACCTGAACACCAGCCACAACAAAAAGCTTCAATTAAAAAAAAATCCTGGGGCACCTGGGTAGCTCAGTTGGTTAAGCAGCTGCCTTTGGCTCAAGTCATGATCTCAGGGTCCTGGGATCAAGTCCTGCATCCAGCTCCCTACTTGGTGGGGAGTCAGCTTCTTCCTCTCCTTCTGCCTCTCTCCACTGCTCATGCTCACTCGCTCTAATAAAGAAATACAATCTTTAAAAAATAAAAATAAAAAATAAAAAAATTCCTGTCAACACCTGTTGTTTCTTGTGTTATTGATTTTAGCCATTCTGACAAGTGTGAAGTGATATTTCATTGTGGTTTTGATTTGTATTTCCCTGATAATCAGTGATGTTAAGCATCTTTTCATGTGTCTATTAACCATCTGGATATCTTCTTTGGAAAATGTCTATTCATGTATTCTGCACAATTTTTAATTGGTTATTAATTTTCTGGGTGTTGAGTTTGAGAAATTCTTTATATATTTTGGGTATTAACCTTTTATCAGATATGTCATTTGCAATATCTTCTCTCATTCTGTAGGTTGCTTTTTAGTTTTGTTGATTGTTTCCTTTGCTGTGTAGAAGCCTCTTATTTTGATGAAGTCCCAATAGTTTAATTTTGCTTTTGTTTCCCTTGCCTCAGGAGATCTCTAGTAAGAAGCTGCTAAGGCTGATGTCAGAGAGATTACTTCCTGTGTTCTTTTCTAGGATTTTAATGGTTTCATGTCTTACATTTGTCTCTAATCCATTTTGAATTTATTTTTTGTATGGTGCAAGAAAGTGGCCCAGATTAATTATTTTGCATATTGCTGTGCAGTTTTTTAGGATGTTGAGAAAGGGGAACTCTCTTGCTCTGTTGGTGAGAATGCAAATTGGTGTAGCCCTTCTGGAAAACAGTATGTACGTTCCTCAGAAAGTTAAGAATAGAACTACCCTATGATCCAGCAATTGCACAACTAATTCTGTAGGATACAACAATACTGATTCAAAGGGCCCATGCACCCCAAAGTTTATAGAAGCATTATCAACAATAACCAAATGATGGAAAAAGCCCATTGTCCATCAATTGATGAATGGATAAAGATGATGTTGTGTGTGTGTGTGTGTGTGTGTGTGTGTGTGTGTGTGTGTGTAATGGATTATTACTCAGCCATAAAAATAATAAAATCTTGCCACTTGCCATGATATGGCTGGAGCTAGAGAGCATTATAGTAAGTGAAATAAGTCATACAGATAAAGACAAATACCCTATGATTTCACTCATATGTAGAATTTAGGAAACAAAACAAATGAACAAAGGGGAGAGAAAGAGGTAAACCAAAAAATAAAACGAGAGAGAACAAACTGATGGTTATCAGAGGGATGATGGGTGGGAGGATGGGTGAAATAGGTGATGGGGATTAAGGAGGGCACTTGTGATGAGCACTGGGTGTTGTATGGAAGTGGTGAATCACTATATTGTACACCCGAAATTAGTATTACATTGTTCGTTAATTAACTGGAATTTAAATAAAAACTTGAAAAAATAAACACTGGGAAGTTTAAGTAAAAATAAAATCACATCTCTGGTTTGAACATTATTTTCCTTTTTCTTTTTTAAGATTTTATTTATTTATTCATGAGAGACAGAGAGAGAGAGAGAGAGAGAGAGAGGCAGAGGGAGAAGCAGACTCCCAAGGAGCAGGGAGTCCAATGCGGGACTTGATCCCAGGACCCTGGGATCATGACCTGAGCCAAAGGCAGACGCTTAACCATCTGAGCCACACAGGCGCCCTGAACATTATTTTCCATCTACAGTATCTTATCCACACCCCCTAGAAAAAGCAGCCTGGAAAAAAGAATGAGGATGGATGGTATAACAGCTCATATTTGTGATTAGAAAAGCCCCCCCACAAAAAAAGAGAAAGAAAGAAAGAAAAGCTCCCAAACAGATATACTCTCCACACAGCTTTCTGGAAAATCCCTACCACTCATTGACATTTTTTCCCCCTTACAACCTTGCATTTAAATACACATCTATCAGAATTTAGTTTTTCACTCTGTATATATTTTTAGTGTGGATCCTCACAGACTTACCCAAAACAATGTTTGACAAGTACATGTGGACAGGGGACCATTGACCTGAGTGTAATACCCTGGCCAGCCCTACTTGTTTTCTCTACAAGGTGATGAGAATAAAAACTGAAGGTATGAGCTTAGGGAAGAAAGGAAGGCAAGGCGGCTCTTTCTCTATATCATTTTTCTTCAAATAAGCCCCAAAGAATATAAACAGAAAGTACAGAAGCAATATAGGACCTTCATTAAGACTCTGGAACAAAACCGTGGCCAGCACAGAAGGCTACCAGTTATTTCCTTCCCTTTCCCACTGCCTGCCACTAACTCTGTTCTCAGAAAATGAATCTGTAGAATTATAAGTGTATATAATATGTCTATAAATGAATCTAATTGAAAGCCCTGAACACTCAGAAACCAAATCACAGATATGTCATTCCCAATCACCTCACAGATGAAGTTTCTGGGTGCGAGAGATCCAGAATGAGAAATGCACAAACGTTGGGTACAGTAATGGCCATGAAGAGAGGTGTACCATTGATGGTCCTAATCTTTCTCATTCAGTGCTTAGAGAATGTGTTGGCTACACCCAGCTTTTAACTTAAACACCCTTTACTTTTTAATCTATGTCTTGAATTACTATTAAAGATTTTATTATTATATTCTGATAAACCCTTCTGATATGGGGACTTATTTGTTACCACAGTGGAGCCTATCCTATCCTCAGTAATAAAATGGTTTAAGAGTTCAGGGGAGTTTGGGGACCTAACAGGAGACAAAATTCAGTGAGAAGATATAAAATGGTAGATCATTTACATCAAGTGAGAGAGATGAATGGTCATGTAGAAAGATAACGGCAAAAACAAAAACAAAACAAAACAAAAACCCACAAACAAGCAGACAAATAAACTAGTTTCTCTCCATCTTCCTATACTTCCCCCATATATGTTATGAACACAGACACAGTCACCATGGAGACCAGATGGGGGCAATATCTAGCCTTGCACTAAAAACAGAGAGCAAAAAGATCCTTTGTCCCCATTAAGTAAGACTACATCTTGATTAAGGCTTAGAGAGCTGTGCTTTTCATGTGCTTCTTCCTCGAGTTTTGATTCATCCATAGCCTACCTCAATGAATGAGACAGAACAACTTGGTGAACTTGGAGAAACACAAATTGCTAGGCCCCTCTCGCAGAGTTTCCAATTCAGCACGTCTGGGATGGGTTCCAATAATCTGTTTCAATTCCAGGCTTATCTACTGGCCAAATACTATATATATGTATATTTTTTTACTTTAGTTTCTAATTAGTTCTTTAGTGCTCAAACTGTGCATGACATTCCTCCTAGTCCTCCACAAAGCTTCCCTGCAGTGTAGTCACAATGGGGGAGGTTGAAGTTAGAGGAAGGGATGATAGATGGTGGAACCATGCTGAAATTTGGTCAAGGAGTGACTCCATACAAAATGGTAAAATAGCACAGAGTGAGATTGGGGGCTGTATTTAAAAGAGGAGGAGGTTCTCTAAGCAGTATGTCAATACAAGGGCATAGGACCCAAAGGTTTTACTGTGCACCAAGCTCCAAACAGAGTTAAAAGTTACCTTTAGAATTATAGAGGAAGGATAAATGCCCAATTACCCCTTATTTCCCTAATCCACTTGTTGCCAGTGTATAGTGATATTGGCCTGGACAATACAAGTGTCAGAAAATAGCCATTTCAAACATGCACACACGTATTAGATCAACATTTGAAGCCAGATCTCAAGGTCACATTCCCACCCTGTAGCAAAGAAAGGATTCTGGGGATTAGAAGCCTGGAAGGAGGAATGTAGCTGACAGGGCACAGAGCTCATATTTCTGCATCTGGGATCATTAGTTCTCTCTACTCAGACTTTATGAAGGCCCTTTCCACCCTGGACAGTCTTGTGTGAAACTCCTGGCACAGGCTCACCCAAAATATTAAATAGGAGTCATTCAAATAACTCTAGTTTTTTTTCCCTCAACATTTACAATGTAGACCCCATAGCTAATTCTAAACCATAATATCCCAGAGTGAGATGTAACCAATGGTGTTGAGAGCAGAGCAGCCCATTTAATGCTGAGCAGGAGTACTGCTAAAGTGACATATCATTACATGGCAGCTCTCAATCCAGGGAACACAGAGGGATATGCTGCAGAAAGATACAGACAAAACACTTATGTGGATGGAAATCAAGGGGATAAGAAATGTATCAATAAATTCCCAGAATCATACAACCTACCCAATTTGAATCATTAAGAAATAGAAAATCTAGGAGCACATGGGTGGCTGTCAGTTAAGCATCTGACTCTTGGTTTCAGCTCAGGTCATGATCTCACAGTTGTGGGATCAAGCCCCTCATCAGGCTCCATACTCAATGTGGAGTGTGGATAAAATCTTTAAACAAAGAAATAGAAAATCTACAGAAACCAATAATAAGTTAGAAAACTGAATCAGTAACCCAAACTTACAAAGAAAGGAAAGCTCAGAATCAAATGGCCCCCTGGGTGAATTCTACCAAACATTTTGAGAAGAATTAACACAAATTCTCCAATTCTTTCAAAAAACTGAAGAGGAAGTAACACTCCCAAACTCACAAGGTCAGCATGACTCTGATATCAAAGAAAGATAAGGACACTGTAAGGAAAGAAAACTACAAGCCACTACCCCTGATGAATGTAGGTATAAAAATTCTAAAAAACAAACAAACAAAAAAAAAACACTAGCAAACTGACTACAACATCACATTAAAAGGATCATATACCATGATCAAGTGGGATTTATCCCTGTGACACAGGGATGGTTCAACATATGCAAGTCGGTAAATGTGCTACACAGCCTTCATAAAATGAGATAAAAATCATATGATCATCTCATTAGATGCAGACAAAGTATTTGACAAAATTCAACATTATTTCATGATAAACCTCCTCCAAATTGGTATACAACGAATATACCTCAACATAATAAAGGTCATATATGACAAGCCCACAGCTAATATCATGTTCAATGGTGAAAGTTTGAAAGCTTTTCCTATAAGATCAGGAACAGACCAAGAGTGCCTATTCTCACCACTCTTATTCAACATAGTACTGTAAATCCTAGCTAGAGTAATTAAGCAAGAAAAAGAAATAAAAGCAATCCAAATTAGAAAAGAAGAAACAAAATTTTCTTTGCAAATGACATGATCTTGTATATAGAAAATCCTAAAAACTTCACCAAAAAACACTTAAAACTAATAAATTTAAATTTAGTAGTTTCAGGAGACAAAATCAACATGCAAATATTATGTGTCTATACACTAACAATGAACTATATAAAAAATAAAACAGTATTAATTACAATAGCATCAAAAACAATAAAAATCAGAGAGGGAGTCAAACCATGAGAAACTCTGGACTCCAAGAAACAAACTCAGGGTTATAAAAGGGAGGGGGATGGAGGAATGGGGTAGCCGGGTGATGGGTATTGAGGGCATGTGTTGTGATGAGCACTGGGTGTTATACACAACTAATGAATCATTGAGCACTACATCAAAAACTAATGATGTACTATATGTTGGCTAACTAAACATAATAAAAAATAATTTTTCCTAAAAAAAAAACAAAAACAAAAACCAATACAATATTCCAGAATATATTTAGCCAAGGAGGTAAAAAAAAAAAATCTATGCACTGACAATTATAATACACTGATGAGAAAAACTGAAGAAGACACAAATAAATGGAAAGGTATTCCAAGACCATGAATCAGAAAAGTTAATATTGTTAAAATATCCAATTACCCAAAGCCAAAGCAATGCAGCCCATATCAAAATTTCAAAGGCATTTTTCACAGAAAGAGAAAAATCATTGTAAAATTAGTATGGAACTACAGGGGCACCTGGGTGGATCAGTCGTTAAGTGTCTGCCTTTGGCTCAGGTCATAATCCCAGGGTCCTGGGATCGAGCCCCGCATTGGGATCCCTGCTCTGTGGGAAGGCTGTTTCTTCCTCTCCCACTCCCCCTGCTTGTTTTCCCTCTCTCGCTGTGTCTCTCTCTGTCAAATAAATAAAATCTTTAAAAATAAATAAAATTAGTATGGAACTACAAAAGATCCCTGAGAGCCAAAGCAATCTTGAGAAAGAACAAAGCCAGAGAATCTCATTTCCTAATATTGAACTATGTTACAAAGCTATAGTAATCAAAACAGTATGCTACTGACTTAAAGACAGATACATAGATCAATAGAATATAATTAAGAGCCCAGAAATAAATCCATACATATAAGGTCAACTGATCTTTGACAAGGAAGCTAAGATTACACTATGAGTAAAGGGCAGTCTTTTCAATAATGAAAATCTTGTTGGGAACACTGTATACTTACATGCAAAATGATGAAACTAGACTGCTATTTTGTACCCCTCACAAAATTTAACTTGAAATGATGAAAGACTTAAATGTACGATGTGAAACTGTAAAACCCCTAGAAGCAAACATAGAGAAAAATCTCCTTGACATCAGTCTTGCCAATAATTTTTTTTGGATATGCCATCTAAATCACAAGCAATAAAAGCAAAATAAGCAAATGGGGTTATATCAAACTAAGAAGCTCTGTACAGGTGCTCCTGGGTGACTCAGTCAATTAAGTGTCTGCCTTTGGCTCAGGTCATGATCTTAGAGTCCTGGGATTGAGCCCAACGTTGGGCTCCCTGCTCACTGGGGAGTCTGCTTGTCCCTCTTTCTCTGCTGCTCACCCCTGCTTGTACTCTCTCTCTCACTCTGCTCTCTTTCTCAAATAAATAAATAAATAAATAAATAAATAAATAAATAAATAAAATATTTAAAAAAGAAAAAAATATAAAAAGCTTCTGTACAGAAAAATAAAATCAGCAAATGAAAAGAAAGCATACAGAATGAGAGAAAATATTTGCACCACTGACAAAACAAAACGCCAAACTACTGAATGGGAGAAGATATTTGAATGATATATCTGATATGCTAAGTGAAATAAGTCAATCAGAAAAGACAATTATCATATGGTTTCGCTAATATGTGGAATATAAGAAATAGCACAGAGGATCATAGGGGAAGGGAGGGAAAACTGAATGGGAAGAAATCAGAGAGGGAGACAAACCATGAGATACCCTTGACTCTGGGAAACAAACTGAGGGTCGTGGAAGGGGAGGTAGGTGAGGAGATGTGGTAACTAGGTGATGGGATGAGCACTGGGTGTTATACGGAATTAATGAATCAATGAACACAACATCAAAAACTAATGGTGTTCTATATGTTGGTTGATTAAAAAAAGGTTAATATCCAAAATATAAGAAACTCATGCAACTTAATAGCAATAATATAACCCAAATAATTCAGTTAAAAATGGACAAAGACCTGAATAGACATTTTTCCAAAGAGGATATACAAATGACCACTGGGTATATGAAAAGTTGCTCAGTATTTTTAATCTCCAGGGAAATGAGGAAAAAACTACAATGAAATATCACTGCATACCTGTTAGAATAGCTATTATAAAAAAGACAGGAAAAACTAATGATGTAATATATGGTGATTAACATAACAATAAAAAAATAAAAAAAAAGACAGGAAGTAATAAGTGGTGTCAAAGATGTGGAGAAAAGAGAATCTACTACACTGTTGGAAGAAATGTAAATTGGTACAACCATCACAGAAAACAGTAGAGAGGTTCTTGTGAAAATTGAAAATACAACTACAATATGATCAAGCAATTCCACTCAGGTATATATCTGAAGGAAATGAAATTGGTTTCTCAAAGAGATACCATCACCTTAATGTTTATTGCAGTATTGTTCATGATAGCAAAAACATGGAAACAACCTTTGCCTATCAACAGATAAATGAAAAAGAAAATGTGGTAAATATACAATAGAATATTATTCAGCCATAAAAAGGAAGGAAATCTTGTCATTTGCAGCAACTTGGATGAACTTTGAGGGCATTATGCTAACTAAAATGATTCAGACAGAGAAAGACAAATACTGCATGCTCCCACTTATATATGGAATCTTATAAAGCCAAACTCATAGAAACAGAGAGTAGAAGGGTGATTGCCAGGGGCTGGATTATTTGGAGGAATGGGAAGATGTTGGTTAAATAAAACATACATACAGTTATAAGATAAACAAGTTCCAGGGATGTAATTTAGAGCATGGTGACTATAGTTATAACAATACTGTACTGTATACTGGAAAGTTGCTAAGAGAGTTGATCTTAAATTCTCTTAACACACACACACACACACACACACACACACAAGTAATCATGAGTGGTGGTAGAAGTGTTAATCATCTCACAATACATATATGTGCATTAAATCATCACATTTTATACCTTAAACTAACACAATGTCATATGTCAATTATATCTTAGTAAAGCTGGGGAAAATGCATCTGAGATGGAATATTGCTCATATTTCTCAGATCTGGGCACAAGTTCCTAAGTTTCAGCTTCCTCTAACAGCTAGAAATAGCTAGGAAACTAGCACTCACCTCAAAGCTCAATTCATTCCAATTCTTTAGCCATTGACTCAGGGAAGCACCCACATCTACTAGAGGGACCCCCTCTAGCCTTTAGAAATCTCAGACACCAATCCTTATGTCTCAGCAGGGACTTTTTGAGGCCACCAAATGGCGGACAAGCCAGCATGGGGCCATTTACAGGAATAGGCAGACAAAAGAATGACAAAGAAGCATTTCTTTCCTGCTCTCCCACACCTGCAAATCCTCCATGCATTCTTTGCACCAGGAAGGGAATTCTAGATAATAGGCAGATCCTATATGCTTTCATTTGCTAGACCCCCAGAAAATTCCTCCCAGTGATGTGGATTGCCTTCCAGAATGCCCTATGTGCCTTTTCTTACCCTCTTGCCCAAATCCCTTGGGGATGTTTGACACCAGCTTTATTCTTTATTCCTCCGTACTTAAAAAAGGGCATAGTCTCGGAGGCCCTCATGTTAAAGAAAACTGTAGGTTCTTGAGGAAGTACAGACTTATCTGCTCTACTCTCTCCAAGGGGGTTTTTACCATGATCTGTTCTGAGGGACCAAATCTGCATCTATGAATTTCAAAATGTTTCCACCCAGGGGTCCCAGTTATAAATTTCTGAACGTGTTCTTTCAGATGAGTCTGCGACAGCACACAGCATGTCCTAAGTAGCATAGCATGTCACTTCCAACCCCCTGCCTTGAAATCATTTCCAAGATTTAGCGGCCTGGCTTGGGTAATGAGGCTGACAACAACTCTGTTCTCATAAACTCCCCAAAGACGCTTCACCGCCCCCACCACAAGCTCACGACAGCCACCTAGTTAATCACACGCCTTCGCACATACGCATTCAGTAGGCAGAGACCCAGCAGGTATGGGGACAAGGCATCAGCGAGCAAAGTGCGTAAATCTGAGCAGAGTCACGTTTTAGCCCGTTACCATAGCAACAGAAAGTAGAAAACAGGCAATCAAGGATAATAAGCCCTGTGGGCGGGCGAACCTGTGAGAGCAAGTTAAGCCCCCATCCTTCCTTTTCTCCCTTTTCCACCCCCATCATCTCTCTGGAATATAAACAAGCATCAAGCCCCAGTAAAGAGGGCTCTTCAGGGCTCCATGACAACTGCCCTCCCTTCATCCTGCCTTCCCCCACTAGCCTGGATACACCACCTTTTTGCAAAACGCCTCCATCTCAAACAATCTGGTGACAATATGGCCACTTCACAACACCCAATCCCTGAGCCTGACCAGAAGGGGCTTCTGAGGGTCAGTGACCTGGACAGTGAGGAATGCAGCAAAGACAGAACAGAGGCTAGACAAGCTAAACACAGAACAGTGCTGTTCTTTCTTCCCTTATTTTCCCCAATTATTTATTTTGAAAAATTTCAAACCCACGGGAAAGTTGAAAGGATAGTAACTAAACCACTGTAATATCCTCATCTAAATTCACCAGTTGTTAACAATTCCCCACGTTAAAATTCTATCTATATGTCTATTTATCGATGTATCTATGTGTCTGTGTATTTATCATAGTTGTTTACTACATAACTATGATATTATGACATCTAAGAAAATTAAGATCTATTCAATAATACTTAAGATGTAGTCGATGTTTAAATTTTCTCAATTTGTTTCCAAAATGTCTTTTACAGCTTTTTATTCTTTTTTTTTTTTTTGGACCCAAAATGCAAACAAATCACATGCATTGCATTTGGTTGTCTTGTCTCTTTTATTTTTATTTTTTGTCTTGTCTCTTTTAATCTATCATGATCACCTCCCCCCCCACAGACACACAAACACACGTTTTTTTTTTTTTAATGACATTGTTTGTTTTTCAAAAATCCAGGACAATTGTCTTGTACAACATTCAACATTCTGGATTTCCGATTATTTCCCCCTCAGGATTAGATTCAAGTTAGGTTGCCACACCATCAGAGATGCTGGATTTAATCACTGCCCCACTTTACAGGCATTTTTTTTTTTTTGAAAAAGAAAAATGCCTTGGGGGATGATGGCTTGAGATGTAACAGAACTACCCTGATACCTAAGAGCTTTTCACCTGGTGAATGTAGCCTTCACAGAGAATCTGCTTGAATCAGTTATTACATAGGGCAGGGGTTGCTAAATGCTAATTGTCTACTTCTATCACTCCTATGGTTATTACCTAGCAAAAGATAGAAGAGCTCTTCCCTAAAAACTGTCATTGTCTATCTATTGACTTACCTACCTACTTATCTTCTATTATCTGTCACCTATCTATCTATCATCTATCTATCTACCTATCTATCTATCTATCTATCATCTATCACCTGCCTACCTATCATTTGTCTCTCTCTATTGCTTTATATCTTTATTGAAATAAAATCTAAACATCTAAAATCAGCATATACTTAAATTGTACAGTTTGATGAGCATTTACACATGTATAAACCCATGAAACCATCACTATAGTCAAGCTAACATTTTCATTACCTCCCCAAAATTCTGGTGACCCTTTGTAATTTCACCCTCCTCCCTCCAATATCAATAGGTAAACACTGATATGCTTTCTTTCACTTTAGATTAGTTTTAAATTTTTGGAATTCTATATACATAAAATAATACAGCATGTGTTCTTTTGTGCCTGGCTTCATAACTCAGCATAATGATTTTGAGATTCAATTACATTGTGTGCATCTATAGGTTGTCCTGTTGTTCCTTTTTTCTTTTTTATTGCTGTATAGTATTCACCATCTTTCAAAATTTATAGTTTAAAATAATTTCAGATTTACAAAACGATTGGAAAGACAGTACAAAGAATTCCCATATACACTTCCCCCAGTTTTCCCTAATGTTAACATCTTATGTTCTATGGAATGCTTATCAAAACTGAGACTATTTGCAGATAACATGATACTATACATGAAAAATCTTAAAGACTCCAAAGTAATAAATGAATTCAGTAAAGTTGCAGGATACAAATAATTTTTAAAATTTTTATTTAAATCCCAGCTTGTTGGGGTGCCTGGGTGGCTCAGTTGTCAAGCGTCTGCCTTTGGCTCAGGTCATGATCCCAGGGTCCTGGGATCAAGCCCCACATTGGGATCCTTGCTCTGCAGGAAGCCTGCTTCTCCCTCTCCCACTCCCCCTGCTTGTGTTCCCTCTCTCGCTATGTCTCTCTCTGTCAAATAAATAAAAATAAAATCTTTAAAAATAAAAAATAAAAATAAATAAATCCTAGCTTGTTAACATATACTGTAATGTTAGTTTCAGGTGCACAACATGTCGATTCAACACTTTGATACATCACCCAGAGTTCATCACAACCAGTGCACTATAGGATACAAAATAAATACCCAAACATCAGTAGCATTTGTATACACTAACAACAGAGTAGCAGAAAAAGAAAGTAAGAAAAAAACACAATTTACAATTGCACCAGAAGTAATAAAAATACCTAGGACTAAACTTAACTAAGAAAATAGAAGTCTACTCCACAAACTACAAAACACTGATGAAACAAATTAAAGATGACACAAACAAGTGGAAAAATATTCCATGATCATGGATTGGAAGAATAAATATTGTTAAAATGTCCGTATTTCCCAAAGCATCTACAGAGTCAATGCAATCCCTATCAAAATATCAACGATATGGATGGAACTGGAGGGTATTATGCTGAGCGAAATAAGTCAATCAGAGAAAGGCATGTATCATATGATCTCACTGAATTGAGGAATTCTTAATCTCAGGAAACAAATTGAGGGTTACTGGAGTGGTGGGGGTTGGGAGGCATGGGGTGGCTGGGTGACAGACATTGGGGAGGGTATGTGCTATGGTGAGCACTGTGAATTATGTAAGACTGTTGAATCACAGACCTGTACCTCTGAAACAAATAATACATTATATGTTTAAAAAAAAGAAGATAGTAGGAAGGGAAAAATGAAGAGAGAGAAATTGGAGGGGGAGACGAACCATGAGAGACTATGGACTCTGAGAAACAAACTGAGGGTTCTAGAAGAGAGGGGGGGTGGGAGGATGGGTTAGCCTGTTGATGGGTATTAAAGAGGGCACATATTGAATGGAGCACTGGGTGTTATACGCAAACAATGAATCATGGAACACTACATCAAAAACTAATGATGATTAGTATGGTGATTAACATAGCATAATAAAAAAGAATATCAACAGCATTTTTCACAAAACTAGAAAAGACAATCCTAAAATTTGTGTGGAATTACAAAAGACCCCAAATAGCCAAAACAATATTGAGAAATAAGAACAAAGCAGGAGGTATCACAATTCCAGATTTTAAGATATACTACAAATCTGTAGTAATCAAAAGAGTATGATAGTGGCACAAAATTAGACACAACAGAGACCCCAGAGTCAAACCCACAATTATATGGTCAGTTAATTAATGACAAAGGAGGCAAGGCTATATAATGGGGAAAAGACTCTCTTCAATAAATGGTGCTGGGAAAAAAAATGGTGCTGAGAAAACTGCACAGCTACACATAAAATAAAACTGAACCACTTTCTAACACGATGCACAAAAATAAATTCAAAATGGAATAAAGACCTAAATGTGAGACCTGAAACCACAAAATTCCTAGAAAAAAAACATAAGCAGTAACTTTTCTGACATCAGTCATAACAATATCTTTCTAGATATGTTTCCTCAGGCAAGGGAAACAGAAACAGAAGTAAACTATTTGGACGACATCAAAATGAAAAGGTTTTGCACAGCAAAGAAAACCATCAACAAAATAAAAAGGCAGTCTAGCAAATAGGGAGAGATATTTTACAAACCATACATTCAATAAAATGTTAGTATCCAAAACATATAACTTATACAACTCAACCTCAAAAAAAAAAATCCCAAAATAATCCAATTAAAAATGGGCATAGAAACCAAATAAGACATACAAATGGCCAACAGACACATGAAAAGACACTCAACATCACTAATAATCAGGGAAATGCAAATCTAAACCATTATGAAATATAACCTTATACTTGTCAGAATGGCTAGTATCAAAAAGACCAAAGAAACAACAAGTATTGTTAAGAATGTGGAGAAAAAGGAACACTTCTACACTGTTGGTGGGAATGTAAATTTGTATAGCCACTGTGGAAAACAGTATGGAGGTTCCTCAAAAAATTAAAATAGAAATACCATATGGTGCAGTAATTTCACTATTAGGTATTTATCAAAAGAATAAAAATACTAATTGGAAAAGTTATAAGCACCACTATTTTTATTGCAACATTATTTACCATTGCCTATATATGAAGGCAACCTAAGTGTCAATCAATAGACAAATGGATAAGGAAGATGTGGTATACATATAAATACATATATACACACAATGGAATATCACACAGCCATAAAAAGGATGAGATTATATCATTTGAGACAACACGGATGCACCTAGAGGGTATTATGTTAAGTCAGACTAAGAAACACAAATACCATATGATTTCATCCATAAGTGGAACCTAAAATAAATAAGTAAATAAGCAAACAAAAAGCAGAATCATACCCATAAATACAGAGAACAAACTGATGGTTACCAGAGGGACAGGGGTTTGGGAGTAGGCAAAATGGGTGAAGGGGAACACGAGATACAGGCTTCCAGTTTTGCAATGAAGAAGTCACAGGAATAAGACACAAAACAAAGAATATAGCCAATGATATTATACTAGTGATGTATGGAAACAGATGGCAGCTACACTTGTGGTGACCACAGCATAATGTATGAACTTGTCATATTGCTATGTTGCACACCTGAAACTAATGTAACATTGTATGTCAACTATACTAAAAACATATATAATAATAAAATAATTCAACAAATTTTTTTTTATAAAAGACTTTATTTATTTATTTGACAGAGAGAGACACAGCAAGAGAGGGAACACAAGCAGGGGGAGTGGGAGAGAGAGAAGCAGACTTCCTGCGGATCGGGGAGCCCGATGCAGGGCTCAATCCCAGGACCCTGGGATCATGACCTGAGCTGAAGGTAGAAGCTTAACGACTGAGCCACCCAGGTGCCCCAGCAAAAATTAAAAAAAAAAACAAAAACAAAACTAAGACTTTAGGTCCTTTGCCCTTTGTTATTTATTTATTATTTATTTATTTATATTGAATTAAGTTCTTTAGATATTTTGGGATTTTTTTGTTTTGTTTTGTTTATTGCTTTTTTTATTATGTTCTATTAGCCAACCTATAGTAAATCATTAGTTTTTGATGTAGTTTTCAACAATTTATTATTGTGTATCACAACCAGTGCTCATCACATCACACACCCTCCTTAATACCCATCACCCAGTTACTCCATCCCCTCACACCCCCTCCCTTCCGTAACCCTCAATTTGTTTTCCAGAGTCCGGAGTCTCTCATGGTTTATCTCCCTCTCTGATTTCTTCACATTTTGTTTTGCCTCCCTTCCCCTGTGGTCCTCTGCACTATTCCTTATGTTCCACATATGAGTGAAACCGTAGGATAATTGTCTTTCTCTGCTTGACTTATTTCACTTAGCATAATCCCTCCAGTTCCATCCATGTTGATGCAAATAGTGGTTATTCATCTTTTCTGATGGCTGAGTAATATTCCACTGTATATATGAACCACATCTAATTTATCATTCATCTGTTAAAGGGTATCTAGGCTCCTTCCTTTAGATATTTTGGATATTAACTTCTTACTAAGGGTTTGGAAATATTTTCTCCCACTCCATAGGTTGTTTATTCATTCTGTCTATTTTTTCTTCAAAGAAACATACAAGGACTGACAGGTATGTGAAAAGTTGTTCGATATCACTAATCATCAGAAAAATGCAGATTAAAACCACAATGAGGCAATCAGAGAAAGACATGTATCATATGATCTCACTGATATGAGGAATTCTTAATCTCAGGAAACAAACTAAGGGTTGCTGGAGTGGTGAGGGGTGGGAGGGATTGGGTGCCTGGGTGATAGACATTGGGGAGGGTACGTGCTATGGTGAGCACTGTGAATTGTACAAGACTGATGAATCACGGATCTGTACTTCTGAAACAAATAATGCAATATGTTAAGAAAAAAAAGAAGAAGAAGATAGCAGGAGGGGAAGAATGAAGGGGAGTAAGTCGGAGGGGAGATGAACCATGAGAGACGATGGACTCTGAAAAACAAACTGAGGGTTCTAGAGGAGAGGGGGGTGGGGGGATGGGTTAACCTGGTGATGGGTATTAAAGAGGGCACATTCTGCGTGGAGCACTGGGTGTTATGCACAAATAATGAATCATGGAACACTACATCAAAAACTAATGATGTAATGTATGGTGATTAACATAACAATAAACAATTATTAAAACAAACAAACAAACAAACAAAAAACCACAATGAGGGACACCTGGGTGGCTCAGTTAGTTAAGCGTCTGCCTTCGGCTCAGGTAATGGTCTCCCTCTGCCTTCCATTCCCCCTGCTTATGTGTTCTTTCTTTCTCTCTCTCTCTGACAAATAAATAAATAAAATCTTTAAAAACAAAAACAAAAACTACAATGAGATATCACTCCACAGCTGTTAGAATGGCTATTATCAAAAGACAAGAGATAACAAGACCAGTGAGGATGTAAAGAAACAAGAATCTTAGTACACCATTGGTGGGAATGTAGTATAGCCATTATGGAAAATGGAAACCAGTTTAGATATCCTTCAAAAAATTAAAAATAAAACTTCTATATGATTCCATAATCCCATCTCTGGGTATATATGCAAAGGAAATGAAATCAGTATCTTTAAAAAAAGATTTTATTTATTTATTAGAGAGAGAGAGAGAGAGAACATGAGTAGGGAAGAGGAGCAGAGGGGGAGGGAAAAGCAGACTCTCTGTTGAGCAGGGAGCCCAATGTGGGGCTCAGTCTCATGTTCATTTCGATATCAGTCACAATTGTCAAGATATGGAAATTGTCTTTGACATTCAGATTGATTGGCAGACACTTAGATACTTAGATTGTGTCATCCATGTTGTCACACATGGAAGAATGTCCTTTTTTCAGGCTCAATAGCATTCTATTCTATGTGTATTTATTTGTGTGTTTCCATACACACACATAAACACACAATGGAATAGCATTCTATTCATATGTATAATATGTTCACATACAAATAAACACAACAGAATACTATTCCGCCTTAAAAAAGAAGGACATCCTGCCATGTGTGACAACATGGATGAATCTGTAAGATATTAAGCTAAATGAAATAATCCAGAAACAAATAGACACATAATGTATGATCTCACTTACATGTGGAGCCCAAAAACATTAAACTCATGAAAGCAGAGTAGAATGGTGGTTGTAGGGTGTGAGAAAAATGGAAGATGCAGTCATTCAGCTATGGTTATGGGTTTTGGAGATGGATACCACTGAAGTGAGGTGCCCTTCTCATCACATTACATCACATCAGGGGTATATGATATTACTGTGACCTATTACTAGTGATGTTAACCTTGATAACTTGGTTAAGAGGTGTCTCCCAGTTTACTCCACTGTAGAGTTACTATTTTTCATTTTCCATACTTATTAGAAGCACATTACTAGGCCTACACTCAAGGGAAGAGAATTAAGCTCTGCAGGAGGGAATATATACATTTATAGTTTGGAATTCTTCTGTAAAGATGATTTATCTCTTCTCTACATTTTATTTTTGTGTGCAACCATTTATTTAAAAATATCATATTGGATTCATGGGTATTTATTTTATTCTTTTAATTATAACCCCAAACTATCCTTAATTATTTTGTTGCTAAAACTGTTCCACTTTTGTTGCCATTGGGAGCTCTTTTGGTCTACTATGTCCCTGTGATATGTCCTTTTTTTTTCATTTTCTTACTTTCTGGCCTATAGGATACTTCAGGTTCACCCTGTATTTTTCCTGTCCCAGCCCTAGAATTTGCTGAAGCCCTGGTTCCTTCATTGGGCAATAGAAACTACCATTGAGGCATTGTATGTGCTCATCGCTACTGCTTCTAGGCCCTCTTGGTGAACATAATCAGAAAATATAATGTATGCCTCCTCAGTTTTATTCACCCAGTTTTGTAAAAATTCTAGTCTCAGCAAACTCTTAGTTTTCCTTCATAAAATCCCATTCCATATCTTAAACTAGAAATTAACAAAGTTAAATTTCCTCTTCACATTTAACCAGAGATAGTAGCATTCTCCTCAAAATCAAATCCTTATGATTGCATAGAGATAAGCTAAGAAGTAGGTGGAATTGCGCAGCTTTTGTGAGCCAAATGAGAGTCTGTGTTGTGAAAAAAAGATATAATGTGGCTGACCCAAAAGAGATGAATGATACACAGATCCCCCACCTTCTTCAGCCTTACCCCCCAAAGACCCTATATATGCTGTGAGCTGTGGAAAGAACATGGGTATAATGGAGACCCATTGCATAGTGCATGGGATATAGTGTGGAGGTTCCAGGAAACTATCCTGACTTGTTGTATTGTTCTTAGTCATACTCCCAGAACTCTGTGATTACCTCCTCTACTATTCTCAGGAACAAAATGTGAAAAATTGGGGTTGTGAATCCCAAATGCCTATAGACAGAAAATATTTGGAATGCCTGGGCCTTTCTGTATGCACAGCATGCACTGTATCCTCATCATTTTATTCATGGTTTTTAGTCCCCAGGGTTTGTTGAACTTGAAGGCCAAGAGGGAGGAATGCTTATACTTCGTGGGATTTATTAGGTAATACTATTTTCTTCACTCCCTTGTTTTGATGTGCAAATCTAAGACCTTCAATGCACACCCCTGAAACCACAGTGTTTTAAATGTTCTAGAGATTACATCTTGGAATATCAAATAATTTGTGTTTTATACTTATATCTGGACTACAGAGAGCCCCACCCAAAGTCCTAGACCAAGGAGTTATATGTTGCTAGGAAAGCAGGTAAACAGAGCAAGATGGTATATTATGGATAGGTGTGCCAACCTCAACAAGCACGTGAACAATAGCAAAATTCCCCAGAAAACAGGAGTTTTGGGTATGCATGGGAGGGGAGAGGGCCAACTGAGGTGGGGAAGACAATAGACATACAACCTTATTCTCCCACCCCCATAATTTGATCTATAAGAGAGGTCCAGGTTGAAATGAAGAGGCTAGAGGGACAGCTAAGAACCTGCTCATGGAAGATGCTCTCACCTGGAAAAATGAATTTCTTCTCCCTTCTTTACCCCACTGGGTGCCCAGACCTGATTGGGCACTACCACCTCTCTTCCCTGAGTGGCCCAAACTACTTAGATTTTCACTGGTCACCACATTTCCCCAGATATCTTCTCATACACAATTGCCAACTGTGGCTTGAGTCCAACCACACTGGGCAGCATGGCCTCTCCTCACTTCAGTCCAAACCAAAGGCTGGACCTAATGAGCAGCTGGTGAGGGCACAGCTCATGTTTCTGAGATCAGGAAGACCATTCCTTAGGTGCTGTTGTTCAGGCCATTTGGCCACCAGGAACCCCTCTGGCTCTCTGAGTTCTTACCTCATCCCTGGTCAACTTTCACAGGATTTTCCATTCCTTGTCTTAAATAGATCATGGGCAGCTGTTCTTGTCATTTTATTCTCTATGTTGCTTAACCCCTTGCCAAGCCTCATGTTTATCTTTACTTTAGGCACTATGAGAAATGTCAGAGTGTGCTGGGTGGAACATAGAATCAGCTTTGCAATCATCTGGGCTCAAACTCTGATCCTGACTCATTAGCTGTGTAATTCTGTGTAGATCATTTAACCTCTCTGTGCTATTAGTTCAACTGTAAAATGGGGAAAATAATGGCACTGATACCATAGGGTTCTAATGATGTTTACATGAGTTATTATACAAAGTCCTAATAAGAACATTATACACCTAAAAAAATGTTATGGATTATGAAGTGTTAGGCATCTACTAAAACCTGGCATTGCTCAGAAGCCTCTCCAAAATCCCAGAGCTGCCCAGGCATAGGAAAGGAAGAAGGTATGATACTGCAGGTTAATATGTTCAGGCCCCATAGGGGCTAATCATGAAATACCAAAGACCAGAAAATGCCATCCAAAGGGAAGGAATGTTTCCCCAGGGTGTGATATTTGAGGGCAGATACATATTTTGAAGACACTTCCTCTCCTATAAGATTTCAAAACTAATCATGTGAAACTACAGGAAACTTATATTTAATACCTAAGGTATGAAATGTTGGGGCATGGTTAATAATTTCTTCACTGAACAACCCCAAAGTCAGTTCCAAAATCCAGCTCCCCGAAACACCTTTAGTTGCAAAAGCATGCCCTGAAAGAGGTGGAGGTAGTCAGAAGAGATGGAGATAAATATATTTGAGAATGAAGCTGACAGGGAGCATTTTCAACTTCCTATTCATTGTTCCATTAATGCCTTTGCCTTCAAAACTTCCATATGGCAATGAGTACAGCTGAAGTCACAGATAGGGTAAAGAATGTTCTGTTGACCCATGAATGTTGTTCTGTCCCCAGTAAGACCTGACAGGTCCCAGAGAATTGCTTACTGGTTTCTTCTTCACCCCATCCCTACCTTGCTACTTGTAATTCTTGGACTCTCATCTTTGTCTTCAACAACCAACCAAACAAACAAAAAGAGCCAAAAATATAGGCATATTCTCAAATACATATCTTGTATTGAAATGTTAAATATTTGGGCCCAATATTTTCAAAGGTACTATATATATGTATGTGTATATATATATATGTATATATACATATATATATGTATGTATATGTATACACACATAATGTATATATACATATATAATATGTATAATATATATATTTGCCTCACAGTAACTTTCAAACACACACACGAATACTTTTAAAGTAAAAACCTTAACAAATAACTTGTCTTTATTATGTCTTTATTTATGATTGTTTTGACTGTGTTACCAAATATAGGTGTGGCAAAATAATCTGTTTTCTCAATTTTATTCCCTGGCAGTAGAGAATATAAACGTATCCAACTAAAGCAGGATAAACAAACAAAAAGAGATTATTTTCACATGTTGTAATGAACAAGTTAAGGATTTAAAAATTAAATTGGAAGTAATCAGAGAGGGAGACAAACCATGAGAGACTCTTAACTATAGGAAACAAACTGAAGGTTGCTGGAGGGGAGGTGGGTGGGGAGATGGGGTAATTGGGTGATGGGCATTAAGGAGGGCATGTGATGTGATGAGCACTGGGTGTTATATCCAGTTGATGAATTATTGAACTCTACATATGAAACTATTGATGTATTATATGTACATTAATATAAATAAATAAATTGAATTTAAATAAAAATATATTGTGAACACAATTTAAGCCCTAAATATTTAATTTGTTTAGTCCATTCTTGCTTTTTTCTCTATTTATTTTTTAAAAGATTTTATTTATTTATTTGACAGAGAGAGAAAGAGAGATAGCGAGAACAGGAACACAAGTGGTGGGAGTGGGATAGGGAGAAGCAGGTTTCCCACCAAGCAAGGAGCCTGATGCAGGGCTCGATTTCAAGACCCTGGGATCATGACCTGAGCTGAAGGCAGATGCTTAACGACTGAGCCACCCAGGCATCCCGCTTTTTTCTCTATTTAATTAGGGAGAATTTCAAACCAAAAAGTTAAAGAATTGTGTACCCACCACCTAGATTCTATAAGTAATATTCTATTACATATACTCTAGCAAATATCTATTCATTTATCCATTCCTATGTTTAATCCATCTTATTTTTATGCACTTTAAATTGCAGGCATCAGTACAAATCACGCCTATAAATATCTTTAATGAGATGACAATATTTGTTTACTAAGATAAAATCTAAATATAGCAAAATGTACAAATCTTAAGTGATGAATTTTGACAAATGGATGAAACAACAGACCTCAAAACCCTATCAAAATATAGAAAATCACCATCAATGCAGAAAGTTGCCTCATGCTTCTTCCCATTCAATTCACGGCAACCACTATAGATTATTTCCCTGTTCTTGAAAATCATATAATCAAATTGTATGTACTATTTTGTGTTAGATTACCATTCATTAGCATAATGTTTTTTGAGTTTTTCCATTTTGCTTCATATATCAGTAGGTCCTTCCTTTTTGTTGCTGAGTTGCATGCCTAAGTTTGGGCACTGTGGCTATTTCCAGGCGTTTGCTATTGTGTATAAGAAGTATGGATCAAAAGATGAGCCTCATCTAAAGATTCAAAGACCTGAATCAGAATTGCTAGTTTATATAGTTAATGTAATTACTGTTCTATTTGGGTTTCACTTGGTTTATATATATCCTCTTTTTAAGCTACTTTAAAATCAATCAAATATTTAGTCATTCAATATTTTACCCTCTAAAATATTATTTATGTATTATTTTACTATTCTTGACTATCCAATGGATTACAATATGTACTTTTACCTTTATAAATCCTAATATTAATTTCTAATTTTGTCATCTTCTCAATAATGACAGAAACATTGAATATTTCAACTGCCCTTTTCTCCTTTTTTCATTATATTTGTCTTGTATTTTAATTCTACTTATATTATGATTCCTATAAAATCTTAGTATTGTTGTTTTGCACACTAATATTTATTCATATTTAACTACATATTTCACTTTTATTTTGTCCTTCATATGTGTTTCTTTTAGAGATTATTCTACTTGAATAAATATTTTTTTATTTTTCTTTTAGGGTTGTATGTTGACAAAATTTCTATAAACATTTATTTATTTTATGGATGTTGAACCAACCCTACAGCCCAGGAATAAATCCCACTTGGTCACAAATCAATCAATGTGATACAATACATTAATAAAAGAAAGAACAAGAACCATAGGATCCTCCAAATAGATGCAGAAAAAGCATTTGACGAAGTACAGCATTCTTTCTTGATTATAACTCTTCACAGTGTAGGGATAGAGGGTACATACCATAATATCATAAAAGCCATCTATGAAAAACCCACAGTGAATATCATACTTAATGGGGAAAAACTGAGAGCTTTTCCCTTAAAGTCAGGAACATGGCAGGGATGTCTACTATCACCACTGCTGTTCAACATAGTACTAGAAGTCCTAGCCTCAGCAATCAGACAACAAAAAGAAATAAAAGTCATCCAAATTGGCAAAGAAGTGAAACTCACTTTTTGCAGATGATATGATACTTTATGTGGAAAACCCAAAAGACTCCACCCCAAAACTGTTAGAACTCATACAGGACTTCAGTAAAATGGCAGGATATAAAATCAATGCACAGAAAACAGTTGCATTCTATACACTAACAACAAGACAGAAGAGAGAGAAATTAAGGAGTTGATCCCATTTACAATTGTACCCAAAACCATAAGATACCTAGGAATAAATCTAACCAAAGAGGCAAAGGATCTGTACTCAGAAAACTATAGAATACTCATGAAAGAAATTGAGGAAGACATAAAGAAATGGAAAAACGTTCCATGCCCATTGATTGGAAGAACAAATATTGTGAAAATGTCTATGCTACCTAGAGCAATCTACACATTCAATGCAATACCTATCAAAATACCATCCACTTTTTTTCAAAGAAATGGAACAAATAATCCTAAAATTTTTATGGAACCAGAAAAGACCCCAAACAGCCAGAGGAATGTTGAAAAAGAAAAGCAAAGCTGGTGGCATCACAATTCTGGACTTCAAGCTCTATTAAAAGCTGTCATCATCAAGACAGTATGGTAGTGGCACAAAAACAGACACACAGATCAATGGAACAGAATAGAGCAGCCAGAAATGGACCCTCAACTCTATGGTCATTTAATCTTTGAAAAAGTAGGAAAGAATGTCCAATAGAAAAGAGTCTCTTCAACAAATGGTATTGGGAATATTGGACAGCCATATGCAGAGAAAGAAGTGGACCATTTCCTTACACCACACACAAAAATTAGACTCAAAATGGATGAAAGACCTAACTGTGAGACAGGAATCCATCAGAATCTTCGAGGAGAACACAGGCAGCAACTTCTGCGACGTTAGCCATAGCAAACTCTTCCTAGAAACATCGCCAAAGGCAAGGGAAGCAAGAGTAAAAATGAACTATTGGGATTTCATCAAGATAAAAAGCTTTTGCACAGCAAAGGAAACAGTCAACAAAACTAAAAGTCAACTGACAGAATGGAAGCAGATATTTGCAAATGACATATCAGATAAAGGGCTCATATCCAAAATCTATAAAGAACTTATCAAACTCAACACCCAGAGAACAAATAATCCAATCAAGAAATGGGCAGAAGGCATGAACAGACATATTTCCAAAGAAGACATCCAAATGGCCAACAGGCACATGAAAAAGTGCTCAACATCACTCATCATCAGGGAAATTCAAATCAAAACCTCAATGAGATACCACCTCACACCAGTCACAATGGCTAAAATTAACAAGTCAGGAAACGACAGATGTTAGCAAGGATGTGGAGAAAGGGGAACCCTCCTACACTGTTGGTGGGAATGCAAGCTGGGGCAGCCACTCTGGAAAACAGTATGGAAGTTCCTTCAAATTTGAAAATAGAGCTACTCTATGACCCAGCAATTGCACTACTGAGTACCCCAAAGATACAAATGTAGTGATCCGAAGGGGCACCTGCACCCCAATGTTTATAGCAGCCATGTCCACAATAGCCAAACTATGGAAAGAGCCTAGATGTCCATCAACAGATGAATGGATAAAGAGGATGTGGTATATACATATATACACAATGGAGTATTATACAGCCATCAAAAAACCCGAAATTTTGCCATTTCCCACAACGTGGATAGAACTAGAGGGTATTAGGCTAAACGAAAAAGTCAATCAGAGAAAGATAAATATCACATGATCTCACTGATATGAGAAATTTGAGAAACAAGACAGAGAAAGACAGGGGAAGGGAGGAGAAAATGAAACAAGATGAGACCAGAGAGGGAGACAAACCATAAGAGACTCTTAATCTCAGGAAACAAACTGAGGTTTGCTGGAGTGGAGCGGGGTGAGAGAGATGTGGTGGCTGGGTATTGGGCATTGGGGAGGGTATGTGCTATGGTGAGTGCTGTGAATTATGTAAGACTGTTGAATCACAGATCTGTACCTCTGAAACAAACATTATATGTTAATAAAATTATTTATTTTATCTAAATTTTGAAGAATATTCCCATTGAATATAGAATTCTTGGTCATCCTTTATTTTCTTTCCCTTCCTTCCTTCCTTCCTTCCTTCCTTCCTTCCTTCCTTCCTTCCT